>NC_044312.2:106050976-106363844 GCF_007474595.2 Lynx canadensis
GACAATGGAAAAAATACTGTCAACCTAGGAATCTATATCCAGTGAAAATATTCTTGGAAAAAAATATATATGTAATATACATATCACAAATTGTAAAAGGATTGAAATCGTACAGAGTATATTCTTTGACCACAACAGTGTTAATTTAGGAGTTGATTACAGCAAGACTGATAGTAGTGGTGGTTGTGGGGTGTTTAAGAGGTATATGGGAACTCTCTAGTTTTCACTCCGTTTTGCTGTGGACCTCAAACTACTCTAAAAATAGTCTACTTAAAAAATGAAAGAAAAATAAAAATATTCTCAGACAAAAAGGCTGAGAGAATTTACCAGTAGGTTTTCACTACAAGAAATGAAAAGTTAAATGAAGTTCTTCAGGTTAAAAGAAAAGGATGCAAGATGGAATCTGGGGTGTACATGAGGGAATGCGAAGTACCAGAAATGAGGCATATGTGCGTAAATAAAAAAATGTTTTTTCTCATTTATTAAGCTTCTTATAAAAGATAATTAACTGTTTAAAGAAAAAAAGATATAATACTATATTGTAAAGTTTATAACATAATGTAAAATTCTTGCGTTACATGTGAAGTGATATAATATATATCATGGTAGACTGTGCTCAGTTATGAATGTATATTGCACTTATTGGAGCAACCTTTAAAACAAAGAAGTATATCTAAAAAGCTAATGGAGGAGATAAAATGAAATACAAAAGAAAAAAAGCAAGAGAAGAGGGATAAAGGAACAAAATATGGAAGAGACAAAGGGAAAACAAATAGTAAAATGATAGACTTAAATTAGCCATATCAGTAATTACACTACATGTAAATGGACCGTATATTCCAGATTGTCAAACTGAATAAAAGAGCAAGATTCGGTTATATACAAGAGTTTCATATATACTGACATAGATAAGTAAAAGAATGGAAAAAGATATACCACAGAAATTCTGATCATAAGAAAGGTGGAGGGGCACCTGGGTGGCTCAGTCACTTAAGCGTCTGACTGCTGCTCAGGTCATGATCCCGCAGTTCATGAGTTCAAGCCCCACTTTGAGCTCTGTGCTGACAGCTCAGAGCCTGGAGCCTACTTTGGATTCTGTGTCTCTCCCTCTCTCTGCCCCTCCCCTGCTCGCACTCTGTCTCTCTCTCTCTCTCTCAAAAATAAATAAACATAAAAAAAGAAAGAAAAAAGAAGAAGGCTGGAGTGGCTATATTAATTGATATCATATAAAATAATGAAGAAAAAATTCATCAAGAAGAAATAAAAATCCAAAATTTATATGCAATTAATAACAGAGCTTTAAAAGACATGAAGCAAAAATTGACAGAACTAAAGGGAGAAATAGAAAAACCCATAATAATAGTTAGAGGTTTTAATACTTCCTCTGTAATTTATAGAACACACACAAAAAAACTAGTAAAGACATAGAATATTTGACCAATACCATCAACCACCTTGACCGATTGACATTTATCAAACACTGCATCAAATAACTACTAAATACATATTCTTTTCAAGAATACGTTGAACATTCTTTAAATTAGACTATGTGCCATAAAATAAATATATAACTAATTGTAAAACAATTGAAATCATGCAGAGTATACTCTTTCACCACAGCAGTGTTAACTTTGGAGTTGATTACAACAAAATGTTCAGAAAACCCCCAAATAATGAAGAAATTAACATATTACCAGATAACTCATAAATCAAAGAAATCACAAGGAATTAGAAAATATTTCAGGGTGCCTGGGTGGCTCAGCTGGTTGAGAGTCTGACTCTTGATTTTGGCTCAGGTCATGATCTCATGATTTGTGAGATCAAGCCCCACATTGGGCTCTGTGCTGACAATGCAGAGCCTGCCTGGGATTCTCTCTGCTTCTCTCTCCGTGCCTCCCCTGCTCATGTTTTCTCTTTCAAATTAAATAAATAAACACTTTTAAAAAAGAAAGAAAAATATCTTGAGCTGAATGATAATGAAAACACAATATATCAAAAATTGTAGGATACATGTAAAGCAGTGCTTAGAGAAGACATATGGCTTTAAAGGCTTATTTTGGAAAAGAAGTATAAAAATCAGTGAAATATAAAATACAAGTAGAGAATACCAATACAATAAAAATTTAGTTTTTTGAAAAAATAAAACAAAATTGATAAATTAATACAACAAAATTTAGTTTTTTGGAAAAAAAATTGATAGATCTCTGGCAAGAATGATGAAGGAAAAAAAGAAAACACAAATTACCAACATTAAAAATGAAAAAGGAGACATTACTACAGATCTTTCAGACTTAAAAAAATAGTAAGGGAACACTATGAATAATTTTGTTTAATAAACAAGTTAGATGGACAAATTCCATCACATAACAACTTAATGAAATGAACATTTAGAAAACCTTAATCTAAATATCCCCGTATTAGAAAAACAAAATTTTAATCTTCCCATGAAACCCAGGATTCCTCACTGGTTAAGTCCATCAAATGTTTAAGGAAGAAGTAATAGCAATCCTACATGGATACTCTTGAATAATAGAGAAAGGAATATCATTTTAGAAAGCCAGTGTAACCCTGACCAAAATCTGAACAAAGACATTACAAGAACAAGAAATTCCAAACCAATATTCCTTATACACATAAGCATAAAATTTCCTATTAAAATATTAGGAAATCAAATCAGCAATATATAAAAAGGATCTAAACAAGTGCAGTTTATCTCAAGAATGTAAGGCTGGCTTAAAATTTGAAAATCAATGCAATTCAACACATTATCAGAATAAAAGAGAAAAACTGAACAATAATTTTACAGTAGATACTAATTAAAGCATTTCACAAAATTCAACATCTGTCATTATAGAAACCTCCAAAAACCTAGGAATAGAAAGGAACTCCCTTAATCTGATAAAGGCATCTATGAAAAACTTACAGCTAACATGCTTAATGGTGAAAGACTAAATCTCTCTCTCTCTCTCTCTCTCTCTCTCTCTCTCTCAGACAGAAAAGAAAACAAGAATGTCTGTTCTCACTACTTCTGTTCAACATTGTACTGGACAGTCTACCCAGCTGCATAGGCAAGAGAAAAAAGTTTGAAAAGGAAAAAGTGAAACTTAATATTCACAGACAAGGTGATGTGTATGTAGAAAACTCTATGGAACCTACAAAAACAAAACCAAAAAACCTGCCATTAGCACTAATAATTTAACAAGTTCACAGGATACAAGGCCAATATATAAAAATCAATTGTATTTCTGTATACTAGCAAAGAAAAAATGGAAAATGAAATTTAAAACTACCATTTACAGTAGGAGCAAATGTATGAAATATTTAGGGATATATTTTAAAAGAGATATAAAAAGTCTTTATAATGAAAATAATTTGACAGCTCCATGTGAATGTCTAATAGGTACTTCAAACCTAATGTTAAAAATGGAATTTTTGATTTTTTATTCCTACATCTACTCCATTGCCCCATCTGGGAAATGGTATCATTATCTACCTAGTTCTCAGGCCAGAGACCAGAGCCTTCCTTGATTTCTCTGAGTCCTTCATCACCACCACCACCCCTTCCCTGATACATCCAATTCATTCATAGGTCTTGATTCTACCTCCAGAAGATTCTTAATTTATCCACTTCCCTACACTGCCAGCATTTCTGCCCTTATTAAAGCCACTTCTATCTTCTGTCTGGAATTCTACAATAGTCTTCTAACTGGGCTCCATGTTTCTAATCTTGCCCCTTTGAAATCCATTCTTTACACATAAGCCAAAGTAATTTTTTTTTTAATGTTTATTTTGAGAGAGAGAGAGAACCAGCAGGGAAGGGGCAGAGAGAAGGGAAGAGAGAATCCAAAGTAGGCTCCACATTGCTAGCGCAGACCCTGAGGCAGGGCTCGATCCCACAAACTGTGACCTGAGCTGAAACCAAGAGTTGGTTGTTCAACCGACTGAGCTGCCCAGGCGCCCCAACCAAAGTAATCTTAAAAAAAATAATAAAAAGCCAGATAATTCCACCCTCCTGCTTAAAACCCCTCCTAGTGATTTCTCAGTGTACTTGAAATATAAACACCTTGCCAAGAATTTTAAGATACTTTTTAAAATTTTTAATGTTTTATTTATTTATTATTTTTGAGAGAGAGAGGCAGAGTGTGAGCTGAGGAGGGGCAGAGAGAGAGGGAGACACAGAACCCGAAGCAGGCTCCAGGCTCTGAGCTGTCAACACAGAGCCCGATGCCAGGCTCGAACCCACGAGCCATGAGATCATGCCTGAGCCAAAGTCGGACACTCAACCGACTGAGCCACCCAGGCGCCCTCCACTTTTAAGATCTTGAGTGATCTGGGCACTGCTTCACTCTCAAACCCCATTGACAACTGGTTCCCACGCAGTCACTGTACATGCCAGCCACAGAGTTCTTCTAGAGCCCAGACACTCCAAATTCACCACCCTTTTGTTCTCTCTTCTTGGAATGCTCTCCCTCAACATTTTGTAAGTCTGGCTCCTTTTTCAGTTCTTAGCTTAAATAAATGTGCTTATACCTCAAAAAGGCCTTCCTTGCCTTCCTGCAATGTTCCAGATTAGATGAGAGGTCAGCAAAAAGTGAACACATGTGCACACACACATGCACATACGCTCCTATAAATTCCTAATTTATTTAGCCTATGATACAGGATTTGTAGGAAGTGCTATAGCAACGGAGTGGAGATGTGCATCTGTTTCAGCTTTTCACTTGCTCCCTGATCCTTCTGCATAAGGAGGGTCCTCCAGAATTGAGAAGGAAACCAAATTCTTGCCACATCACTACTTTTTTAAACCCAGGCTTACACCATCAAGTGGGAAGACTACACTAACAATCTGTGTGTTTCCATTTAAGGGCATCTTTATATACCCTGGGTCTGCTAGTTCTTAACCATACTCTGTACCAGCAAGACTGCATCCTCACCCAGGGGATGGACCACATCTTTGCTTCTAGCTCTCTAATACCACATGTAACCTATCTCTCTATGGCGTCCCCATATCTTCCTGCCTTCTATCAATTGCTCTCTATTACCTGATTTTTGTTTCTTCACAGCATGTATTGCTGTCTGAAGTTGTTTGTTGTCTGTCTGCCCCACTAAAATATAAAGACCATGACAGCAAGACTTTTTTCTTTCTTGTTCACGGCTGTCCTTCCAACATGTAGAACAGCACCCGCCACATAGTAGCTATTCAGTAGGTATTTGTGGACTGAATGAGTGCTCACCTCCTGCGTCCAGTCTTGCCACTCTCTAATTCCCTTTCTCCCATGGCCAGCCAACCTCATGGCTGTTCACTGCCTTGAGATAAAGCCCAACTCCTTAACATAACTTGCAAGGCCCTTTGTGAGCTATGCCTCCTTGCCCCTCCAGCCTTATCTTTTACTCTTCTAGTATGGAATTCTCCCTTCTACTCCTCCAGCCCTTGACTGTCTCTGTGCTCCAGACCTACTGAACTTCTTTCACATCCTCAAAACTGCCAAGTTCTCTCACTGCTGTGCCTTCAGCGGTCTCTTCTCACTTCCAGAAACATTTTGCTATCACTCCTCACTCCCTTTTCACCTAATTCCACACAAACTTCTTGGCTGTCAGGTCACTCTAGAACCTGTATCTCTCCTTAATGCTCAGGCTTTAATTCACTATGTTGTAACTATTGTGTAGTGGCTGTGTCGCCTCCATACTGGGATCTCCATGAGACTAGGGCTATTCCATTTAATTATACATATGTTTACACACACACATGCCTGCACACACACACGAATCTTGAAGAATGTTCACAGTGCTAGTAAAGGTGGTTGCTTCTGGGTGGACAGGATAAGCATTTTTTTAATGTTTTACAAATGCTTGTCTGTATTTTCTGATTTTCAAAATGAACATTTCTTGTGCTACTAATAAAAAATAATAACACAATTTCAAGACTTAACTATAAAGCTACAGTATGTAGTATTGGCAAAATAATAAACAAATCAATGGAACAGAGTAGAGTCTAGAAATAGACCCACACAAATATAGTCACTGTTGTTGTTTTTCTAAGTTTATTTATTTATTTTGAGAGAGAGAGAGCAGGGGAGGGCAGAGAGAGGGAGAGGGAGAATTCCAAGCAGGCTCCACTCTCAGCACAGAGCTCAACACGGGGCTCGGTCTCATGACCACGAGATCACAACCTGAGCCAATATCAAGAGTCAGACATTTAACCTACTAAGCCACCCAAGTGCCCCATATAGTCACTAGTTTTTGACAGAGAAGCAAAGGCATACAGTGGAGAAAAGATGGTTCTCAACAAATGGTGTTGGCACAACTGGACATCGACACACACAAAAAAATGAATCTAGGCACAGAGCTTAGACCCTTCACAAAAATTAACTCAAAATGGATTATAGACTTAAGTGTGAAATACAAAATTATAAAACTCCTAGAAAATAACATGAGAAAATCTAGATGATTTCAGGTTTGGTGATGGCATTTACATATAACACCAAAGGCATGATCCATGAAAGAAATAATTGATAAACTGGACTTTATTAAAATTTAAAACTTATGTTCTGTGAAAGACACTGTCAAGAAAATGAGAAGACAAGCCACAGACTTGGAAAAAATGTTTACAAAAGACATATCTGATACAGGACTGTTACCTAAAATATACAGAGAACTCCTAAAACTCAAAAATTAAAGAAAAAAATGGGAGAAAATACTTGTAAACCATATATATGATAAGGGGTTAATATCTAAAATATGTAAGGAACCCATACAACTCAATAGCAAAAGAAACACATAATCCAATTTAAAAATGGGCAAAGGGCCTGTATAGAGATTTTTTTCCAAAGAAAATATACAAGTGGCCAACAGGTACATGAACAGGTGCTCAACATAACTAATTGTCAGGGAAACACCAATCAAAACCAGAATGAGATACTACTTCACACCTGTTCGGATGGCTGTTCTCAAAAAGACAAGACATAACAAGTGTTGGTGAGGATATGGAGAAAGAGGGACCCTTGTGTGCTGTCAGTAGGAATGTTGTTGGTATGGGAACCAATATGGAAGTTTCTCAAAAAATTAAAAATATAGCTACCATATGATCCAGCAATCCCACTTTGGATTCAGAGGAGATGAAGTCATTATCTTGAAGAGATAATCTGCCCACCAATGTTCATTGCAGCATTATTCACGATAGCCAAGACATGAAAATAACCCAAGTATATGTTGATGGATGAATGGATACAAAATAATGTGGCATACACAATATAATATTATTCAGTCACAAACAAAGGAGGAACTCTTGCCATTTGTGACAACATGGATGGGCCTTGAGGGCATTATTCTAAGTGAAATAAGCCAAACAATAAAAGACAAATACTGTGTGATCTCACTTCTATGTGGAATCTAAAAAAAAAACAAACTCATAGAAACAGAAAGTAGATTGATGGGGGGATGAGGAAAATGGGTAATGGTAGTCAAGGGTACGAAAAATTCATCCAGTTGTAGGATGAATAAGTTTTGGGGCTCTAATGTACAGCAGAGTGACTATAATCAACAATACTATATTGTATATTTGAAAGTTGCTACGAAAGTAGATCTTAAATGTTCTCACCACACACACACACACACACACACACACACACACACACACCAAGGTAACTCTGAGGTGATGGATATGTTAACCAACCCTATTGTGATAATCATTTTGCCATATATATGTATATCAAATCATCATGTTGTACATCTTGAACTTGTACAATGCCATACATCAAACATATCCCATAAAACTGGAAAAAATAAGAAAACAAACAACTTGATTTAAAAATGGGCGAAAGCCTTGACCAGACACCAGACAAGATATACAGATGGCAATAAGCATACGAAAAGATGCTCAACATCATATGTAGCTAGAGAATTGCAATTAAAACATCAGTGAGATGCCACTACACACCTCTTAGAATGGCAAAAATCCTGGGGCGCCTGGGTGGCGCAGTCGGTTAAGCGTCCGACTTCAGCCAGGTCACGATCTCGCGGTCCGTGAGTTCGAGCCCCGCGTCAGGCTCTGGGCTGATGGCTCAGAGCCTGGAGCCTGTTTCTGATTCTGTGTCTCCCTCTCTCTCTGCCCCTCCCCCGTTCATGCTCTGTCTCTCTCTGTCCCAAAAATAAATAAACGTTGAAAAAAAAATTAAAAAAAAAAAAAAGAATGGCAAAAATCCAAAACACCTATATTACTAAATGCTGCCAGTGATGTAGAGCCACAGGAATTCTTATTCACTGCTTGGTAGAAATGCAGAATGGTACAGCCGCCTTGTAAGGCAGTTTGGCAATTTTTTACAAAGCTAAACATAGTCTTACCACATGATCCGGGCATTGCACTCCTAGGTATTTACTCAACTGAGTTGAAAACTTATGTCTACACAAAAATATGCAACCAATGTTTACAGCGCTAAAACCAATGTTTGGCTTTATTCATAATTACCAAAAACTGGAAGTAACCAAGATGTCCTTCAGTAAGTGAATGGACGGACAAACTATGGTCTTTTTAATGCTAAAAAGAAAACGAGGTATCAAGCCTCATTTGAATGCATATTGCTAAGTGGAAGGAACTTAAATGCATATTGCTAAGTGGAAGGAACCAGACTTAGTCTACTCAGGCTGATATAACAGAAATACCACAGACTGGATATCTTTAAAACAACAGAAATTTCTCATAATTCTGGAGGCTGGGAAGTCCAAGATCAAGGTGCTGACAGAATGGGTGTCTAGTGAAGGGGTCCACTTCCTAGATGGCTGTCTTTTTGCTTTCACCTCCATGGCTGGAGGGTTGAGAGTTTCTTTTACACTTGATCTTAGCCAAAAGGCCGAGAAGCGATGAGAGTTTCTTTTATAAGGGCCCATTCATTTTTCTATCCCATTCATGAGAGCTCCACCCTAATGACCTAATCACCTTCCAAAGGCGCCATCTCCAAATACCATCACATTGGGGATCAGGTCCAACATAATGAATTTTGAGGGAGATACAAATATTCAGTCCATTGCATACTGTATGATACCAATTACATGACATACTGGAAAAGGCAAAATGCTGAAGACAATGAAAAGATCAGTGGTTGCTAGGGATTAGTGGGACAGGGAAGGATAAAAAGGTGGAGCATGGAGGGTTTTTAGGGCAATAAAACTATTCTGTATGATACTGTAATGGTAGATACATGTCATGATGCATTTGTCCAAACCCATAGAGTGTACAGCCCCAGGAGTGGACCCTAAACTATGGACTTTGGGTGATAATGATGTGTCAATACAGGTTAATCAGTTGTAACAAATGTACCACTGGTGGGGGATGTTGATGGTGGGGGAGGCTGTGTGCATGTAGGGACAGGGATTATGTGGGAACTCTCTATACTTCCTGCTCGATTTTGCTGTGAACATAAAACTGCTCTAAAGAATAAAGTCTATTAAAATAAAATAAAATAGCCCTTAAAAATCAAAAACCATCTGTTCCATAATAGAGGTAACCTACCTTGAGTCAGTGCTGGACCATCTCTGCAGTAGCCGTTGTCTAACTCCAGGGCTCTGAGCAAGTCATGGAACCGCTCCAGGGCTTGATTTCTGTTCTACTTGAAAATGAAAAGTTGGACTAGATCCGTGGTTCTTGTGCTTTTGTGGGTTTTTTTTCGTGAAGAAATAAATTAAAAATGGGAATCAGGGTGGAGTTATCAACTTTTCATTTTGTTGAATAAATATATATATTTTAAACTCCATCTACTATAACCATTTTGTTATAAACAAACATCTTGGCACAAAACATTAGGCTGTAAGTTTTTTTAAAAAAAAATTTTAGGATGTAATATTTAAATAAAAGGTAATTCTTTAAATTGAATACCCTAAGTTTTATGGGGAACTCTACATTTTCCTTTATTTTTCTGACTTTTCCATTAGCTGCTGCAAACTTTATCCTATCTGATTCCAGTTCATGGACCAGCACTCAGGCTGACTAAATAACTTCCAACCCTAATATTCTGAGACTTTATGCGCAAGTAGCTTTTGTGTTGCAGAAAGGTCCACAGTAGATATCTTTAGTACGGGTCCTAAGCAAGAGAGCAAAGAATAATTATCAGCATGGAGGCCCCCGCTGTATATGCTAGGCATATTATTGCTAATATATCAAACAACCTGATAGGGTAGATATTAGAGGTGACAAAACTGAGCCTTAGAAGTTGAGTAAGTAACCGGGGTGCCTGGGTGGCTTGGTCGGTTAAACGTCCAATTCTTGATTTCGGCACTGGTCCTGATCTCACAGTCTGTGAATTGGAGCCCTGTATTGGGCTTGGGGCTGACAGTGTGGAACCTGCTTGGGGTCCTCTCTCTCTGCCCTTCCCCTGCTCGCGCTCTCGCTGTCTCTCAAAATAAATAAATAAACATTAAAAAAAAGAAAAAGAGTAACCTGCTCAGAGTCCTACGGTAGTGGCAGCAATGCTAGGACACAGACCTAGGCCTGTCTTGACTCCAAAACCTGTCTTGTTTCTGCCCTTAGATTCTAGCTGTACACCCAGCACTCTCTTTTCTTCTGG
Organism: Lynx canadensis; assembly: GCF_007474595.2. Taxonomy (NCBI): domain Eukaryota; kingdom Metazoa; phylum Chordata; class Mammalia; order Carnivora; family Felidae; genus Lynx; species Lynx canadensis. The sequence goes on from NC_044312.2 coordinate 106,061,533, forward strand.
AAGCAACATGCTTCTCCTTTAAAAACGGCTCCTTCCATTATTCTAACATGTGGATTACTTGAGCTCCATCTCTAGGCCATAGTTGATTCATCCAAGCATGGAAACTTGATCCAAGGAGGGAGTGCCAGCCAGAGCCCTTCCTTATTCATGTGAGTTTACACCTCACGGTCCAATGCATCAAGCTGTAAGATCTAAGACCCGGTGATCTCCAGCAGTCTATCCACCAAAAACTGGTCGGCATGGAGAGCGAATGACGTGATGTTAACAAGAAACAGAAGGGGGAAACTTGGAGCCTTCAAGTCCCTAGATCCACCTGTTCCCAGGCCCCCTTTCATCCTCACTTTTCCACGGTTCTACCTTTCCTTGAATTTAGTGAGGCAACACATTCCTCCTTTTTTTTTCCCTTGAGCCAATTCAAGGTTGTCACGCACAATCGATCTAGTGTAGATGCCAGAGCTCTCATTCCTTCTGCCCTAAGAAGGAGGCTGCACTATATATAGTGGAAAGAATGTGGACTTCAGAGAAAGATCCTTGGCAAGATGAAGACAAAACAATGCTTCATGGTGTAAGAGCTTTGGAAACTGTCGGCTGCACTTGTATTAAAGCCACTATGGAAAGGACAAGAGACTGGGCTGTTGTCTCAAATACCAGATAGTGCATTTAGGCTGTTGTGCTGGAGGACAAAGATCTTAGATCAATTTGAGAAAGGAAAACAAGCTCCATATGTTCATTTTCAGTTCAGTTACTTTTGAAGTAATAACAAAAAGCACATTTTATGAACTGATGCTCTCTTCTACAGCAGTCATGCTCTATAATTTTCACATTTTAGAATTGCATTTTTTTCAGAATATAGTATGTACATTCATATGGTTCAAAATTCAAAAGGACCCCAAAGGAATACAGTAAAATTCTTCCTCTTATCCCTGCCCCTGACCCAGGCAACCAGTGTAACCAGTAAAGAAATCTTTCCAGAGATACCCTCCACATGGATATGTTGGCTCTTGCTGCCTATGCAGCAAAACAGTCACTCCAAAACTTAATGGCTTAAAACAACAAGCATTTGGGGCGCCTGGGTGGCGCAGTCGGTTAAGCGTCCGACTTCAGCCAGGTCACGATCTCGCGGTCTGTGAGTTCGAGCCCCGCGTCGGGCTCTGGGCTGATGGCTCGGAGCCTGGAGCCTGTTTCTGATTCTGTGTCTCCCTCTCTCTCTGCCCCTCCCCTGTTCATGCTCTGTCTCTCTCTGTCCCAAAAATAAATAAACGTTGAAAAAAAAAATTAAAAAAAAAAAAAAAAAAAACAAGCATTTGTATTCACTCAAGATGCTGTGAGCCAGCTGGGCAGTTCTCACCCGGGCTTGCTCAGTGGGGTGGATGCTCTAGAATGGCCCTGGTCACATGTCTCCCAGTTGGCAGGCTGTTTGGATGAGGGAATCTTCACATCTCTGGAAGTTGGCTCACTGTCAGCGGGCATGACAGCCACATACCTCCCATCACACAGGCCAAGTCTGGATCTCAGGGATCTGAAGAAGCTGACTCCACATCTTGGAGGAAAGAGCTGTAAAGTCATATTGCAAAAGGGCATACATGCAGGTATGAGAAGAATTAGTGGCAATTTTTGCAGTGTGCGATAGCGTATGTTTGTGAATATGAGTGTGTGTGTGTGTGTGTGTGTGTGTGTGTGTACTTTTTACTATTTTTTATATAAATGGTGGTATAATGTTTTGTGGCTTTTTACAAATATTTAAAACCTATTTTACAAACCTTGCTGTCTATCAAGACAAAAGTTTATATTTTAGATGGTAAAGCCAGATTGTAGTGAAACAATTTGATAAGGAAGGCGGCTGGCTGGCTCAGTCGGAAGAGCATGTGACTTGATCTCGGGATCATGAGTTTGAGCCCTATGTTGGGTGGAGAGATTATTTAAATAAAGAAGCAAACAAACTTAAAAAAAATTGACAAGAGAGTTGTTATCTCTTTATGTCAAATGGTAGGAAGCGCAAATCTACAGTGGAGGACAGAACAGATTGAACGGTAGTTTTACAAGCCACTTTTGGCTGAGTTGGTCATCAGCTAATCAAGGATCTGGTATCGTTCTCTAAGATTGGAAAGTCATCTTCTCACAGAAGTTCCCACACAGTGTCTGAATAATCAAAGTACATTTTAGTCCAAGGGTTTCCTTCATTGTCTCCAGTTCATTAAAGTGGATTCCCTCTTAAAAGAAAACTCATTTTTTACTTCTCCTTTTTTTTAATTAAAAAAAATGTTTATTTATCTTGAGAGAGAGAGAGAGAGAGAGAGAGAGAGAGAGAGCGAGCATGAGCAGGGGAGGAGCAAAGAGAGAGAGAGAGAGAGAGAGAGAGAATCCCAAGTAGACTCCACACTGTCAATGTAGAGCCTGACTTGGGACTTGAACGTGAGATCATGACTTGACCCGAAACCAAGAGTTGGATGCTTAACCGACTGAGCCAACCCAGGGGCCCCTCATTTTTTAGTTATCCTTTATCCAAAAGGGGGCTGGCATTGTTCTTTGGGTCTCAAATGTTACCTTTTTCAGAAGGATTTCCCACCTAGTATAACAGAGTACTCCACTTCAACTCCTGGCTCCTCCCCCTTCCCAGCTTTATTCTTCCCAGTAACACAGTCATCAACCAATATACTATATATTTATCTGTTTGTCATCCACCTACACCTAGTCTAAGAGGATAGGTACTTTCTCTTGTTTACCCCTGTATCCCTGGCCCCAGAACAGTGACTGGCAGATAGAAAGCCCTGGATAAATATTTATTGAATAAATGAAAACAGTGACTATTTCCCAATGTTAATTGCCTTTCCAAGCCCCAATTGCCTCATATTTAAGATAGAAATTTTGGGGCACCTGGTGGCTCAGCAGGTTAAGTGTCCAACTTTGGCTCAGGTCATGATCTCATGGCTTGTGAGTTTGAGCCCTGTGTTGGGCTCTGTGCTGATAGCTTTGAGCTTGAAGCCTGCTTCCCATTCTGTGTCTCCCTCTCTCCCCTTCCCCAACTCATGCTCTGTCTCTCTCAGTGTCTGTCTCTCAAAAATAAAAAAATAAAATAAAATAACAATAAAATAAAAAACCAAAACAATAAAAAAAATAAACATTAAAAAAATTTTGTTTAAAGATGGAAGTTTTCAGGGGCGCCTGGGTGGCTTGGTCGGTTAAGCGTCCGACTTCGGCTCAGGTCATGATCTCACGGTCCGTGAGTTCGAGCCCCGCGTCGGGCTCTGTGCTGACAGCTCAGAGCCTGGAGCCTGTTTCAGATTCTGTGTCTTCCTCTCTCTCTGCCCCTCCCCTGTTCATGCTCTGTCTCTCTCTGTCTCAAAAATAAATAAACGTTGAAAAAAAATTAAAAAAAAAAAAGATGGAAGTTTTGGGGCGCCTGGGTAGCTTGGTCGGTTGGGTGTCCGACTTCGGCTCAGGTCATGATCTCACCGTCCATGAGTTCAAGCCCCGCGTCAGGCTCTGTGCTCCAGCTCAGAGCCTGGAGCCTGTTTCAGATTCTGTGTCTCCCTCTCTCTCTGCCCCTTCCCTGTTCATGCTCTGTCTCTCTCTGTCTCAAAAATAAGTAAACGTTAAAAAAAATTTTTTTTTAAAGATGGAAGTTTTTAGGGGTGCCTGGATGGCTCAGTTGGTTAAGCGTCTGACTTCAGCTAAAGTCATGATCTCACAGTTAAGGAGTTCGAGCCCTACGTCAGGCTCTATTCTGACAATGCAGAGCCTGCTTGGGATCCTCTGTCCCCCTCTCTCTCTGCCCTTCATTCACTTGGGTGCGCTCTTTCTCTCTCTCAAAAATAAATAAACATTAAAAAAAGGTGGAGGTTTTTAGTACCTCCACCATTAGATTTCCATGTGGAGTAAGCAAGTTCTGTATGGACAACACTTCATGAGTGTTGACATCTGGACAGATCTCCATTGCTCTGTGAATCAGAAGATGTGCTCACAGCCTTCACAAACACAAGGATATAAATGTTGATAACAGCAAGTAGTACCTCTCTTGGGACATTTGAACTCTGATGGATCAACACCTTGTAAAAAGAAGAAAGTTCACCTTTTCTGAGGTTACTCTGGACTTCCCATGCAGCACAGTGAACTGAACACATGTGTCGGTCTCCACATACCTCTTGTCCCCATCCTGATACTCCATTAAAATTAGAAAAATAAACAGAAAGCTAAAGTCATAAAACTGAGGAGAACAGGATGGGCTTTCAGCAGACAAAGATTTCCGTGAATTTCTGGAAGATATAATGTAGCTAGAAATGTCTTGATGAACAAAATGGAGCCAAGAATAAGCACTGGAGGATATGGCCAAGCCGCTGAGCAGAATCCTAGGGAGTTAGGGAACCTCCACACAGAGGGTCGGAGCAAGACAGGGAGGCCACCTCAGAGGTTAATGAAAGCCCATGGACTGCTCACACTCCCAAACCCTCTCCCTCCACCCCCAGTCCTATGCCAGTGGATGGCCATCCATTTAGCTTTGACCAAAAATCCAGGAGGATATTCTACAAAGAATGTGAATGAACTGCGGCTCAAGTGAGTACTGGAGCCCAGAAGAGAACCCTCTCCATTCCACTATTTAAGGTTTCCCGTAACCCACAGCTTAACCATTCATCCCAAAGCAACAACGCAAACTAATAGCCCTACTGAGGTATGTAGATGGACTGGTCAGGAGAGAGGCTTTGTGGGGAGAGAGGAAATGCCCACTGGCTAGTAGGATAATCAATCTTGCCTTCATTAATAAATGTAAAATGTCAACCAAGGATGAAGACCAGGAGCATGGGAAAGAAAGGTAAACCGGTCCAGTACAGAGAGTCAAAGACAGTCGTTCACTCAGTCCTGGGACAGACTTCTTAGAAGGGAGAGAAAAGGACAGACAACAGGGAAAGAGGAAATAAAGGAACAGAGCAAACATCTGGTAAGCACATACATCTGCTTTCAGGAGACACAGAAATGAATAAGATCAACCCCTCATTCATACTTGGATGGGGGAGAGCTTCACAGAAGGTGTGTTTGAAGAGTTCTTAGATGCTTAATTTTATGTGTCAACTTGGCTGTGCATGGTGCCCAGATGTTTGTTGAAACGCTATTCTGGAGGGTGATTTATTTGTCAACTTGGCTGTGCCATGGTGCCTAGGTGTTTGCTTAAACACTATTCCAGAGGGTGTTTCTGTGAGGCTGTTTTGAGCATGAGATTAACATTTAAATCAGTGAACTTGAAGTGAGGCACATTGCCCTCCATAATCTGGGTGGGCCTCATCCAATCAGTTGAAGGTCTTAATAAAACAAAAGACTGACTTCCCTCAAGCAAAAGGGGCCATTCAGACCTGAACTGCATCATTGGCTCTTCTGTGGGCCTCCAGCCTGCCCACCCTGCAGATTTTAGAGTTGCCAGCCTCCATTATCATATGAGACCATTCTTTTAAATAATCTCTTTCTATGTATGTATATATACACTCATCCTATTCTGTTTCTTCAGAGAGTTCTGACTAATCCAAGGGTGTCTCTGGCCCTCTCCAAGGGCTATCCTGGCCCATTTTACTCATAGAAAAGATGGGTACTTGCTGGTAGATATTAGAGGGGCAACCATGGACTAAGTTGAGATAGTTATTCTATGTCAAGGAGGCAGCAATCAAGCCTGGCGATTGCTTGTCACAACAGAGACAGTTTGAGAGCAAGATGAATGCAGCAGCAAACCCTCATCTCTGCCACTTTCCAGCTGAGGGGCACTAGCCTGAGCATTTGGAATGTTGTGACAAGCAACACTCTAAGGAAAAAGACATTAAAGTCATAACTGATTCATCTTAAGTGTACAAATTGCTGCCGAGGAGCAGTGTGCGTGCTAAGGGTGCTTAGGGGACTGTGCCTGGTTGGGAAGTCAGGGAGGATTTCTCTGAGGATGTGATGCTCAGCTAAGATCCAAAGGAGAGGTGGAGTCAGTTGGGAGTGGGAGAGCCTTCTGGGTGGAGGGAACAACATGTGGAAAAGCCCAGGCTGGGAGAAAGTCTGAAGAGCTAAGTAGTCCAGCATGGCTGGAGGGAAGTGGGTGAAGGAGAGGTTGGTGGAGCTAACATTGGAGTGGTGAGCAGGGCAGGTGGGTACAATTTTGTAGGTCAACATAAGGAATGGGGGCACTATTTTAAGGTACATGGAAAACTATCATCTAGTGTTCACTGGGAAAAGGGCCTATGTGTTCAGCTACCTTTTCTGTCTCTCCTTCAGCAACTCCAATAACACATATGTGAGAGTGGTCGATATTTCCACAGTTCACAGGTGCTCTGCCCATTTTTTGTCAGTATTTTTTCTCTCTATTCCTCATTTTGGACAATTTCTATAGCTGTGTCTTCAAGGTCACTGATCTTTTCTTCTACAGTGTTCAATCAGTTGTTTATCCTATCTAGTGTAGTTTTTGACCTAAGTATTGTCATTGTCATCTCTAGATGGGTCTTTTTATGTCTTCCATTTCTCTCTTCATCTTGTTCCTGTTCTCCTCTAGCTTCTAACATATGGAATTTATGATAGCTTTTTCATATTCGTGTCAGCTAATTCCGTGATCTCTGTCAATACTGGATCTGTGTTCCTCCAGGATATGGGCCATATTTGCTGCTTTTTTGCATGCATAGTAATTAATATCTGATTGGCTGCCAGACATTGTCAAGTTTACCCTGATGGATGATGGATTTTATTGCATTTATGTAGTGCTGAGCTGTGCTCTGGCATGCAGGTAGTTACCTGGTATCAGTTTGATCCATTTAAAAAAAATGTTTATTGGGGCACCTGGGTGGCTCAGTTAACCAAGCATCTTAACTTAACTTAACCAAGCATCTGACTTCGGCTCAGGTCATGATCTCATGGTTCATGAGTTTGAGCCCCGTGTTGGGCTCTGTGCTGATGGTTCGGAGCCTGGAGGCTGCTTCAGATTCTGTGTCTCCCTCTCTCTCTGCCCCTCCCCTGCTTGCACTCTCTTTATCTCAAAAATAAATAAACAATAAACATTATTTATTTATTTTTGGAGGGGAGAGAGAGAATAAGCAAGGGAGGGGCAGAGAGAAGGGGAGAGAGAGAATCCCAAGCAGGCTCTGCACTGACACCAGGGGCTGATCTCATGAACTGCAAGATCATGACCTGAGCCAATAGCAAGAGTTGGATGCCCAGCTGACTGAGCCACCCACATGCCCCATTGATTTGATCCTTTTAAGGCCTGCTTTTAAGCTCTGTTGGGGCAGGTCCATAGCAGGCTTTAATCTAGGGCTAATTCATTTCCACTACTAAGGTGCTGCCCTGGGTGTTATGAGGTCTCCCCCTTCAGCTCCTGGAACCATTCCCAGTGCTGTGTGTACTTCAGGAATTGTTTGGCTTACAGCTTTCTGGTTGTTCCTTCCCTGGACAAGTGTCTTCCTCTCGTGTGTGCTCTGATCAGTGCTCAGCCGGAGACTGGAGGAAATTTCCCTGCAGTTCTCTGTGCAGTCCTCTTACCCAACATGGGACTCTCCTATGACTTGGTCCAGAGGAGTTTAGGATAGAAACCATGGTATTGCTTCCACTCTTCTATTCAGAGGCCTTGGCCTGGCCCCCTGGCACACGGCTCTTGTTGTCCATGATCCTCTGCTCACTTTCCTATTTCAGCAAGAGGCTGTGGGTTTCCAGGAATGAGATACCATGGGCACATGAAAGTTGTTTTTTTTTTTTAACACAATTATATTACTTAGGTGAAACAACAGAAAATGACATTTTAGGTAATCCCTGTCTGAAGGGTCTCCTCTGCAGCCCTGTCCTGGAATTATTCCCTGAACCAAATCCCATCACTTGACTTTAGGCTTGTGTTCCTTTGCCTCTGTGATAACACAAGGGAATCTGAGTTTCTGACTTGCCCTGACTAAAATCCAGGGAGTTCCATCACCTGAGCCTATGTAAGCATCATCTTTTATTTTCTTTTTTAAATGTTTATTTATTTGGAGAGAGAGGGCACACGTGTGCTAGAGTGAGAGGGGTGGGGAGGGGCAGAGATAGGGAGAGAGAGAAGCCCAAGAAGGCTTCATGCTGTCAGTGCAGAGCCCAACGTGGGCTTGATGCCACAAACCGTGAGACCATGACCTGAGCCAAAATCAAGAGTCAAACACTTACCGACTGAGCCACCCAGGTGCCCCTAAACATCATATTTTGAAACAAACTTCTCCAGAGGAGTCTTAGTATTTGTCCTCCTTTTTACTTACTTACTTATTTATTTATTTATTTATTTATTTATTTATTTATTTTGTAGCAATGGTAGGGCCAGTGATATGAGGCTGGGCTACCCCACATACTCTAGAGCACCAAGACTTAGGGCCCAAGTTTTCAGATTGATGGGTCAGAAACTTTCAGAGACAGATTATTAAGGAAAATTAACAGAGGATTTACCTGCTAGAAAGCTCCATCCCTTGCTGCAATGGTGTCAGTGCCTTGACAAAAAGGGAGGAGGACTCACAATGCCCAGCCTATGAAAGAAGACCTTTTATTTTCTTTATTTCTTTTTTCAATTGAGGTAGAATTAACATAACTTAAGATGAGCCACTTTAAAGTGTAGAATGTAGTGGCAGTTCGTACATTACCAGTGTTGTGCAATGATCACCTCTGGTTCCAAAATGTTTTCATCACCCTGAAAGGAAACTGCATACCCAGCAAGCAATCACTCCCCATCCCCCAGCCTATCCCAAGCTCCCAAAAGAAACCTTATCTTGCACAGGATTTCTAAGTACCAGGGTTGGCATTAAGAATATTTTTTCCTAAAGGGCTTTGAGGCATGAAAGAAAGAGCATGCATGTGCTTTAGGGTCAGATAGGACCAAGTTCTAAGGCCAGCTTTATCACTTATCTGTGTGACCCGGAGTTAGTTGCTTAATCTCTCCAGTCTTCAAGCTGGGGATTATACCTACTTCATATTCAGGATTCAAATATCTGGAGGGGAATAGTTCTCAATATTTCTTAAAAAACTCAGGTATTGTGGCTGCTGATCCATGGGTAAATGTCAAAGGGCATCCCTCCATTCTCCAGGATCTCTGCAGAGCGCTCTGGGATGCTTAAACTTGGCCCTGATGTCCTCCCATTAGCAGCCAAGAGGACTTGAGAACATTCAAGCATGTTTCGAGACATCAGCCTCTACTTCCAATATCGAATAGTGTGTTTGGCTTATAGACACTCAAGAATGAATGCATACATGGGGCACTGATCTACTCCTGCAATTCCAGAGATGCATTGGGAATTGAGCCTGGGCGTTACTCAGGGGCTATAGTTGTAGTTCTGTGGGAACCACGAGCCCCTAAAATGGCACGTGGGAATAGCCTTTTAGCATTAGCAAGCACCCTTTGGAGTTCTCTGCCTCTGAGACTCTCCTAGAGCATCACAATGGCAAGGAATGAGCAGAAAGCCTACACATGGGTCAAGCTTCTCCTGTGGCCTCCAGAGCCTCAGAGGTACCGACCCCCCTGTCCAAGAGGCATAGCTACGGGATAGTCACTGGGTTCCCCGCCCTTCCCTGCTGTGTAGGAAAACTCCCTCCCATGTTCTCAAGGCACTCACAGTGAGCATTCATCATTACCAGTCACAGTGGGTGCCATGCTCCCCTGGGGTGTAGTCTGTGAACTCTGTCCACAGATCCTGAAGCTTGAGGACAATCTGGTTCTGGGATCCCCTGGCTGGAGGAGCAGACTGACGATGGCTCTGGGGCCCTTGGCAAGTGAACAACTTTGCAGAAGTTTCTAGCAGCTCAGTCTTAACAAGATCCAGAACCCCAAGGTGAATGCAGAACTCTTCAAGGCCCTTCTGGGCACAGCCAAGCCGAGCCAGGGGCTATGGGTCTCCTGAACTCATGGCAGTGACTGGTCTGGCCTTGTGCATCCATACCAGCACTTGACCTGCTTGAAGCAAGCTTCACCAAGAGCGGAAGCTCCAGGAGTTGAGCTCAGCTGGAGTCTGTTTCTGTAGTGCCGGTGAAGACCCACGCGCGGATTTCTGGGGTCTGGGGAAGTCTTAGGGTTCAGGAAGCTGCGACTTTATTCAGAAGACATGATTTACCGGACTTCAGAGGCTCCAGAAGAACATGCATGGGTTTCATAGAGGTGGGGGAGGAGGGGGTGGCAGGCTTGGCTGGATCCAGGGTCAGAGCATTTCCACTGGGAGTTTTGGAGTTCTCCTCTTATTAGAGTTCCCTCAAAGCTTGTCAAAATTCAATAATAACCTCCTCACTATTTTCTGGCAGGTGAGCCATGACCCATAAGGCATGGTCATTAGTCTTTCTGAAAGGCTTTTTTGCATTACAGAATGAATGCTGAGGGTGGACGTCATCAGTGACTGTGGAGACCCTTCCCAAACCTTTGGCCAATCTCTGGAGACCACCTCTGGAAGGAAAGGAGGAAAGGGGAGCCAGGATCCCTGATGACCAATGGGCCTTGGTTGCCCACTTGTGTGAAAAAATGGCCCTAGACCTTCTGCTAGTGAGGAGAACTTGTTCCTCCCTTTCCCGCTCCTCCTCCCTTCCCTCTCCCCCTCCTCCTCCCCTCCCTCTCCCCTTCCCCCTCCCCTCTCCCTCTTTCCTGTCAATGGACTTGTGGAGAAAAGTCCTCATCTCCTCATCTTCCCTGTCAGTGGACTTGTGGAGAAAAGTCATCCAGGGATAGGTCAACCTTGACATTTGTTCTAGTAGTTTCCCTTGCAGGTTTGTGTAATGAGATCCATCTTCTGTGAGGAACAGAAGCAAGAAGGCTGTGAAGGAAGGCACACAGCACCAGGTGGGTGGGAGAAGGGGAGGGTATCTAAGAACTTTGGAAGGAAGGTTGCCCACGCTGGGACAAGACACTCAGTAAAAACAGCCAGAGGCAAGATGGGAGCGATAAGAAAGAAGCTAGTCTTGTCCTGGTTTGTAAGCTCAGGCTGGAGATTTGGACTTTTTTTCTAATGGAAATGAGAAATCAGGAACAATTTTAAGTAGCAGAAGGGCATGCTTGGACCTGTCCCAGAGGACCCCTCTGGCTGCAGCGTGAGAATGGCTGGTGGTCTGGATAGGGTGACAGGGGAGGAGTGCGATGACATGAACAGGCCTCACTGTTGACTGAACATGGCCAGGCAGAGAGAAGCCAATGGTGACTTTTTGTCTTGGGCAAATGGTGGTGCCTTTGGCCAACAGAAGGACACCAGGGGTGCAGAAGCAGGCAGAGGGACTATGATGAGTTTAGGTCTGGCTATTCTTGAGTCTAAGAAACCTGCTGACACCCAGGCAAGGGTGTCCGGTCAGCAGCTGGAGAGAGAGGTCTGGTTAGAGGCCAGAGGTGAGGAAAGCCAAGGACAAGCTGAGCTGCTCGGAGGGAGACCATGGAGAGTGAGAAGCCGAAGTCCTGAGGAAGGTCCACAGTGCGGCTCTGGGCTGAGGAAGGGGAGCTGGCAGAGGAGGCCGAGAAGGCGCAGTTGGGGTGGAAGGAGGAAAAGCAGAGGAGCCCAGGGTCATGGCAGCCAGGGCAACAAGCACATTTCCAAAAGCAGAAAGTGGGCAACAGTATAAGACACTTTCAAGAGGCTGGGAACAGTCCATTACATTTCTCAACGGAACCACCGATGGTCTTAGAGTGGCAGCGGGGTACAGATGGACACAGGTGTAGAGAGCTGGGAGGTAAGAAGTGGAGAAAAACGCAGAGGACCCTTTGGAAAGTTTGTTGGTGAAGTGAAGGCAACAGGACTTCTCTTGGGGGCGTGGAGTGAGGGGGCAGGTTACAGACACGAAAGATGTCAGCATGTTTGTATTTTATGGAAAGGACCAAATAGAAAGCAGGAGGTTGACCAGTTCCCTTTGAGGACCTTTGGGTATTTCCAATTGTGCTCCGATAATAGGACAGACAGCCTTGTGCCCTTAGAATAAAATCCTAGAAAGGGAACTACTGGGTCAAAACCTATATACATTTTAGGGGCACGTGGGTGGCTCAGGCGGTTGTGTCTGACTCTTGGTTTCAGCTCAGGTCATGAGATCTCAGTCCTGAGATGGAGCCCAGCATCAGAGCCTGCTTTGGATTCTCTGTCTCTAATAATAAACACATTTTTAAAAATCCATATACGTTAAAATTTTTTTTAATGTTTATTTATTTTTGAGAGGGAGAGAGAGAGTGAGAGGGAGCAGGGGAAGGGCAGAGAGAGGAGACACAGGATCCAAAGCAGGCTCCAGGCTCTGAGCTGTCAGCACAGAGCCCGATGTGGGGCTTGAACTCATGGACTGTGAGATCATGACCTGAGCCAAAGTCAGGCGCTTAACTGACTGAGCCACCCAGGTGACCCAAAATCTAAATACATTTAAATTATTTTAAATGTTTACTTATTTTTGAGAGAGAGAGACAGCGTGAGCTGTGGAGGGGCAGAGAGAGGGGGGGACACAGAATCTGAAGCAGGTTCCAGGCTCTGAGCTGTCAACACAGAGCCCAATGCAGGGCTCACACCCATGAACTGTGAGATCATGACCTGAGCCAAAGTCATATGCTTAACTGACTGAGCCACCCAGGCACCCCATATATATTTTATTTTATTTTATTTTATTTTATTTTATTTTATTTTATTTTATTTTATTTTATTTTATTTTATTTTTATTTTTTTATTTATTTTATTTCATTTTATTTTAATGTTTATTTATTTTTGAGAAAGAGAGAGCACAAGCAGGGGAGGGTCAGAGAGGGAGACACAGAATTCGAAGCAGGCTCCAGACTCTGAGCTGTCAGCACAGAGTCTGACACAGGGCTCGAACTCATGAACTGCGAGATCATGACCTGAGCTAAGGTTGGACACTTAACCAACTGAGCCACCCAGGCGCCCCCTGTCATGTACATTTTAAATTTAGTTATATATTATCAAATTGCCCTCCATAAACAGAACCAACTTGGGCAATTTATTGGTAATGACATTCACAAACTTCAAATATTATCAGTTTTTGAGATCTTTGTCAGTACGATTGACCAAAAATATTTCTCGTTGCTATTTTATATTGCCTTTCTTTGATTACTAATGAGGTTGAGCATCTTTTCCTGTGTCATTGATGATTTTTATTTCTCGAATTACCTGTTCATATCCGTTGCCCATTTTTCTATTGGGACAATAGTCTTTTTTTTTTTTTTCATTCATTTATAAGAACTCTCTACTATAATTGTAACATATTTTTACCTGTAAACTTGTTGGATGTCAGTCAGTTAACCTTACTTACACTTTTCCTTACCAAAGTTGGAAATCTTTTTGTGGGCAGCTCTTTGGTTCTCTTACCCTTGGTCTAGAACCTGCTGTTCTTGCTCAGCCCTACCTAGCAGCGTCTTGGCAACCTCTCCTTCTGTCTGGCAAGAGTTTCACCATATTTCATTTTTTTCTTTTCTTCTCTTGACACACATTTGTCTTCTTTCTAAGTCTTGCTGGAGTTCACAGTTTTTGCAGATGGGACAAACGCCAGTGTGCCTTTTGTGCTATTTCCTTCGGAGTCTTTGAACGTTTTTAGGGGTGAGTACACAGACGGTGAGTTTGCTTTCCTTGGACTTGGCTAGACAAGTTCTCCTCAGTAGATTGGCAGTCATCAGGGCAAGATCAGTCACCAGGGCGAGGTCCCAGTAGCAAAGTTCCCAAGTACAATTAAACCCCAACCTGTGCTCAAAAGCCCTGAGGAGCCCCTCCCCTGCCTTTTACCTTGCCTGGGGAAAATAGCATAATGAACCCTCACTTAGGCGTGATTGTTTTCATTCTCCCAAGACTCAAGAGGTGATGGGTGTTACCTGTCCTTCCTCCCTGTCCTGCTGTCCTTCCCTTTGCCCTTTCATGACCCACCCCTCACCCCCTCAGTGCTTAGATTACAGACTGAGATTAGATGTTATCAGAAAATGTGATCAAATGTGTAGGAGGGAGGGAAAGGCGTCAGAGATTAGTGTGTGGAAGAAGAGGGAAAGAATAGTTCACCTTATTGTTGATGACAAAAAATTTTAAGCTATATGATAGTAGAGACAATAAGATAATGAATGAACCCTAGGGGACTTCTCCCCACCATCAACAATTTCACCCTACAGCCAGCTTTGTTTCATCCTACATATTTCTCCACAGTATTTTGAAAAAAATCCCAAACATCATGAAATGTCATCCAATGTAAATATTTTGGTATGTATCTCTTACCGATAAAAAAACCCAAGATTGTTATTGTACACCTAAATAAACATGAACAGTGAGAGGTGACAGTGTTTAAGTGGATGGAACATACTAAGGAGTAGGAAGAGCTGTAGGTGTTGTTTTTTTAATTTTTTAATTCTAATTTGCCGTGCAAGACCTCAGGCAAGATGGTTAACTTTCCCATCCCTCAGTAGCTACTTACAAGTAGAAAGAGGAAGTATTTGCTTCAAATTCATAATATTGGTCGGAGTTACAGAAGGGTTTTCTTTGCTAACATATTTTTTTTAACTTTTGTGTTAATGTTCATTTATTTTTTGAGAGAGAGAGACAGAGCATGAGTGGGGGAGGAAGAGAGAGAGAGAGGGAGCCCAAGTAACTTTACCTGGCATTTTCTTTATCTGTATAACTAAGGTAGGGACAAGAAGGGGTTGTTTTTCAGAGAAAAGTGAGGACTAAAATGGTTGAGCCCCTTGGTCTAGGAAGTCAGGGGAAGGCCAGAGTTAGAAAGGGCTCTCGTGTGAGGGACAGCGTCAAGAGAGGACACCCCAGCCCTCTGCTCTGGGTGCACCTTCCTCCCCCGGGAGAACAGGATGGGTAGGAGCAGCCCTCTGGGGCATCACCTACAGTGCCCTCTGCTGACCTGCTGGGCAGCATGAGCTCACAGTGTTCCTGAGGCAGAGACTCGGGCTGCCCACACTTCCCATGGCTGGTAGGTTTGGCACATGATCAGTAACACTGATGGGACAGATATTTCAACAACCACAAAAATAAAAGAGGGGAAAGAAATCGAACAGGAGCAACCTTGACAGTTGGTGCCAACGTGAAGCTTGGAGGTCAGAAAATCCAAACTCCTTTTGCAGTTAAGGAAACGGAGTCCTAGAGGGAAGAAGGGACATGGTGAGCCAGGGCCTGACAAGGCCTCCTCACTGAGTCTCTTCCTTCCTCAGCTGATTCTCTCTGGATCAACAGAAGTGATTTGAAGCCACAGAGAAGGATGGGAGGGGATCTTCCCGAAGTGGTAAGATGCCAACACAATCATCTGTGGCCCAGGGGCATGGGAAGGACACCATCTGTCCTAGCCACTTTGGTGAGCTGGGTCCCCGGCAGTCTGGCCTGGAGTCTTTCCATCAGGCTCCCCCCAGATCCTTCCCTCCCCAAAAGCTCTGAGGGGCAGAGAGGTGAGTTTTCAGTACATCCTAAAAAGACAGAGTCTCTGACATTGAATGAGAGTTTCTGCTTTGGTATTAAAATTGCCGTTTTCATTTTGCATTTGCCATCTCACTAATTTTTTTTAAATGTTTATTTATTTTTGAGAGAGGGAGTACAAGCGGGGAGGGGCAGAGAGAGAAGGAGACGGGATCTGAAGCAGGCTCCACACTGACATCAGTGAGCCCAATGCAGGGCTCGAACTCAGGAACCGCGAGATCGTGACCTAAGATGAAATTGGAGGCTTAACCAACTGAGCCACCCAGGCACCCCACCATCCCATTAATTTTTAATTTAACCTTTTGGGATCATTTTGTTTTAGGTGAGTCTCCTATAAGCAACCGATAGTTTGACTCTCATTTTTACCCCGTTCTGAGCCTTTATCTTTTTATTAGGGGAATGTAAATCATGGATAATTATTGCCAGAGCTGGTTTATATGTGGTCTACCTCCCTAAAAATCCATAACCCCAGTCTAATCATGAGAAGAACATCCGATAAATCCCAGTTGAGGGACAGTCTACAAACTACCTGACCAGTTCTTCTCAAAACTGTCAAAGTCATCAAAAACAAAAGTCTCCAAAACTATCACAGAAGAGCTTCGGGAGCCATGACGAACAAATTTAGTGTGGTGTCCTGGATAAGAATCTCGCACAGAAAAGGGGAAGTAGGTTAAAACCAAGGAATTCTGGGGCACCTGGGTGGCTCAGTCGGTTAAGTGTCGACTTCGGCTCGGGTCATAATCTCTCAGTTTGTGGGTTCGAGCCCCGTGTCGGGCTCTGTGCTGACAGCTCGGAGCCTGGAGCCTGCTTCGGATTCTGTGTGTGTGTCTCTCTCTCTGCCCCTCCCCTGCTCATGCTCTGTCTCTCTCAAGAATATATAAACATTAATTTTTTTTTTTAAAGCACTAAAGAACTCTGAATAAAGTATGGATTTCTGTTTAGTTTTTTGTTTGTTTGTTTTAAAGCTTTCCCACAAAAAGGCCCCCCAAAAAACAAAATAAAACAAACTCTAGGCCCAAATGTCTTCACTAGTAAATTCTACCTAATATCTAAGGAGAAAATATTGTCAATTCTACACAAAATCTTCCAGAAAATAGGAGATGAGGAAATGCTTCCCATCTAAAAACAAAATCAGGGGCGCCTGGGTGGCTCAGTCGGTTAAGCGTCCGACTTCAGCTCAGGTCACAATCTTACGGTCTGTGAGTTCGAGCCCCGCGTCGGGCTCTGGGCTGATGGCTCAGAGCCTGGAGCCTGCTTCCCATTCTGTGTCTCCCTCTCTCTCTGCCCCTCCCTTGCTCATGCTCTGTCTCTCTCAAGAATATATAAACATTAAAAAATTTTTTTTTTGAAAAGCACTAAGGAACTCTGAATAAAGTATGTATTTCTGTTTAGTTTTTTGTTTTGTTTGTTTGTTTTAAAGCTTTCCCACAAAAAGGCCCCCAAAAAAACAAAATAAAACAAACTCTAGGCCCAAATGTCTTCACTAGTAAATTCTACCTAATATCTAAGGAGAAAATATTGTCAATTCTACACAAAATCTGCCAGAAAATAGGAGATGAGGAAATGCTTCCCATCTAAAAACAAAATCAAAAACAAAAATGAAAAGAATCATAAACCTAAATGTAAGAGCTAAAACAGTAAAAATCAAGAACCAACACAGGAGAAAATCCTAGTGATAAGTTAGGAAAAGATTTCTTGACTGCTCAATATGACTACTTTCTTTCTATTTAAAAGAAAACAGTGAACAAATTATACTTCATTAAAAATAAAAATGTTTTGGGGCACCTGGGTGGCTCAGTCGGTTAAGTGTCTGTCTTTGGCTTAGGTCATGACCTCGAGGTTCGTGAATTCGAGCCTTGCGTTGGGCTCTGTGCTGACAGCTCAGAGCCTGGAGCCTGCTTTGGATTCTCTCTCTCTCTCTCTCTCTCTCTCTCTCTCTCTCTCTCTCAAAAACAAATAAAGATTAAAAAGAAAAAAAATTTTTTTCAAAAAAAAAAAAGTCTGACGCTTAACCGAGTCACCCAGGCGCCCCGTGGTGTTATTGATAATAGCCCCAAACTGAAAACAGCCCAAATGTCTGGTGCCTGGTGAATGGAGAAACTAAGTGAGGTGTAGCCAATCGATAACAATGGAATACTGCTCAGCAGCCAGAAGGAACAGACTACTGCCAGAAGCAACAGTATGGATGAATCTTGAAAGCTTTACGCTAAATGAAAGAAGTCAGACACAAAATACTACATACTGTATGATTCTTTGTACAGGAAATCCTAGGAAAGGCACAACAATAGTGCTAGAAAGTACATAGTGGTTGCCAGGGGCCAAGGGGAAGGAGGAGAGATTTGACTCCAAAGGGGCACAGGGAAACTTTTTGGCAAGATGTGGAAAGGTTTTGTACTATGATCATGGTGGTGGTTACATTATTATCTATATTCCTCAAACCATACAATTGTTCACTAAAAAGTAGTGAACTTTATCGTTTGTAAATTTTAGCTCAGTGAAGCTGACACAGGAAGTTGGGCAAAGTGTTCTCAAATGCACTTAGTGGATTACGTGGTGTCGAATTTTTCCTTGCCCTTGGAGTATAGTATACATTCTATCTCCTTGTGATGAATGGGGCCAATTAGCCCTGTTGGGATGGTGACTTATATTTTTGCTTCTCTATTGGATCCCAAAGTGGTCAGGAACAAACCATAGCTTGCAATTTAATGGGACTCTTGCTGAGTCTTCTAGTAAGTGTTCTCCTTCTGGGAACCAGAACTTCTAAACCTGTATTGCTCAGAGTTCCAGGATTTGGACCCACGAATTCCCCAAGTTGGGTCACCGGGATTGATGGTAAACAAGGCCTCTCATAGTTCTAATTCTTGATTCTTGGACCCGTGTATTCTGCCTGTTGGGAACACAGTACCTTATAAAGGGTATTGATTTAGGGTGTATGTCACATCTTGGAGAATGGCACCCCATCTTTGTAGGGTATTGCCTACAAGGTGATAACTCAGCTGTACCTTCAGAAAACTGTTCCATCACTCTACCAGCTTCTAGGTGTTGCCCTATGTGATCGGGCCAGTGGATTCTCTGGTCATGTCCCCACTGCTACACCCCCTTTGCTCTAGTGTATGTTCCTTAGTCCCATGCTAGATAGTGTGGGGTCTTGGGGTAGTGAGTTGAACCTGTAAGCCCTCAGATAATATTGTTGGGTGAGGCCCTGTTGGCAGAAAAGGCCCTGATATATGTGTCAATTTCAGTCAAGATAAATTGCTGCCCATTTCAAGGTGAAAGAAGTTCAATGTAATCAACTTGCTATCAAGGGGCTGGTTGGCGTCCTCAAGGGATGGTACTGTATCAGGGGCTCAGCCTTGGTCTCTGTTGACTAGTATGCTGGGTAAATATTTAAAAATCTGAGTAGGGGCCGTGGGGGGGGCGTGGGAACCTGACTTGTAGCATCTGCTGGTTTCCGTGTTGTAAGTATTCCCACCATGGCCAATTCCACGCTACCAACATGATGTCAACTGTCGCACAAAACTCCTGAAAGGTGGACAGTCGACTGTCCCAAAGCTTCGTAGGCTGGCTCTAACACACTGGTGTCTCTGCTGCCAGGTTGGATAGTCAACAGTGACATTAGAGGGTAAGAGGGGAGCCCACACTGTTGAACTCCGATGTAATCTTGGCTACCATGGCTACTCCGTTCAAGGGCAACATCTCAGTACCGGAATGGCTGATGACAGGGGCCGGCTGACATGAACTGACTGGGTGGCTCTGACCACATGAGTGCTTGGTGCCTCTTCCATAGCAGATGCTCTCTGGTAGGGGATAACATGCGATACCAAGATACTCACACTTTTTACTGACTACCACGGGATTTCCCACATGCCTCTTTGTCCCTGATCTTCCAATATTTCTACCCCTCCAGACCCCGTGACCAACTAGCCAAGCCATTGGCCACTGTCCATGAGTTTATGTACATTCTTAACCAAGGCCACTTCTCTTTCCACACAACACGAGGTTCTGCCCATTGGGAGGATTTCCCCCTAACCACTGTCTGGAGCAGTTGTACATCACAAGTCCATTTTTGCTTTGCACGCACATACCAAGCTGACCTATATGTGAACCAAGTTGGCCATTTTCCTTCTCCATCAGCTGGTCATAAAGGACTGAGGAGAGATACTGGTACCATAGTCCCAGATGACATGGAAATCTGGGCAATTGACTCCTTCAGCTTACTTGCACCTTCTGGTCTGTCTTACAGTGCATTGCTCCTGGACCCACATGACCTTGACCCAGTAGCCCTGACAGGAGCCAGCTCATGATGGGCAGTCTGGCCACATGATTATTTGATATCCCATGGTCAGTTACTCCATCTCTACCAAAAATCAAAGCATGCCAGGAGCCGGTTTTCAAATTCTCTGCTGCAGATGGCTTGGCCTTGTTTCAGAGCTCTGGAGTTTATGATGTGGCTCTCCTTTTGGGATTTGATATAAGCTCCACATATCTTTTGAGAGCACAGATATTATGGTGAGATCTGCCTGTTTTTATGACCCAAGTGGTAGGTCTTCCTGCATTTCAGCCTGGACCTGTTGCAGAAAACTTTCCCTCTACTGAACCCCACTTAAATCTAGCCATCCTTCTATGCCGCACAGCAAACGGGTCAGAGTAGTATTCCCAAGTGTAGGATATGCAGCTTCTAGAACCGTAAGAGTCCTGCCAGGCATTATGCTTCCTGCTTCGTGGTGAGAGATGCAATTTATCTTTTACTTTGTCTTTTACTTTGAAAAGGATGTCCTGGGGCGCCTGGGTGGCTCAGTCGTCTTTGGCCAAGGTCATGATCTCATAGTTTGTGGGTTCGAGCCCTGCATCGGGCTCTCTGCTGTCAGCGCGGAGCCCACTTCAGATCTTCTGTCCCCCTCTCTCTGCTCCTCCCCTGCTCATTCCCTCTCTCTCAAAAATAAACATTTTAAAAATATTTTTTAAAAAAAGGATGTCCTAAATGCTCCAAGACCCCTAAAAATTTCACTGATGTGGTGGGCCTTTGACTTTTTTAAAAATAGACTTTACTTTTCAGAGAAGTCTTAAGTTCACAGCAACACTGAGCAGAAAGTACAGCAATTTCCCACGTACCCCCTGAGCTACACATGTACAGCCTCTCCCATTATCAACAGCCCCCACCAGAGTGGTACATTTGTTACAATTGAGGATCCTGTGTTGACATATGATAATCACCCAAAGTCCATGGTTTGCATTAGGGTCCACTTTTGGCATGGAACATTCTATGGGTTTGGACAAATGTATAATGACATGTCTCTACCATTATAGTATCATACAGAGTAGTTTCTCTGCCCTAAAAATCCTCTGTGCTCCACCTGTTCATCCCTCCCTTCCCACCAAGCCCTGGAAACCACTGATCTTTTCACCATCTCCATACTTTTGCCTTTTCCAGATGTCAGATAGCTGGGATCGTACAGTACGGAGCCTTTTCAGGTTGGCTTCCTTCACTTAGTGCACTTAAGCTTCCTCTGTGTCTTTTCAAGGCTTAATACCTCATTTCTTTTTAGCACTGAGGAATAGTCCATCATCTGGATGTTTATGCATCCATTCACCCTACCGAAAGACATCCTGGTTGCTTCCAAATTTGGGCAATTATGAAATACGTTGCTATAAACATCTGTGTGAGGCGTGGTCATGCGTTTTTAACAGGGCCTTTGACTCTTCATAGGATTTATTTTCCCTCTTTTGAAACAAACATGTCTCGTCAAGACTCCAATCCACTTTCCACTTTCGTTCATTGACATAGTGGATCAACAAGATATTCTGCAGAATGTCCAGGCGGTCCAAGTCCCTTCAGTCGGTTTTGTGACAGACGAAAGAGAGTTAACATAGCCCTGGGGCTAGACCATAATGGATGCTGTTGTTCATCCCTTGTGAATGTGGACAACTTCCTGTCATCCTTCCAGATAGGACAGAGGAGAACTTATCTGCCATCTCAATGGCCACATACCACGTACCTGAACTGGAATGATTTTGAGAGAGAGAAAATGTGTGTGCGGGCAGGGGAGAAGGCACAGAGGAAGAGAGAGAGAAAGAGAATCTTAAGCAGTCTCCATGCTCAGCGAGGCCAACGCGGGGCTTGATCTTACAAACCGTGAGATCTTGACCCGAGCCAAAATCAAGAGCTGGACACTTAACCGACTGAGCCCCCCAGGGTCCCTGGAATGACTTCTTAAAGTTGTCTTGAATTGAAGCGAGAGGACTGAGCCTTGGTCGGCTACCTCAGTCACTTGATTGGGTGACGCAGCTCCCTTCAGCCGAAGGCAGTCCCTGGGGGAGGTCGGCTATGAGCAGGCAACACCCCCTACGGCTTTGGGAATGAGTACCTTGGACCTGAAGGGGAAAAATCCAGCCTGCATCCCATACCACCCACTACAGATATTAGTCAACCAAGCGGGAGTGCTGGGTGGGCAGTGGAGTTGGGAGAGATGGGGTTGCAAATCGAAAGGTAGGAGTCTTTGTCCTACACATGTTGTCTACAGCCAGCTGTGAAGCTGGATGAGATCACCAAGAGAATGAAAGTGGATTAACCCAAGAGAAAGGGAACCAAGGACTAAGCCCCGGGGTCCACGAACATTAAAAAGGAATCATGAGGATAGGGGTCTTTGTCCTTTCGTTCACCGATGTATCCTAAGATCTTAGAACACGGTAAGTGCTCAGTAAAGAGTTGTTAGTTAAACTAAATAAAGTTCAGGGGGAAAAAAATGTCCAAGAGATGGAGAAAGGAGTCGTAATTATGTCCCGTATCTGGGAGGGCTATGTCTGTGTGATAGACTTAATGTGTGTGTCCCCCACCCCAAGTCATATGTTGAAGCCCGGACACCCAATGTTATGGTTTTTGTAATGAGGTCTTTGGGAGGTCATTAGGTTATGAGGGTGGGGCCCTGGTCTGATGGGATTAGTGCCCTTGTAAGAAGAGATGCCAGAGGGGCGCCTGGGTGGCGCAGTCGGTTAAGCGTCCGACTTCAGCCAGGTCACGATCTCGCGGTCCGTGAGTTCGAGCCCCGCGTCAGGCTCTGGGCTGATGGCTCGGAGCCTGGAGCCTGTTTCCGATTCTGTGTCTCCCTCTCTCTGCCCCTCCCCCCTTCATGCTCTGTCTCTCTCTCTCTGTCCCAAAAATAAATAAATGTTGAAAAAAAAAAATTTAAAAAATAAAAAAAAAAAAAAAAAAAAAAGAAGAGATGCCAGAGAGCTTGACCTCCCTCTCTCCCTCTGCACCCAGGAAATACCATGTAAGACACAGCAAGAAGTTAGTCCCATCTGCAAGCCAGGAAGAAATCCCACCGTGGTGACACCCTGATCTTAGACATTCAGTCTCCGGAACTGTGAGAAAATGCATTTCTGCTGTTTAAGCCACTGGGCCTGTGGTGTTTTGATATGGCGGCCTGAGCTGATATATTACGTATCCTGAGAGAAAAATCTCAGTCGGAAAAACAAATGAAATGATCAGCAACCAAGAACATTCAACTGTAATTACAGGCCAGGTCTTGTACAAAACAAGTTCCAAAGAGCAGGACGCAGGTAACCAGAGGGCCCGATGACAGCCCTGGTTTGCCATAGGGTAGTCATGTAATCTTGGGCAAAACACTCCTGCCTCTGCCTGTACCTTCGCCACTGAGATGGTCGGACTATATGAGTTTTGTGAATATATGTTATTATTTTTAAATATAGAGATAATTCGTGTTCATTTAAAAACTTCAATCAGGGGTGCCTGGGTGGCTCAGTTGGTTGAGCATCCAACTTCGGCTCAGGTCATGATCTCGTGGTCTGTGAATTTGAGCCCCACGTCGGGCTCTGTGCTGACAGCTCGGGGCCTGGATCCTGCTTCAGATCCTGTGTCTCCCTCTCTCTCTGCCCCTTTGCCACTCACACACTCTCTCTCTCTCAAAAATAAGTAAACATTTAAAAAATAAAATTAAAATAAAAACTTCAACCATTACAGAAATATGTGGAGTAAAACGTGAACATTCCCTTGCCTTTCTCTCTGCGGAGTTAACCACAGTTACCCGCGTAGCACAGATCCTCCTAGACTTTTTTCCGCCATGGCCCTGCTCAAATGTTCACCCTTTCATGTGGCCTTCCCATGTCTCAGGTCCCGTATCTTCCTGCTCTTTTCTCCCCTGGCACTTTATATGGGAAGACAAGAGGTCAAGGGGGCTGAAGGCAAAGGGAAGCAGGTGCCTCTGTGGGCCGGTCATGGGGGCAGGGCAGCAATTCAGAGCCTCTCATGCTTTGGAGCAGGAAACCTCTGAAGAGCCACTTATGGAACTGCCCACCCCAGCACCCAACTGACAAAGAGAGCCAGTGTGGCCGGGATGTTCCTGGGAAAAGAGCCAGAATGTATACCTTATAGAACAAATTTTAAATGTATTTGGTCATTTGATTGTTTATTCATTCATTCATTCATTCATTCATTCATTTTGAGAGAGAAAGCACGCCCGAGCCAGCGCAGAGCCTGATGCGGGGCTCGAGCTCATGAACCGTGAGATCATTGGTCCTTTAATTGCTTTAATCGAGGCATAATGTACATATGGTAACATACACAAATCTTGAGTATACAACTTGAAGATTTTCACACACACACACACACACACACTTATGCTGCTACCAACCAGACAAGGAACATTTCCAATACCCAGGGCGGTCTCCCCATCCCGAGGAAGCCACTCTTCTAACCGGTATCGCCATCTATTCACTTGGGCTGTTCTTGGATCTCATCTAAATGACATCTTGCAGCACGTTGTATCGTAGGTTGGCCGTCTTTTGATCATCACTGTGTCTGTGAAATTCCTCCAGGTTGTTGCACATGAACAATAACAATTTTTATTGCTGAGTGCTGTCCCACCGTGGGACCAGATCACGATTTATTTATGCTTCCTACTGCTGATGGACGTTTGTCGCGTTTCCAGTTTGGGGCTGTTACGAATAAAGCTGTCCGGATTGTTCTGTGCTTGTTATTATTATTTTTGGTGGGCCTTCATGCTCGTTTCTCTGGTGGATCTATCCAGCAGTGGGATTGCTCGCTGGCTCATGATTTGTTCCTTAAGGAAATGTCCAGAAGGATTTGCAGGGATTTGCCCTTGGCCATGAATGCCGAGGCCACAAAAGATGCTGTAGGAAGACGGTGGAAGAGTGAGAAGGAGTGCCCGACAAGGTCATCCCCCTCTCTGGAAGGGGCAAGCAACCAGAGGCTGAGCTAAAGAGCCCCCCGCCCCAAGACTGCAGAGGGGGTCTCTTGCCCAGTCCCCGCTGCTGGGGAACGAGGTTGAGCGGCCCACTCCAAGGCCAGCATTTCACTGACTTTCCTGGCTGTTTATCTCCACCTTGTGACTCGGCCCCACAGCTCAGCGACTGATCTGGGGGAGTGAGTTCATACCCTCAGAGCTGCAGACAGGCTTGTTCAGCTCAGGCCACAGTCTGTTCCTGCCTAGAGACGGACTTTGAGTTTTCAGGAATTAGCCCCAATCAGCAGGAAGCCAGGGAACAAATCAGCGGCCACAGTCACAGAGGGACCAGAGCTCCTGAGGCGCTCAGCTTGTGGTACCACCGGGGCCAGCAAATCAGAGTCTGAGAGTGAAGGAGGCAGTAATCTCCCCAGAAAGCGGATGGAGATTGCCTTCCACGCCCAGCGCCTCCCAGCTGCCTGGGCTCAGTCTGGGACGCTGGAGGCTTTGAGCAGCACCTAGAGCCTAGAGAGCACTTCCCTCAACCAGACACACCTCAGTGTCGCTGGAGGCGGCCCGGAAGCGATTTCAGAGACCATGTTACTTACAGTCATCAGTCTGACAGCCCCCTGCCGCAGTCCAGCTCCGGCAGGTCTGGGGGTTCCCGGAGGATGAACGGCGTCGGCGAAAAAGTGAAAATAAAACAAAACTAAAACAGAAATAAAAATAAAAAACTAAAATAAAAATGGACACAGACGACAGCAGTGTGTTGAACTGGCCCCTTTATTGCAGTAAACGTGGCATAATATATGCTAGTGTTTTCCTTGTAATGTACGTCATCTATGTTTTTCTAACATTACCCGATTCTAAAATTGTTCCTTTGCATAGTCACCCAATGAGGAATAACATGATTGTTTTGTCATAACGTTCCCTCCTGCCCTTTGCTTATTGATTAATTTCTTTTCTTGTTTTTCTTATGTATCTATGTTCATCTATAATTTATAAAGTATTTGCTTTGCTGTTTTCACGAAAGGCCATTTATCTCTCAACACCTCAAGTGGAACAGTTACAGGGACAAGACCTCTTAGTTGTTTCCCTGAACCATTCGTGGTTTTGAAGAAAAGTGTTCGCCTGGGTCCGAGGTGCCAGGAAGGGGGCCAAGAGGGCCTTAGAAACCCATGCCTTATACATTCTCAGACAGACAATGCACCTAGGAACCAATGAACCATTCTGTACTTTAACCGACTAGGTTCAGTCATCATCTGGATTGCCTCCTGGGGGCCAAGTGGACCCAGGGGTCAGAGGGACCTGTGTCCAAAGATACACTCCTTAGTTACCAGAGTGGGGCTTTCGGATCCATGTCTCTCCTTCGTCGGCCGCCTTTGCTGGCAAATGTATGAGGCTATCCTTCCTGTAAGTAGAGAAGTCTCCAGAGGGGATGGCAAGGGCTAAACGTAAGGCCGCACAATTTCTTGCGGGACCTTATTTTCTTCCCTAATGGTTCTTTTCCCAGGGGGCCTGCCGAGGGCAATTCCCCAACAGACAACACCCCAGGTACTTTTAAGGCCGAATTACCTAAAAGCGGGAGGACAAGAAGCTTCACTGTCGGCCGGCCGCCCTGCTGTCACCAGTCCGTCCACAGCCCGGGCCCCGCCACTCAGGCTGGGATAGCTCGGCTTCCAGCAGCCCCCAGTGCAGGCCCTGGTGTTGATGGAAAGGCAGCCGGAGGAAGTGGCCGACAACAGTCACCATCAACCAGGCCATGGAGCCTAAGCCCCAGCCCTACCAGTGACTTCTCGATGACTCTGCGTCACTTTCCCTCTGGAACCAGAGTTTGTTCATGGGTACAATGGGCTCACACTGGGTGCGTCCCTGTGCACACCCAGAGCGACTTTGAGAACCACCTAATTGCTGTTGCTCACCAGAAAGAGAAAATACGGCTCTGTAAATGTAAAATGGGATATCAGGCCTCAGCAATTGTTTACGGTCAGAGTGAGAGAATGATCCGTGAAGCGGCTTCTGCTGGCTGCCCAGCCAGGACAATGCCCACCCATGGGCCTCATTGTCCTCTCCCCCCTTCCCAGCCAGAGAACAGGTGCCTGGGGCACGGCCTCTGCCTGTGAGGGTGAGGGCATGGTCCTGAGCACAGGTGTGATGAGAGCTGTGGGGAACCAGACACGAAGGCGTCTCCTTCAGGGCCATTGAGTCACAGGGCCATTGAGTCAGTGAGTCACCCGATCCACAATTATTATTGCCTTTGTTTGCAGGTGAAAAAGCTGATATGCAGGGGTGAAGAAATGAAATCAGGCGGCGTCCGGGTGGCTCAGTCGGTTAAGCATCTGACTCTTGATTTGGGCTCAGGTCATGATCTCATGGTTTGTGAGTTCGAGCCCCGCATCGGGCTCCGCGCGGAAAGGGCAGCAGAACCTGCTTGGGATTCTCCGTCTCCCTCTCTCTCTGTCTCTCTCAAAATAAATAAATAAACTTAAAAAAAAAAAAAAAAAGGAAATCAGGATCGCACAGACATCAGCAGTGCTGGGGCCCGGCCCCCTGCCTCTTTCCATGGCCTGTCCTTAGCATCAAACCCGATGCAGGCTGACTCAGGCAGGGGGCCACGTGAGGCCTTGGGAACCGGGTCGGAGATCCCCGAGCCATTCATTGCCCCCCAGAAGAGATTCTCAGCCTGTGTGCTGGGGTGCTGCTCCTTTCACCCCGTTCCAGCTCCATGCCGTTTCCCCAGCCTTCCGCTGACCTGTACCAGGCCCCCAAGCCAGCCAGCCTTCTCAACCTTCCAGGCCCTTCTCAAATGCTGCCACCTCCAAGAAGCCTTTCCTGATCTCCCCAGCAATTTGAATCACCCCCTTTTTGTATATGTGCTGCCGAAGCGAGCACTAATCACCCCCTTTTTGGATTTCTTATAGTTTTTGTTCTGTTTTTAAGGAAAGACTGTGCATCAGAGATTTCTTTAACTCCTTCATGAGGGAACAGGCAGGACAGGCAAGATGACTCCTGGGAGAATTTGAAGAACAAGGTATTTATAGGAATAGCTAGATAGAACCGATAGGTCTGATACAGAACTGGTATTGCCCTCCAGGGCAAACATCCTTAAGTTTTGGAAAGATCTTTTCTACCTGAGGGAAATTGTTTGCACTCTGCCTGACAAGAGGCTACAAGTTAACATGGAACTTCACATGAGCCTGAGCCTGGGTGGCCCATGGTTTGGGAGTTGGATCCCCAGGCCAAGCTCCGCACTGACAGCTTGGAGCCTGGAGCCTGCTTTGGATTCTGTGTCTGTCTGTGCCCCTCCGCTGTTCACGTTCTGTCTCTCTCTCTCTCTCTCAAAACTAAACATTAAAAAAAATTTTCTAAAAGACATAGAACCTCACAAACCTAGAGCCTGTGATCAGTGCTCAATGGAAAGTCAAGATACAGGTGTGGACACCTAGATCGGCAGACCACAGCCCATGGACAGGTCTGGCTCGCCACTTAGTTTTGTAAATAGACTTAATGGAACCTGGCCACACTTATTTGTGTATTCCTTATCTGTGGTGGCTTCTGTGCCAAACTGATAGAACTGAGTATTTGCATCGTTGTGACAGAGATCGTATGACTTGCAAAGCTGAAAGTATTTACCGTCTGGCCCTTTATAGGAAGCGTTTGCTGACCCCTCATCTCCTGTTGGTATTTTCCTTTTTCAAATGTTTTATTGTGGTAAAATACATACGACATAAAATTTATCGTCTTCACCACTTTTTATACATTTTTAAATGTTTATTTTTTGAGAGAGAGACAGAGACAGAGCACGAGTGGGGGAGGAGCAGGGTGAGAGGGGGACACAGAATCCGAAGCAGGCTCCAGGCTCCGAGCTGCCAGCACAGAGCCCGACGCGGGCTCGAACTCACAGACTGCGAGATCATGACCTGAGCCTAAGTTGGACGCTTAACCGACTAAGAGACCCAGAGGCGCCCCCGTCATCTTAACCATTTTTTTTATGAATATCGTTTATTGTCATATTGGCTTACATACAACACCCAGTGCTCATCCCGACAAGTGCCCTCCTCAATGCCCTTCACCCATTTTCCCCTCTCCCCCCCTCTGCCCCCCTCACTTTGTTCTCTGCATTTAAGATTCTCCTGTGATTTGCCCCCCTCCCTCTCTGTTTGTGTAACTATTCTTTTCCCCTTCCCTTCCCCCATGGTCTTCTGTTAAGTTTCTCAAGAGCCACATATGAGTGAAAACATGTATCTGTCCTCCTCCGACTGACTTATTTCACTCAGCATAATACCCTCCAGTTCCATCCACGTTGCTACAAATGGCCAGATTTCATTCTTTCCCATTGCCAAGTAGTACTCCATTGTATGTATAAACCACATCTTCTTTGTCCATTCTTCAGTTGATGGACATTGAGGCCCTTCCCATAATTTGGCTATTATCTTAACTTTGGCTATTACCTTTAATTATTACCATAATGTTTAATTGTCCGCTGGCACGGCCTTAGATACATACTGCTGTTCCCCCATCACTGCGTCCGTCACCGGAACTGTTTCATATTCCCGAACTGAAACTCTGTACCCATTAAACAATACCACCACCCTCCCTGTCCCTTCCTCCCCAGCCCCTGGCAACCACCTTTCTCCTTTCCGTCTCCTCGAGCTTGACTGTTCCAGTAACCTCACGTAAGAGGAATCCCACGGTATTTATCTTTCTGTAACCAGCTGATTTCACTTAGCATGGGAGTCCTCAGGGTCCATCCACGACGTAGCCTGCGTGAGCTTTTTCCTCCCTTTTTAAGGCTGAATAATATGCCGTGGCGGGTAGAGACCACATTTTTGTTTATTCGGTGGACACTTGTATGCTTCCACGTTTTAGCCATCGTGAATAATGCTGCTATGAACATGGCTATAAAATAAATATATCTTTAAGACCCTGCTTTCCGTTCTTGGGGATATTCGCCCAGAAGTGGAATTGCTGGGTCACGTGGTATTCTATTTTTAGCGTTTTGAGAAATTGCTATATTATTTGTCACAGTAATGGCACCATTTTACATTTCCGCCACCAAGTGCTTCAATTTCTCCGCATCCTTGCCTACACTTGTTATTTTCTTTTCTTCTTCTTCTTTTTTTTTTTTAATGCTTATTTTTGAGAAAAAGAGGGACAGGGGCGCCTGGGTGGCGCAGTCGGTTAAGCGTCCGACTTCAGCCAGGTCACGATCTCGCGGTCCGTGAGTTTGAGCCCCGCGTCAGGCTCTGGGCTGATGGCTCAGAGCCTGGAGCCTGTTTCCGATTCTGTGTCTCCCTCTCTCTCTGCCCCTCCCCCGTTCATGCTCTGTCTCTCTCTGTCCCAAAAATAAATAAACGTTGAAAAAAAAAAATTAAAAAAAAAAAAAAGAGGGACAGAGTGCGAGAGGGGAGGGGCAGAGAGCGAGGGTGAGACACAGAATCCGAAGCAGGCTCCAGGCTCCAAGTTGTCAGCACAGAGCCCCACGCGAGGCTTGAAACCCACAAACCACGAGATCGTGACCTGAGCCAAAGTCAGATGCTTAACTGACTGAGCCACCCAGGTGCCCCTGACACTGGTTATTTTCTGTTTTTTTGTTTTGTTTTGTTTTGTTTGTTTGTTTGGATAGTAGTAATTCCTAATCTCCTAGGTGTTTGTACCTACTACCCACCCCCCACCTAGCCCTGACACTCTGCCTCAAGTCACTTGTGTCCTCTGGCCGAGAGGGTCACATCCTCTGGGCACAGACAATCATTTCTGTATCCCCTTCAGTGACCAGCACACTTGTCATGTTGAATGATCCCTGGTTTCCAGAAGATTACACTCGGCAGGGGGAAGTAAAAAATTTACATATTCTGGAAAGACCAAGTTGGGGGTGGCTGGGACTACTTTAGGGCCACCGACAGGGAATGGCCACAGTAGGCTCCCTCCTTCTGGTCTCCACATTTCTTCACCGCTCTCGGAGATAAATAGACTTCTTAGAAGGTCGGCACAAGATCTGACGCACCCCACTGCCCCAGCCCGGGTTCCGGGGAACCCCTTCCTGCCCCCCTGTCTCAGGGTCTCTGAACACCCAGGTCTCCTGAGCACACGCTCTGTGCCATCCTGGCTTTCAAGGCCCAGCTCAGGCACCTCACCAGCACCCTTTCCCCAGCCGGAAGCCCTCACACTGTCCCTCCAGCTCCCACGGGCCCGTCCAAGCTTTCTCCTGTGGCACAGGGAGAAGAGCACGGGACAGAAATCTGAAGATCTGAGTCTGATCCTGGCTGTCTCTCCAGCTGGCTTTCCATCGTGGGTGAGTCATCCCTCCCCTCGTTTCTGCAAGTTTAGAACAAGGAAATCTGGAAGTTTCCATCTATAGCTAAAACTCCATAATCGTCCACTATTTTTATTGTCCTTCTTTCCCTGCCAGACTGGATGTCCTTTGGGGCGGAGACTAATTTGTTCCCTGTTGCCCGCAGCACCCACCTTAGAGCTTTCCATGTAGTGAGGCTCAGGATAATGGTTCTTGGAGGAGTGAAATGGTTTCGGAGGGATTTCAAATGTTTGCCCTCCATCCGGTTCCTGCGCACGGGCGGCTTTGGGGCCCGCGTTTTCTGTGCCACGCTCGTGACATGCCCACTGTCTAAACTGCCCACTTTCCTTCCACCTTCCTAGCTGACAAATTCCTCCTCGAAGAGCCAACCCAAACGCTGTCTCCTCTGACGCCTCTCGCTCTCCTCTGCGAGCCGGCCTTCCCCCGAACCCCAGCGACTCCGGGGTGCTGTCTCGATGATCCCAGAATCAACAGCATTTTGTCTCCTCCGCCAGACTGTGGGTCCCGAGGAGCACATCACCTCCTCCTCCTCCTCATCGCTGACACCCCAGTGCACCTGCCAGCTGTTTGCAGACAAGAGAAGGTGAAGTCAGTGGGATTAAACACAAGGAGAGCCTTGTGCGGATGGGACAGTCAAGATGTTCTTCCGTTTCAGCGGTGCAACATGTAAGGATGTAACCTCACAGAGCCCAGACCTAGGGCCCATAGCAGCGGAGCGGAGAGAGTTAAGCATCTCCCTTAACTCCTATCTCTCTCGGCCATGGCCCTCCCAAACCCTGGGGGTTCCCGTGTGGTGGCTGTACCCAGCTGCTCCTGCTGGCACTTGGAAAGGGCCACTAAGCAGATCGGGGAGGGGAGGGGTGGCCAACGTGCCAGCGGATCTCCTGAGTGAGCTAATGATGAATCCCCCCCCCCCTCCCACCACTAGAGGCTTTGTGACCCAGCTGGGGGCAAGGGAGGCCAGGATCGCAGGCTGATGCTGTGCTGTGCAACCCGACATATGGGAAAACAGACACAATGAAGCAATCTGCCCCAGAAGGGTCCCAGGCCTCAGGAATGCGGGCACAGAGGGGGCTGGGGCAGTGAGACACTTGGGAAGGAGCGGGTAAATGGAAATCAGCGCTGTGCCACACGCGAGAGAGCCTGGGGGAGAACCGCAGACTTGAGCCGTTTCCCAAAACTGCCTGGGCATTAGAATCACCTGGAGGCTTTTACCTGTCTTGTTATGAAAGAGTTTATTTTCTTTCTGTAGAGCCATACCTAAAGAAAGATGGGTAGTAACATTAAAAAAAAAAAAAACAAAAGCAAAAAACAAAAAACAACCCCAGCCCAACTGCCAGGGTTTATCCGTGTTACCGGAGGTGCACATGAGGTTACCTTGAGGCCCTCAAGGCAGAATGAGCATGTGCAGTACAGGCAGAGGCCAGAAGCATCAGTTGAAAGTGTGTTCAGGGAGGAGGACCCGGTCTTTGGCAACTCAGGAGACCACAGGCGTGTGTGGTCCACAGGGGCCGGCAGCGACAGATGTGAGACTCTACCACATGGGATGGAAGTCAGCACAGACGCGAAGTCCCCACGGGTGGACCTCTAAGGTCCAAAGATGGGGGCTGAGGAGGATATGGGGAGCCAGGTTCCAAGTCGCCGTCCAAGAGGAGTGGAGGAGAGAAGGCTTTTGTTTGTTAGTTGGAACCGTCGACTCCTGTGCTCTTGAACCAGCATCTCCAGGGGCAAGGCCCTTGGTTCCCAGCGGAGCCAGCCTGGCACCGGTCCGAGGACAGGTGTGGTCAGCCACCGGGATGGATGAGGAGAGCGCTGTCAGGAGATAAAGCTCTAAGCCATGGACCCAGATCTCCCAAGGAGTCCCGGGTGATCGCCAGCTACTTATTCTGTACTCCTCTTCGTCTCCATTTCTTCATGTGATCAAAGTAAGAGACCATAACACCTCTCCTACAGTTTTGATGGAGGGATTACATGAGATCATGTAGATGTCGGTGTTTGTTGGCCCACTAACCCTGGCATGTGGACACACGGGGCTAGAGACCCATTGCCTGTGTTAATCATCAATCCTCAGGAGATCGGTGTGTGTTTATGATTCGTAAGGGGCGTCGTGAGGTAGGAGTGGGTTGATGGCCCAGGCCTTGATCCCAGATGCCCACACTCTCTCAGATGACACTGGCAAAGTCCACCTGGTTTGGGTCCCCCATGCCATTGGGAGCATGTCTACTCCCCTACCATGGTGGGGACCCACGCTAAGACTGGGGTGTCTCAGATCGAAGATTGCCTGTTTGACTGGCACCTGTTGCCCTCTGCGTGGCCTTCTCGGACCCCAGTGACCTTGAGAGAATCCCTTGTTGCTCTGTCCACAGCTTCGCAGTAGGAGCTGCAGGAAATGGTTCGGGGTCTCTGCAGCAGCCCCAGGGCCTTTCAGTAGAGTCAAGCATCACTGGCCTTGTCGAGACCCTTGGTGGACACCTTGGTGGCAGGAGTATGTCAACTGGGGGCCAGAGGCAGGCCCAGCCACCGCCTGGCTGATGGCTCAGAAGGAGCAGCTCAGGAACCCTCTGTGCCCAGAGGACTTTGACGTCTTTTCATTCCAACGCCGAGGACAGCCTTGTTCATCTAGGAAGCTCTCGGGACTGAAGGTGGTCATTCCTCCTGCCCACCCACCACCACCCTAGCATTAGTGGAAAATGCTCTTTGGAAGAGAAGGGTTTTTCCCCTTAGGAGGTCGCCAAGAGACATCGGAACACAGGCAACCAGAGAAAGATCTTGGAACCGGGGACTCGGGAGACCTGGGCCCTAACCCTTGCCAGATGACCTTGAAACAAAGGGCTCGTCTTGGAAAGTGAGGAGGACGCCAGCCGGCCTGGCAAAACCACAGGTGGTTGTGAAGTCAGTGGAAATGTGTTAGAAGGTGGAACCCACCTGGGAGGTGTGAAACACTCTCCAAACGGCTAGCTGTTGCGAGCTACGTCCTACTCACCCTTGCCTGGCACCTGTGCCAGGGATCCTCCACGTGGAGCACTGAAGAACACTGTGAAAATAAGTGAGGCGTACAGGGCTCTTGAAGATGTCAAAATTGAGCTCGTGCTTTTCTGCCAATGCTGCTGCCTCTCGAGTCTTCTCCACCCGAGGAACAGAATCTCCATCGAGGGAGCCACACTGCACCAGCAAGCTGGACATCCATTCTAGTAGATTCCAGGGCCATGGCTTACTTTTCCCTCCACTGGGCCGGCAGGAAGTGTGCTGAGCAGAGAGTCAGAGAGGGGCTTGTTGGGGTAAAAGGGAGGAAGAAGAGGAAGGAGGGAGGGAGGAGGCCCCACACGACATGACCTCTAAGGTCCAGGCAATCAGGAATAAAGGAGTAAGAGCTGAAGGAAGGGACAGTCCCCAGCCCCCCAACCTGAACCCTACAGCAAAGAACTGCTTAAACCTTCAGGGTTTGGTTTGGGGAGGGCAAGGAGCCAGTATCTGGAACTGGTAGAGAAATGGCCAACGTACCGTTCCGTGGTACCCATCACCCCTAGGCGTTAGCCGTGCTCTCCCGCAGATCGCAGATCCCCGCAGGGTGCACCTTGCCTCGCCCCTGCCTACCTCGCCAGAGCCATCCAGAGTGGGCTGTGCCCCCCCCACCCCCCAGCCTGGCTTCGTCTGGCTGGTGCCTTTGTCCAGAGCGCTCTGCCCCCTGCCCGCCGTCCTCACCGTCAGGTCTCATTCACACGACATGCTGCTAACCGCTGTAAAGAGTACAATTGAATGTCATTTAGAACATATACAATGTTGGGCGCCTGAGTGGCTCATCTGACTTCGGCTCAGGTCATGATCTCACAGTTCGTGAGTTCGAGTCCCACATCGGGTGAGCTCAAGCCCCATCTCGGGTGAAAACTCTCTTTCTCACCCCCTCTGCCCCTCTTGGGATTCTCTCTCTCTCTCTCTCTCTCTCTCTCTCTCTGTGCCTCTCACTCACCTGTGCCCCCCCCCCCAAAAGAACATTTACAATGTTGTACAGCCATCCCCTCTCCCTAGTTCCAGAACATTTTCATCTTCCCAAAAGGAAACCTTGTACCCCATTAAGCAGTTACTCCCCATTTCCACCTCCGGGAGTCTGCTTTCTGCCTCTATGAATTTTCCTTTCTGGCCATTTCGCTGCTATGAAAGTTCACGTACGAGCATGTGTCCGAATACCTATTTTCAGTTCTTTTGGGCATATACCTAGGAGTGAATTGCTGGGTCATGCGGTCATTCTGCGCTTAATTTTCTGAGGAATCGTCCCTTTGTTTTTGATGTCTTCCTTACCCCTAGGTGTCTGTACCTGTGCTGTCCCACACCGTAGCCACCAGCCCTGTGTGGTTGTTTCCATTTAAATTGGTGAAAATGGGGGCGCCTGGGTGGCTCAGTCGGTTGAGCGTCCAACTTCAGCTCAGGTCACCCTCTCACGGTCTGTGAGTTCGAGCCCCGCGTCGGGCTCTGGGCTGATGGCTCAGAGCCTGGAGCCTGCTTCCGATTCTGTGTCTCCCTCTCTCTCTGCCCCTCCCCCTCTCTCTGCCCCTCCCCCGTTCATGCTCTGTCTCTCTCTGTCTCAAAAATAAATAAATGTTAAAATAAATAAATAAATAAATAAATAAATAAATAAATTGGTGAAAATGAAACGAAACGAAAGATTTAGATCTTCGGTCACACCAGTTATGTTTTAAGGGCTCAGTAGCTGTCTGAGATTAGCAGCCACCGAAGTTCCATCATCCTGGGACGTGCTGGTCTACACGGTGAGATTCCCCCCTGAGGGAAGGACTAACCCTGCCCGGTTTACCGGAATGTACCCAATGTCTAGGAAAGTGCCTGGCATGTAGGATTGTTATTGTAGGGAGGGAGGACAGAAGGGTTGCTTACGGGATCATTTCTTTATTTGATCTTCTCGGAAAAGCTCTACAGGCGGCAGAAAACGAATGCTTTTCCCGTTTTTAAAATAACAGTCTCAGGGAGGGCAAGAGCAAGCCCAGGGTCACAGAGCTGGTATGGATCGTGACCCTCCACCCTCCCCCTCCCTCCAGCAGCTAGACCTTGAGTGACTCCTGAGGCATTTGGACAGAATAGTAGTGGGCAGCCCGGGGGCTGGAAAATACCAGAGGTGGCTGACACAGTAGTCTGGCTTGAGAGGCATTAGGGCATTTTTTTTACTGTTTACTTATTTTTGAGAGAAAGAGAGAGAGCAGAATCAGGGAAAGGGCAGAGAGAGGGGGAGACACAGAATCTGAAGCAGGCTCCAGGCTCTGAGCTGTCAGCACAGAGCCCGACACAGGGCTCAAACCCACAGACCGCGACATCATGACCTGAGCCGAAGTCGGACGTCCAACCCACTGAGCCACCCGGGCGCCCCTGCAGCTTTCTACCTAGGACATCAGACCCCGTGAGTGAATGTGCCCAAACCCTTTCTTCATTATTGTCCCCCTTGCGAACCAGTTTAGACACCTACCCTCCACCATCATGACCCCTCTTAAAAGTTGAATGCCACGGGGGCGCCTGGGTGGCTCAGTCGATTAAGCCTCCGACTTCAGCTCAGGTCACGATCTCACGGTCCGTGAGTTCGAGCCCCGCATCGGGCTCTGGGCTGATGGCTCAGAGCCTGGAGCCTGCTTCCGATTCTGTGTCTCCATCTCTCTCTGCCCCTCCCCCGTTCATGCTCTGTCTCTCTGTGTCTCAAAAATAAATAAACGTTAAAAAAAAAAAAGTTGAATGCCACAGATAGCTGTTTACCTACTGGATGCATATCTGTGTTTATGTATAGAAAGAGCGAGATTCTTTTCGCCTCCCAAGAAGCAATTTTGGCCCTGTTGGGGGTGATCCTGCCCCACTGAGCGTGCATGCCAGAAATCAGAAATCTTCCCCAGTTCCTACGGGGCCCTCAGGGGGGGCATCTTACGTGTCTGACCAACATGTCCACTTTTGCTTCCTCAAAGAACAGGCCTTGCTCCCCGCCCCTGCCCTGCCAATGCCACAGGACGCCGTGTGCTTCCCAAGGTCACCTTCCCGTCTTCCCATACTCCCCAGACAGCAGAAGCCTCGAGGAGCTGAACCCATGGGGTTCCCTGCACGCCTCCCCACCGCAACCCTTTTGTGTCTCAGAAAGGCTGGATGTGCCCATCCTCTCTCCGTGTCCTGCTGTGTCCCGGGCCCAATGGCACATGTGCCCTTAGTTTCGGAGAGATCTCAGGAAGACAAGCCCGAAGCCACGCGAAGCAAGACGCCAGCGTCTCCCCAGCTCTGTGTCTGCCTCAGGACTCCCCAGATGTGCTCCCGTGAGAGCCCTTTGCCCACATGGCAGAGCAGCGGCCGCAGCTGAATCCAGCTTAGGCCCAGCCGGCCTTGCCCACACACCAGAGAGGTCACGGCATGCCCTCGCTGACGGGCGGCACCTTACGGTTCCAACGGCACCCCGTTTTACAGATGCGACACCAGGACCCGGAGAGGGCGGGGCTGGAAGCAAGGTCACAGCGTGAGTGGTTCCCAGGACGGTTTGTTTTGTTCTGGACCAAAAGAGCAAGGAGTCTGAGCAGTGGTGCGGGACGCCCCTGGTCTCTCAGGCGTGACAGACCTCCTCGAAGTGACATCCCCATGTTGGAACCTATTTGCTACCCGTGGGGCACAGAAGTTAAGCGTAGGAATTGAGAGTAAGCATTTAGAAATATGTATAGTGGCTTCGTGGAGAAATTTGTTTCTTTCTTTAACTTTTTTTTTAATGTTTATTCTTGAGAGAGAGAGAAACAACATGATTGGGGGAGGGGCTGAGAGGGGGGCATGGACAGAGAATCGGAATGGGGCTCTGGGCTGACCGCAGAGAACCGCAGGCGGGGCTCGAACTCACGAACTATGAGATCATGACATGAGCCGAAGTCAGACGTTCAACCGGCTAAGCCGCCTGGGCGCCCCCGTGGAGACGTTTTATATCTACTAACTCTACGAATAAAAAATCTGGCCTTGGTTATTATGTTAGTTTTTTGTGCTTTAATTTTTCTAATGATTCCTTTTTATTGTATTTTATGAAAGTGTCGATCTGTGATGAATGGGAGTTTTTTGTTTTGTTTCGTTTTGTTTTTAAGGCTGGTGCTTTGCCACCAGTAGTTTGACAAGGAAGGTACAGAGGCTGTGTTCCTCCTGCCTCCCACACACGGCGTGGAAGGTCTTTGACCTAAGGATTAAAGAGAAATAACGTGGCTGTTTGGCTGGGCCAACAGAGCCCAAAGGTCTCTGTTTTCAGCCCTGAGCAGACATACCTCAAGGTCACCAAAGCCTGGCTTCTGGTGGGGCGCCTCGACTCACTAAGCGCATCCCAGGGGCAGGGGTTCCTAAACCCGTAGGGTTTGCAACAAACAGGTGGTTCCGTGTGCCTTCCACTGGGGGCCTGTCCGGTCAGACATTTGACAGAGAAGTTGGGACTCTCTCTTCATTTCATTACCCTTCCTCCCCCTTGTACAGACGGGAAATCTAAGAGCCAGAAGGAGGATGGTTTGTTTATTTCCCTGTCTCCAGTGCCGGGGAGGGTGTCTGTCCCAGAGTATCTGGCAGGGTTCGATCAGAGCAGGAGAACCTCTGTGAACCGTAGGGAATGAGGGGCCAGAGCTCCCGTGCTGGCAGGACTGCCCTCCATCGCCTTCGGAGTGGAACAGAACAGCTGCATTTTTACTTGGACCTTCCAAATCTTGCACACATCTCCCCTGTGGCCAGTGCTAACCCAGGACCCTAGAGAGAAGGGAGCGCTGAGAAATGCAGTTCGACTTAGCTAAGGTGACACATTATAAAAGCCATCACCATGCCTATAAATGGAAAAAAAAACAGAAAAGAAATGACATGTCCAAGGGCACGCAGCAAGCAACTGAGAGGCCAAGCAGGAGAGTGAACGGTGGCCCTTCTAGCCCAAAGGCGTGGCTTTCCACTGCCTCCACGCTTTTCATGCTGGGGAGGGCCTGGCTTCTCAGCTCGGTGACGGGGCTACAAGGCAGGACACCCCACCGGCCACAGTGGAGGCGACTCAAAACCCGAATCCTAAGGTCCGGTAGGAGCTGCAGAACCCCAGCAGAAAGACAACGATGGCTAAACTTGGGCAGTGCCTGGGAGGGGGAAGAGAAAGTTCTCTCTAGGGGCAATTAGAGGGAGAGGTGAGCCGGCTGACGTGGGATCTCTTCCAGGGCATGAGAGGATGTAGGCCTGAAATTGGCAGCTTCGAGCAGCAGGAACAAGGATGAGGAAGCCTTTTCCCGAGCCACAAGCAGTGTCGTGGCCCAGGGCAGGAGGTGAGGAGAGGTGGGACCAGCCACCTCTTTTGCTCCAGGGTCGACCTCTGCTAGGGGCACATAGGCCCAGAGTGTGGGCCAGTCGGCCGGAACCTGTCCAGACAGGGCTCCCAGCTGACTCAGAAACCTGGCAGAGGTCCCACCCAGCAGCCAGCTCCAACGACGGGCCGGCCCCTGCTCATACTGTCCCCACTGCTCAGCTACCTTGCGACAAGGGGATGTGGGCCCTTGAACTTGAAGCAACTCACTGCTTGCGGAGAAAGCAGAATCCCAGGTTCTATGATTTAGAGAGAATTCAGAGATTATCTACTCAAAACCGTCTTCTTGATAACAAAGGAGAGAGAGAGCCGAGAGGGGCAAAGTGGGGGCAACGAACCTGGGTCTATTCTGCCCCCATTTGGTGTTCTTACTACAGCATGCCGGCCGTCTGGTTGTCCCCTGCCTTACTTGGCCTCCAGATAGAGAAGCTGGGGACATCAAAAGGTGACGCCAGGGTAAGGTGTCACCTCCCCGTGGTCATGACTCAGCGTGAGAGATGCTGCACCGTCAGCCCAGGGATGGGTCATCCACGGATTGACCTGCCTTTGGCCAGAGGAGCCAATCAGTGGCTGCTGCATTTTAGTGACGCCTCACACATTTTGTCCATGATTTTCAGTGAATTTCACTGAGCGTGGAACCTGGTGCTCCGGCGACCCTTATTAGAAACAGGAACCCCACAGATTTCCTAACCGCTGGTTGATTTTGGACAAGCCGATCTCTGGGCCTCAGCTTCTCGGTCTCGAAGATGAGAACAGATCGTGGCGAGGCTCCCCTCCTCGCCACGTGACGGCATCCCCGTGACCTTGTCCCACCTTGGCCTCCACCTGGGGCCACGGACCCCAAACGGGGCTCTGCCTGAGCCCTCGTGGCTGCACTCTTCCCGTGTTTCAGCTCTGCTCGTAGGCACCCCCCTCAGCTGCCTTTCCTGGCAGTGTGCTCCCTCGCCCGTGCTGAGCCTATCCAGGTGGGTCATGCACAAGCTGATGTCCCGGGACGTCCTTCCTGCCTGACAGTGAACGTGGGTGGGGAGCCACTGAAGCCACTGAAGCATGGTGGCAGCATTTCTGCCCAACTCTGCTGCCTCCTGAAGGCCCCCTGGTATAAGGAGGCTTTATCTCTATCTATATAGATCTATCTATATAGATGTGCACCTGCATTGGTTCACCCATATCTATAACAATTTCAAAGCGCTTTTTTTTAAGTTTATTTATTTATTTTGAGAGAGAGAGAGAGAGAGAGAGCGCGCGCGCATGCGCGCGCGCGCATGGGAGAGGGGCAAAGAGAGAGGGGCAAAGAGAGAGGGGAGACAGAGCATCCCAAGCAGGCTCTGCCGCTATCCGTGTGGAGCTCCACTCGGGGCTCAAACTCGAGAACCGTGGGATCGTGACCTGAGCCGAAATCCAGAGTCGGCCGCTGAACCGACTGAACCCCCCCAGGCACCCCCAACATGCTTTTCTATCCATCACATCAAGTGATTGTCACAACAGCCTTTTGAGGGCAGCGGGGTATGTGTGTATCTTTTTGGGGGAAAACCGAGGATCAAAGGGGTTAAACGTGCTGCCTGAAGTAATGCGGATTTGGAAAGCATTTGTACTTTGGAATTAGCCCTGGAAGTCGAATCCCAAATATTCTAGTCACTTAACCTCACTGAGCTTCAATTTATTCAACTGTAAAATGGAGACTGTAAGGTCTCTGCATGCTCCCTCTTGAAAATCACCTG
Source organism: Lynx canadensis (assembly GCF_007474595.2). Taxonomy (NCBI): domain Eukaryota; kingdom Metazoa; phylum Chordata; class Mammalia; order Carnivora; family Felidae; genus Lynx; species Lynx canadensis. The sequence continues at coordinate 106,102,458 of NC_044312.2, forward strand.
ATGTTTGTGTGCTGGAATAAGAGGCACAATGAGTCAGAGGCCGGGGATGGGGACTGGAGACCAGTCGGCTGAGGCCCCACAAGTTCCCCACCCCAAACTGATTGGTGACTTTGACCCTAGGTCTGTGCCAGGTGAGGAGACAGAACCGAGAGGCAGCAACAGGTGAGGACAGAAAGAGCCTTTGGGGTCCAGCTTCAGACACTCTTCAGAGCTCTTACATTCCATAAGCATCATGCTCAAAGGCATGTGTCTGATTTGGGGAGGGGAATCGGGACTTGCCACATGTGTATGTCTTGGCCGTTACCAATAATGACCAATAATGAGGTCATACCCAAAAGGCACTGACCTTTGAGTCAGAAAGCCAGAACTTCTAGTCCTTGTTGGGCCACTGATTTGCTCCCTGGCCGTGGTCGAGCCTTTTGTCCTTTCTGGGCCTTAGCCGTCTCGTTGGTAAAATGAGGTCCTTTCAGCGCTTAAATCGTATGACATTATGAATTGAGCAAATGCACTTGAACTTACTAACTCGGAAGCAGATCCTAAGGTCTCCAGCGCCGTTTCTCCTTCCGGTGGAGGACTTCTCGACCCCCTGACGTCGCTTGCCTTGCTCGCTCTGAGCCTGGGCATGAGTGGGCGCTCAAGAATTTCTCTATCTATTTCTATCTCTATCTATTTCTCTATCATTGCATGAATGAGTCGATGGTTTTAGGTTTTACCCTCTGCCATCTGGACACCTACTCTCATCGAGGCCATGTGATTGGGTGGAGAGGGCAAGGGCCACAGAGCCAGACGAATTCCATCTCTGCTTATGAGCTGGGGGACCCTGAACAAGCTACTTAGCCTCTCTGAGCCTTAGTGTCTCCAGCAGTGCTCATAGGGTTGTTATGAAAATTAAAAGAGATAAGGGATGTAAAGGAGTTAACACAGTGTTGGGTGCATAGTAAATGCTCGAGAAATGTTCATTATCAGCACTGGTAGCCAGAGACACAAACAGTGGCACCCAAAACCTGGTCCTTCTGAGAGGATAACAACAATCGTGAGAATAAATCCCTTGTGTTCGGTATATTACTTGAATAAACGGCCCAGTGGTTTTCAGGTTTTGTTGTAGTTGTCTGATTTGTATCCTTACAATCCTGACAGCTATTGTAGGGGCCGGAGCCGGGACTGAAATCCGGGCCCTGTCATATCAGTAAGTCTCCGGGGTCTGGCTCGCGGCCCATCGGGCCACTGTCTTTCCCTGATAGAGACACCGAGGGACACAGTGTAAAAGTGCACGATGATCTTAATTGATGTGAGATTCGGAGATGAGGTCGACACCCGCCTCCCAGCCTGGGTTCTAGAGCGGGCATCACCCATTCATTCTTACCCTGGTTTCCCACTGCGTAAAGTAAGCCATCTTTTTATAGATATCCTTGTGGCATTGCTTAGTTTGGCATTCGAGGACTTCGGGAACAAGTCTGACCTCCCTCAGCTTACCCCCACCGTTTCTCCTTCCACGCCACTGGCTAATGAGGGGCACCCTTCTGTACTAACAACACTCGTCTCCTTAGTCATTAGTTGGCTTTGTGATCAGAACCACAGGGGACATTGCTACCGTGATTTGCACAAAAAGAAGGGAATATCCTCCCAGGATCCTCTCCTAGACTTTTTTTTAGCCATTTGGGTTGGAGCTACAGACAAAGCCCATGTCTTCAAGAGCTTTTTTTTTTTTTTTTTAAGTTTATTTATTTTGAGGGCACCTTGGGGGGGCTCAGTCGGTTGAGTGTCTGACTTCAGCTCAGGTCACGATCTCGCAGTTCGTGGGTTCGAGCCCCGCGTTGGGCTGTGTGCTGACAGCTCAGAGTCCGGAGCCTGCTTCGGATTCTGTATATATCTCTCTCTCTCTCCTCCCCCGCTGCTCACTCTCTGTCTCTCAAAAAATGAATAAACGTTAAAAAAAAAAATTAAAAAAAAAAAAGCAGTGAAGATGAGACCTGGCTGGATCCAAGCGACACATCTGCTAAGACCGATTTCTTGACTCAGGAGGTTATGGTGAGTCTGTCGGGCTAGTGGGACATTTGGCTTTGCCTGTGTAGGAAGATTAAGTGGGTGTCGATTTGAGACCCAGAATCATCCCTCGTGTGGTCACATCCCAAATTTGGCCCCTGAAGGAGAAAATATTGAGTGAGCCAAGGGCCAACAACATTTAGGGGGCAGGAGGAGGAAGAGACAGAAATTGAGACCAAAAAAGGGGTGGTCCTTGGGGTGCCTGGGTGGCTCCGTCGGTTAAGCATCTGACTTCGGCCCAAGTCATGATCTCACAGTTCGTGGGTTCGAGCCCCGTGTCGGACTCTGTGCTGACAGTACAAAGCCTGCTTCGGATTCTCTCCCTCTCCCTCTCCCTCTGCTCCTCCCCTGCTTGTGTGCTCTCTTTCAAAAATAAACATTAAAAAAAAGGCAGGGGGAGGGTGGTCCAACAGTAGAATTGGATAGTGTATTGTCATAGAACCAAGGGAGCAGGGCATGGCAAGAGGAGAGGAGGCCAGCCTGCCAGAAGCTTCTGAAAGGTCTGAGAAGGGTGATTGGACTGGCTGGTGACCTTTCAGAGAGCGTTCTAGAAGGTTTCATGGGAGCAGGATCCGGGGTTGGCATTCTAGGACCCAGTCTACTATCTGCTGGTCGAGGGGCCAGACCTGTCATCTCCCTGAGTGCCCATGTCCTCGTCGGCAAAGATCTCTTAAAGATTAGTGGTGCTGGGGCGCCTGGGTGGCGCAGTCGGTTAAGCGTCCGACTTCAGCCAGGTCACGATCTCGCGGTCCGTGAGTTCGAGCCCCGCGTCAGGCTCTGGGCTGACGGCTCAGAGCCTGGAGCCTGTTTCTGATTCTGTGTCTCCCTCTCTCTCTGCCCCTCGCCCGTTCATGCTCTGTCTCTCTCTGTCCCAAAAATAAATAAATGTTGAAAAAAAAATTAAAAAAAAAAAAAAAGATTAGTGGTGCCTTGGCCACCTTTGTCAACCAAGGAAAGGAGGAGCCAGAAGGGGCCAGAAGGAGCACGCAGCTTCGGCCACTGGTCCTCTGCCCACGGTCTGGGGGTGGGGGGTGGGGTGGGGAGGGGGACTCTGTGTCAGAACCCTATTCCCTCTCCTCACCCCCAGGGCTGTTCCCTGCAGGGCGTTGGGTGACCCCGTCCGTCCACCAGCAGACATCAGAGAACCCCTGTGAGCACAGACCGAAAGGCCCCCTCAGCTGTTCGGTGGGGTCTGACTGTACAGGCTCCAGCCCCCAGGCCCTGTCTCCTAGCCCCCACCCCCACCCCACTCTGCCCAGCCTTTCACCCAGTTGGCTGGTGGGGAGGACCTGGGCTCCAAGCCACCCAGGCTCTTCTCTTTTGTTTCTGATAAAGTGCGATGATCACGATGAGGTCCTGGCAAGATCCCCGGGGATGCTGCAGTGCTCGGGAGGAGGGATTCTGTGGGGCAGGGGGAAACCATGGGAACCGCGAGACCGGCTCTGAGTTCACCCCTTTTCCTGAGTGACTCTGGGGTCAGCTGGGTACTGTGAGGTTTTCTCTAAAGGAGCAGACTCACCAGCTCCTTCAAGTAGCGACGGCAATAAATAACAGAGCAGGAGAAGGGCAGATGGGGGGCAAGGCAGCATTGGCCATGGGCTCCAGCCTTCTAAAGTTCCCTCTCACTTCAGCCCCTCCTCCACTCTCTCCTGGAGTGCTCCCCTCCGCCCCACCCCCTGGCTGGCCTCCCCGCTTCGCGCCCATCCTCAGCTGTGCTCACTGCCTTTTAAAATTTTTTTTTTTCAACGTTTATTTATTTTTGGGACAGAGAGAGACAGAGCATGAACGGGCGAGGGGCAGAGAGAGAGGGAGACACAGAATCGGAAACAGGCTCCAGGCTCTGAGCCATCAGCCCAGAGCCCGACGCGGGGCTCGAACTCACGGACCGTGAGATCGTGACCTGGCTGAAGTCGGACGCTTAACCGACTGCGCCACCCAGGCGCCCCAACTGCCTTTTAGACCTTGGTGGCTTCTCTTGCGGCCCTGTTCTCAGCCTTCGAGGCTCCTCCCCGAGATAATTCCCGGCTCTCCCTTTCAGATGAGCGATCACTCCTTCTTCTGAACCCCATGACCTTTAAAAAATCTTTCATTACGGTTATCGATGTATTGTGTTAATCCCCCTTTGGAAAAAAAAATCACAGCCTTGTTTGCTGTTTCAGTGCACCTTTAACAGACATGAAAGCCTGTGTACTCTCCCTGGGTGCCTGCGTCATTCTCTCTTATCCTGCGAGCCAGGCTTTTTGGTTGTGGATGTCGGTTGCCACGCTTTAAAGCCGGAGAGGCTTCATTCTCTTCCTGTCGGGGCTTATGACATGCATGAAGGACGCTCAGGACTGATACCAGCAGGACACAGAGGAGGCTGACCACTGTGGCCATGGCCCGAAGGGGACCCTGTGTGGCCTCCACTACCCCGCCCCCCACCTGCTGGCTAGAGTGATCTTCCTACCCCGCGACCCCCACCCTGCATCGGCTTGCTCTCTAGCAAAGTTTCCACAATGGCTCCTTTCCACTGACCTCATTAGAGAGAGGCAGGGTGATGTCCGGAAGGCGCCCGGCTGTGTCACTTGCTAGCTGTAAGCATTTCATCTTTCTTAAACCTCAGTCTCTCCACACCGTATTAGCTGTAACAAGATGGGTCCCGTTTGTCATGGAACCCGTGCCCCATCTGTTTGTCTCGCAACGGGCCAGTAAGTCGAGAGACAAGGTGTTGGGGCAAGAAAAGCAACTTTATTGAAGAATACCAGCTAACGGAGAAAATGATGAACGAATGTCCTGAAAGGCCATCTTCCTACCCCAGTGCCATCAGGAGTTTTTCGAGGGGGTGGGAAGCAGAAAAGAAGAAACGAGCTACAGTTGCCCCCGGCACTTAAGCAGTCCATCAGAAGTCCTTAACATAGGCCAGGTTGGGGGCACCTGGGTGGCTCAGTCAAACATCCCACTTCGGCTTGGATCGTGATCTCTCAGGTTTGTGGGTTTGAGCCCTGCATGTGCTGTTAGCACAGAGCCTGGAGTCTGCTTTGGATTCTGTGTCTCCCTGTTTCTCTGCCCCTCCCCTGCTCATGCTCTCTCTCTCTCAAAATAAATAAACATTAAAAAAAACAACAACAACATAGCCCAGCTTCTTCAATTTCCCTAAGAAACTTTAATTTCTTTTTGAGAGAGAGAGAGAAAGACAGAGCATGAGCCGGAGAGAGGCAGAGGGAGAGGGAGACACGGAATCCGAAGCAGGCCCCAGGCTCTGAGCTATCAGCACAGAGTTCGATGCAGGGGGAGGGCTCGAAGCCATGAACCCTGAGATCATGACCTGAGCTGAAGTCCAATGCTTAACCTGCTTAACCGACTGAACCACCCAGGCGCCCCTCCCTCAGAAACTTTAAACAATTGATTATTATAAGCTTATCGTGTGCTTATGGAGTGACAGGCAAGAACGTTCTGTATTTTGTGCAACGTGTTCTGTCTTAATTCAGTACTCCTATCAAAACCCTCAGGTCAACAGATGTCCCAAGGGCTCACAGTGCCAGACAGGTCTCGTGTGGATTAACAAGCGAGGGAGAAGTGTCCAGGGCAAAGTGAATTCCAGATGGAGTCAGTTTTGCTACATGTTCACCTCGCAGGGTTGGGGGTGAGACACCCTAATCAGGAGAGCGTGCCAGCGCTCAGGGACCTGGAAACCATCCCATTGAAATGTGAGGGCCCCTCATTTACTCCTGATTCCCAAGGCTGTCCTCAACCCCACCCCCGGTTTTCCTGACATCCCACTTATCCTCAGTCCACTTTCAGGATCCAGGGCTCCAGGCGAGACCTTTCGCTCTGGACACCGATCCAGCTGGAGTCTGGGGGCCTGCCTCCCCACGTAGCCTTTAGATGTCTCCATCTTTATTTCCTGGAGTCTGTGTGCGACACTACTGTCCAGTGTGAGTCGTGTGTGGTCCTGTACGGCACGCCGGTTCCGTCTCCCAAAGACCGTGCGCTTCCAGAGTCCAGGGCCAGGACCGTCCGGATCACCGTCGCGCCCCTCGCTCCCCCGCCACCACCACGGGCGCCTCGCACAAAGAGGCAGGGCGGAGGTCCCGCAATTCTTTTCTGAGATCTCCGTATTACCAGGGTTCCGCCCTGGGCGACGCCAAGGCCGGCTCCAGGGAGGCTGCAGGACGGCGCCAGCGTGGAAGGCGGGAGACACCGGAGTCCCGATTCCAGCGCGCGGGGGGAAGGGCGTCACCTGGCCCCGCCGCTGCGGGAGTGGGCCGGCATCAGGTGCAAAGCCCCGGAACGGGGCGCGCGCCCGGGGGCGCGCGGGACCCTGCAGCCACCCCCGCGCCGCCGCGCGGCTCGTCTGGGATCTCCTCCGGCGCCCCGGGGCTGGGGGGGGGGGGGGGGCGGCGGGGGAGAGGAGGTGGTGGAGGGAGGGAGGACACGTAGCGGCCTCGCCGCAGGGCTCCACTCTGCGCGAGCCAGCGGGCGGGCGGGCGGGCGGGGGGAGCCGGGGACCGCCGCTTCAGCCCGCTGGCCTTCGAAAGATCCTCCTGGGCCAATGGCAGGCGGGGCGACGCGCCCGGATTGGTGCAAGCGCTCTGCTGATCACTGTGGAAACCCGGGCGGCGGAGAACGCGGGAGGATGCGGAGCCGCGGGCGGGGGGAGCCGGAGGGGCGGGCGGAGGAGGCATCGGGGTCCTGAGCTCCCCGGGAGTTTTTACTGCAGGCGAAAGTCCACCGCGGGCTGGCGGGCGGAGGGAGGGGCGGAGGGAAGGGCCCGATTGAGGGCCCTGGGAAGCCGGAGAGACTCGGGAGGGAAGGCAGGGATACTCCCGAGCGCGGGCGAGGAGGCCGGGGGGAGGGGGCGCGGCGGGAGGAGGAGTAGGAGAAGACAAAAGCCGAAACCGAGGAGGGCCCGGGCCGCACACTCGGGCCGCCGGGGTAGGAGGCCGCAGTGCACGGGGCGTCCCGGGCGGCAGGCAGCATGGGGAAAGGGGGGAACCAGGGCGGAGGGGCCACCGAGCGCGAGGCGCCGATGCCCACCTTCAGCTGGGAGGAGATTCAGAAGCACAACCTGCGCACGGACAAGTGGCTCGTCATCGACCGCAAGGTCTACAACATCACCAAATGGTCCAGCCGGCACCCGGGGGGCCAGCGGGTCATCGGGCACTACGCCGGGGAAGATGCGACGGTAAGGCCCTGGGGGCTCCCCCGCCACCTTTCTCTGCTGCAGGCGGGAGTCGGGAGCCAGGAGTCCCAGGGCTGCAGACGAGACCTCCAGCGCTGAATGGAGCCTGGGGCGTCGGGGAGGAAAGGAAAAGTGTGCCTCCTGCGCTCGTCCTCCGCCCCCCAGTCCTCATCCTTTAGGACGGCCCGGGCCACCCGGCCACGGGGGTCGGATTTTGCGGCGCGGGAGGCAGCGCCGCCGTGGAGATCCGGGCGGTGGAGAAGCGTGCGGGGTCTACTGCGCGCGCTGGGACCCACGCGTCCGCTCCTTCCCCCGGGTTCACACGGAACTAGGGACTCTCCAAAGGGGGCAATCGGGCTTTAGGGGGGGTGGCACCCCCAGCGTGGAAGATGGCGGCTCAGGGGCACCGCGGAACCGAGCGGGAGAGGGGCCAGTTGTGGGACTCAGCGCGCGTCCCTCACTCTCCAGCCAGACAAGGGGGCGGGGAAGGAAAAAGCTCGTCCAGGCCTGGCTTGCTCCTGCTGGAATCCTTGTCTAAGAAGGTCCACAGTGGCTGCCACGAAGGGACCACCCGGGACCTCCTGTTCCCAAGCCCTCAAGGACCACCGGGGGGTCGGTTCTTGGGCCACGGGGTGGGGAACTGGAAGGAGCGTTTGCAAAGCCCAGGTCGAGAGGGGCCTTGAGCTGCGTGGATTCAGCAGCACTAGGCTGGCTTGGCTACAGGTCCCAGCTGCACCAAGGTTACTCGCGGGCTCCTCAACTACTCAATGGTCCTCTGTTTCTCAATCCTGCCAGGAATGCCCTTTCCTCATCTGCACACCGAAAGGTATTGGGGCGATGGGGCCTCGGCAGGAGCCACAGCTGCCCATCTTACCCACACCAAAGGTGTGGCTCTGCCCCTGGGGCACCTCCCAGCCCCCTCCCCTCACACCCCCGCCCCCAGTCTGAAATGCTTGCATTTCTTTAAGGTGCAGCTGGAGCCCAGTGGACTCAGATGGGAGAGAGGGAAGCGAAGAGAGAGTCAAGGAGGGAAGAAAGCCTCTCTTGGTGGCAATGAGCTGAAAGCTACTTGGGCAGGGTGAAGAGGGGAGAAGCCATGGGAGGGATACGTAGATCATTGCAGCTGGACGTTTGCTGTCCGGGGCTTTTGCTGTCCTAGCAGTATGGGCCCCTGGCGGTGCAACTTTTGATCTCCCTGCCTCTTTCAAGGCTCCTTGGGACAGGCCTAGCCAAGGAGGCCAGACCAGGCAGCTATAATCTCCGGCTGTTAATGGCTTGCTGCTTTGATGAGCAGGGTCCAGGCATATGCGAGATCCCCAGGAGGGCCCACAGGAGAAGATGCCAACAGCTTTGGGGCCCATCCGGTCTCACTTGCTGGAGAACAGTGCCCCGGGGGCTGTAATGCGAATCATAACTTAGTGGACATGAGGTTTTCAGACCATCTGCGTTACGGCTTGGGGACTTCCCAAAAACTGTTGGGGGAAGTTGGGTAAGGGCGACTCAAGTAAAAGACCTGACTCCGGGTTGGGGTCTTTCCACTATCAAACATATTTTCTTATGTGGAAAAATAATGTATTGTGTGGCAAAGCACTTCGTAAGCTGTAAACGCTAGGAAAATGCCACGGACAAAGCGTTATCAGACAAGTTGGAGAAAAACGAAGATTGTGTAAAATGAGCAACAAGGCGGCGGGGGTGGGGGGGGGCAGTGGCAGCGCCTGGGTGGCTCAGTTGGTTGAGCATCTGACTCTTGAATTTGGCTCAGGTCATAATCCCAGGGTCGTGGGATCGAGCCCCGAGTTAGGCTCCACGCCGAGTGTGGAGCCTGCTTGAGATTCTCTCTCCCTCCTCTCTCTCTGCCCCTCTCCCCTGCTTGTGCTCTTTCTCTCTCCCTCTCTCTCTAAAATAAAATTTTTAAAAAGTAAGCAACAAGGAATTGGGAGGAAAGAAGTTTGAATCTATGCCAGCTTTTATCGGAGTAGCAATACATATATACAACCCTTTCCCCCAAAGCTTACTACCTTCTACGATGAGGCTTTTATGGAGCGGCATGCCCTAACTGGTGGTGTGGTTGAGTTAACAGTGGAGTGAAAGACTGGATTCTCCCTCTCTCTCTCTCTGCTGTCTGGGACCAGGATGGGAAAAGGCCACAGGAAGCAGGGTGTGTATAAGAGGACTCGGAGAGGCAGGAATAGGTTAGGAATCAAGAGTTCCTTGGTTTTTTGTTTTTTTTGTTTTTAATTTTTTTTTCAACGTTTATTTATTTTTGGGACAGAGAGAGACAGAGCATGAACAGGGGAGGGGCAGAGAGAGAGGGAGACACAGAATCGGAAACAGGCTCCAGGCTCCGAGCCATCAGCCCAGAGCCCGACGCGGGGCTCGAACTCACGGACCGCGAGATCGTGACCTGGCTGAAGTCGGACGCTTAACCGACTGCGCCACCCAGGCGCCCCAAGAGTTCCTTGGTTTTAAGCTGTTCAGCAGGTAGCTTTGCCCCTCAGAGCATGGACCTCTTCCTCAGAGCTTGGGGAGAGACAGAGTGTCTGGGCCATGCAAGCTTGGAGAGGGACTGGGCAGCAAACAGGGACTGCCCCCCCCCCCCCCCCCGCCCCGGGAGCACTGCAGTGCACTGTTTTGAGCCCATCGCAAGGCAGGAACATCCTCCCAAGAGGTCAGAAGTCAAGGAAGCCATTCTTGAGACCATTCGGGGCCTCAAGAAGGGATTTTCCTGCTCCTGGAGAAAAGGCCTCAGAAGTCAGGAACACCTCTTTGTTCCTCGAAAGGACAACTGAGCCAAGGACCATTGTCATTTGGCACTTCTGCAGAAGTTAGCACTTGATGTTGCCTGAACTTGATTTTTGCAACTCACAGGGCACACGCCCGCGTGTTAGCTCAGCCCCACAGGTATCTCTCATTGCTCTCGGGTTTAAAGACCTTGCTCAAGTTTAAAATTTTGCTCAAGTGGCAGGGCTCAGCCCTAAGCCGAGGGTTTCTGAATCTTCCCACCTCCCCTTCTCCCATCCACCCTCCCTTCCTATTCTTTCTTCCTCTGGCCCTCCGAACTTTCCTGACTTGGGGCTTTTCGTCTTCAACTACGATTCATCTGACACACGTATTCACTGTCTCTGTGGCTTTGGGCTGGGCCCTGGGCATAAAGATGGATAATGCAGGGACGCCTGGGTGGTTCAGTTGGTGACGCGTCCGGCCCTTGGTTTGGGCTCAGGTCATGAGCGCGTGGTTCACGGAATCGAGCCCCGCGTTGGTCGGGCTCTGTGTTCATAGCAAGGGGCCTGCTTCAAGTTCTGTGTCTCCCTCTCTCTCTGCCCCTCCCCTGCTCGCATGTGCTTTCTCTCCTTCACTGTCTCTCTCAAAATCAATACACTTAAAAAAAAAAAGATGAATAATTCAGAGAGTGACCGCATCTATTGGGTTTGCTTCACTCCTTCCTCAAGCCCCCTCCTTCTAGGCACCAGCTCCCTCATTTCTGCCCCCTGCTCCTGCCTTGTCTCCAACTTCTCCTGCCCTGTCTGCATAGGTCCCCTCTTAGAACCGAGGGAAGGCGGGAAGAGGTCAGGATTGGTTCCATCTGCGAACCTGCTCCTACGCTGTTCTGAAAAGGCACCACACTGAAAATGGAACAAATCTCTGACCTCCTGTAGATAGGGCAGGGGGGCCACGGTTTTGAGAGGCAGAGGACCTAGAATCGTACCCCAGCTTTGTGAATCCCGCGGCAAGGCACTTGCTGTGCACTTTGCGTTCTAGGTCTGTGAAATGGGAGGTCATTGCCAGGCTCAAATGGGCTGTGCGTGAGGTCACCCCTTGAACTTGAGGACGCGCTCTGAGTGTGAGGGATCGGTACTGTACTTACTGTGTGTCCCTTGGCCTCCCGCGCGCAGGTGGGCACGTGCATGTCCCCAGCACACATGGCAAGGGGGTTCAGGAAATAGGAAACGGAGTGTGAAGAAGAGAGACTTCAGTGACCCCATTTTTACCAAAGGAAGAGGCATTTACTGCATGTGAAATCCGCCTTCTGGTTGTGACTGGAGGGCAGCTGTACCTCCTAGAGTTGGATCGGGACCGAGCAGTCCCGTTCCCGCTGACTGCGGTCTCAGGGAGGGTACCGTCCCCAGCTCAGCATCCTCCCACGTCTTAGCATCCGTGAGAATCTGTTGCCTTTTGCAGGCACCTGCTTCCTGTGCGACTGCACCCTTCCCACCCCCGGGGGGGCGTTGCATGGGCCAGACATCAGCTGGCGCACTCCCCTCGAGGGCCCCCTTTCCCTTGGCCCAGGGCCTCTGCTGTGCACAGGAAGTCAGCGACCCCGTCTCTGGCCGGGAACTCAGGGTCCCTCCTCTGCTTCTCCCTCTTTAACCCCTCTTGTTCTCCAGAGTCCCTGCAACCTGGAAAACCTGGAATGCCCTGATTTTGCTGCTCCTGTACTTTCCCGGTCCCGGGTTAAGGCCCCAGATGTCCAAAGCCGGACCGGAGACTAGCTTTGCTCTGCTGAGAAGGGGACATAGCTGGAAACAGATCACGGCACCCAACCGTTGGTGTGGTCAGAAGACCCTGGGGCCGGGCCAGGGAAGGTGTCTTCATGCAGAGGTTGGCTGGCGTTGGCCCTGGGTTGGTGGCAGAAGCAGGAAATGTGGCGTGCGTGTCTTCCATTTGGGAATCTTTGGTGCTTCTTCCTGCGGCCTGCCCTCCCCACCCCCCACTACACACACCTGCCCTCCTGGGGACAGTTCCAGTCTGCTCCCAACCTGTCCCCACTCCCTTCTCTTTGCCCCTGTCCCAGCCCTTCCTGGAAAGCCTTTGGCCTCCCTTCCTGTCGGGCTAGGGTAGATTCTGGTTCCAAGTCAACGTTTGCATTGCCCTGTCTTGCCATGCCTGGGGACCCACCTTACACCAGCCAGACCCTTCTGTAACCAAACAGCTCCTGAGAACTTTCTGTAAGTGCGTGAGGCCTGCCCGCGACACTCCACGCTCCGAAGTGGGGAGGCCCAAAAAAGTGCTCAACACTCAGGGAGGAGAAAGCTCGTTTGGACTGACGCCTGTGTACTAACATTGGAAAACTCTAGAAGTAGGCACACCTGGAATGTGACGGTGGGCTAGCAGTTTCACCTCCCCCAGCCTCTTGTCTCTAAAATAGGACCTGCCTGGGGTGCCTGGGTCAGTCAGTTAAGCATCCGACTTAACCGACTCAGGTCAGGATCTCGCGGTTCGTGAGTTCGAGCCCCGCATCGGGCTCTGTGCTGACAGCTCAGAGCCTGAATGGAGCCTGCTTCCGATTCTGTGTCTCCCTCTCTCTCTGCCCCTCCCCTGCTTGCTCTCTCTCTCTCTCTCTCAGAAATAAACATCTTAAACATTTTTTTTAAACCTAACAAAATTAAATAGGGCCTGCCTCAGAGTTTGATAAAGATTACTGCCTTACGTACACAAAGCCTGTGACTCAGTGGCTGTGTCAGTGTGGGGTGGTTCCACAGTCACCAGCACGGGTGCTGGAGAAGGTGAAGTGTTCTGGGGTCTTAGAAGCACGAGCAAAGTTGCACCAAACGGACCGAGAAGAGTCCGAACGTGATTGCAGAGTGGAAAGGCTTCCGCGGGTCAGAGAGAGCACAGCTGGGGGATCCTGGGCCCTCGCATTCACTTGCGAGCCCCTCCTAGGCACCGGGGTTGCTCGAAGTGAACCAGACAGTTGGGGTCCTTCCCTCGTGGAGCGCGTATCCTTGTGGGAGAGACCAGCGAGAAGGAAGTGAGTACATACAATGGCTTGTGAATTCGACAACTGTGAGGAAGACCGCAAAACAGGGCGAGGCCCAGAGAAAGGGTGGGACTGGAGGGTGGTCGGGAAAAGCCAGCCGGGGGACACTATGGGAGCAGGGCTCCAGACAGAAGGAAGAGCCATGCAGAGACCCCGGCATGGGCACGAGCTTGGTGGGTTCGTGGGTGGTCCCCCCAGGCCTGCTCAGAAAGCTGTCAGATCTACTTGCAGACTTGAGCTTCACCTCCCAGCGAGGAGTAGAGAGCAGCTGGCCCTCAGGAAACTGCCTCACCAAGGACTTCCTGTCATTTCTCGGAAGCCGAGGTCTGATGTGAGGACGGCCAATGAAGAGGCTTCTGTAGGCTCTCACCGGAGGGCAGCGTTGCCTCCACGGCACTGCCGATGCCCGGGCCCTGCCTTCAAAGCTCCCGGCCGGCCTTTCCCCGGGGGGCCTCGAACTTGGCGCTGGGAAGGTCCTCACTTCTCAAGGGCGCTGAGGCTGGCCCAGAGTGGCGGAGCTGGTCAGCGCCGGCCCCCAGGCCCCCTCCCCTCCTGCCCGGGGCCCAGACCAGCATCACATCTCTGCTCTGAAAATATACTTGATCTGAGCCCTTTCTGTTCAGCTAGTGGGGCATGGACATTTTTTTTTTTTCCCTCCAAAACTGCACAAAGTGTGGCTTTGTAAGTCTGTTCTAGATACAAATGGAATGAAGACTGGGCAAAAAGACTTGATGCCAGGGATGCAGTGAGGGAGCGGGAGAGGCCTGGCGATTGCTGTCGTGAATACCTGTATTTCCTCAACCAAGATCGCAACGTTTTGCCACTTTTGCATTTCCCCTCTTTATGCGCGTGCGATTTTCTTTGCAACCTCGGCCCTAGATTCTTCACCACCTCCCCCTAAGAATAATCACATTTTTGCTCCTATTAAGAAAACTAATAACTCCTTAATGTGATCAGATGTCTGGCCCATATTCAAATTTTCTCATTCAACTCCCAAAATGTCTTGGAAAACGGTTGAGGTTTTTTTTTTCCCCCCCCCCCCCCAAATATGAGCCTTTCAAATCAAGCATTGCTGTTTTTATGTTTTTGCTTTTTAAAAATAAATGTTTCTTCATTAAAAAAAATTTCTTTAATCTTTATTTTTGAGAGAGAGACAGAGTGTGAGCAGGGGAGGAGCGGAGAGAGAGGGAGACACAGAATCCGAAGCAGGCTCCGGGCCCCGAGCTGTCGGCACAGAGCCCGACACGGGGCTCGAACTCACGGACCGTGAGATCATGACCTGAGCTGAAGTCGGACGCTCAGCCGACTGAGCCCCACCCAGGCGCCCCAAGCATTGCTGTTTTTATATCTTTTTGTCTTATCTTTGTCGGTTTTTAAAAATCGAAACACCCACCTCCCAACACGCACACGCACACTTTTTTCTCCACTACGGTGACATTTCTGATGATTTCTCATGGCGTCATTCTAGTCCCCTGCCCTGCAATGTCTCAGTTTGGTTCACTGCAGGGTAAATGTTGTTGACCACTGGGACAGCATGTTGTAGCCCACGAGGGGGACCTGATGCCAGCTCACCTCTAATGGAACTGCTGCATCTGTTATGAGGTGGCTTAGATAATAATGTACGTAACAGAGGGGCGCCTGGGTGGCTCAGTCGGTTAAGCGTCCAACTTCGGCTTAGGTCATGATCTCATGATTCGTGGTTTCAAGCCCCGCGTCGGGCTCTGTGCTGACAGCCCAGAGCCTGGAGCCTGCTTCGGATTCAGTGTCTCCCTCTCTCTCTGCCTCTTTTCCACTCGTGCTCTGACTCTCTCTCAAAAAATAAACATTAAAAAATTAAAAAAAAAAAAGCAATGGACATAACAGAAAAAAACCTGGAGAAAATAAACTAAAATATTAACAATGGTGCTCACCATCTGGGTGGTATTTATTTTTCTCTTTATTCTTCTGTACATTCCTTAAATTTGCCCAAATTAGGCATGCTATTACTTTATAATCAGAATTACCATAATATGATGATATGATATTACAATATTATTTTTTTTATTTCAAAGGCAATGTATCTGTGTTAGAGAAAGTTGGAAAAGTAACGAAATAAACTTAACACGTAATAGTGTAAGGCTTCTCCAAGGTTTTTTTTTTTTCATAATTTCAGTAGTTATTTTCATACGTTTTCAAATTACGAAAACTTTTTTTTTTTTTTTCAGAAATGGTTTTTACCTAGTTCTGTAATTGTTTTTGGTTTGACGTGATCTTCTAAGCACGTTTTCTGTGTCGTAGCAGGCTCCAGCCCGGTGCTGTTGGCGGCTAGCCAGGTGCACAGCCTGGTGGGTGGTCCAGGCACCCCTTGGAGGGATTCTACGGAGAATCTCATCCTTCCTGGGCTCTGCCCAGCTCTGTGCCGGCACAGTGCCTCTCCCTGGAGGGGCGCATTTTTCTGACTCACTCGGTGGCATCCTGAATGTCCGCATGCACCCTTGGTGAGCTCAGGGTGGCGACCCAGGCATGCCGCCGGTGCAGCTGGGCACAGAGGGATCTACCAAGATGAGGCTGGAGAGAACATTTAGGGCTGGGTCCCGGGAGGCCTCAATCAATGGCTAAGTGGGGACACAGAGAGCCGGTGCTGGTGAGCCCTGCCTTCCCTGGGTTGAGGCCCCCACTCACCACCTGCTTTCCTGCTCCCCAGGATGCCTTCCGAGCCTTCCACCGTGACCTCGATTTTGTGCACAAGTTCATGAAGCCTCTGCTGATCGGAGAGCTGGCCCCGGAAGAGCCCGGCCAGGACCATGGCAAGAATGTGAGTGTGCCCAGACCAAGAAAGGAAGGGAGGGTGTGTGGGGAGAGGGGGAGGGGCTCGCCCCAAGACAGAGAGTGCCGGGGTGGGCCAAGGGAGCTTTATGTCAGTCCAGAAGAGCCACTGCCCAATATCTGGGGTCAGAGAGCACCCAGAGGCTCTGCAGTGAGCCCTCTCCTCTCGCTGCCAGCCTGGGCTGGCCCCCTACCTTCGAGTAATCCATTCCCCACCTCTTCACCTCCAGGGTCTCAGTTGAGCTAGGCTGGCACAGGGTCCTTCCTTCTTGTCCAGCCCCTGAACCCCCCTTCCCCCCCCCCCCCCCACACACAATTTTCTCTCTCCTTCCCTGGGAAATACAGGCCATTCCTTGTGCCCTCCTAAGGTCAACCTCCCTTCTGCCCTGGATCTCCACCGCTCTGCCCCTACTCTCCCCTTTCCCTCGAGGTCTGAGCGGGGAGATTGTCTTCACCCCTCCCTGGAGCTGACCTGGGGCTCCTTCCTTCCCCCTCCCCCCGCACCGCAGGCTGGTGGCTTCTCTCCTCTCCACAGTGTCCTGTGGGCTCCCTCCTTCCTGGCCTTGCTTCTCTGGCCCCCACCTTGTTTCCCTGCTCTCCCTGCTGCTTAAATGGTTGGCAGATTCTTCGACATTTATCACCCAGGCTCCCAAACCTGGCTTTCTCCATGCACGCCCCGCCCCATCTACCCTTTCAAAGCACCCTCTCTCCTTCCCTGCCTGCCCTACCCCTGCCTCCCAGCCCCCTTCTGTCTCCCAGTCAAGTTCGTTTCCCCAGAGCCACCCCCAACTCCTCCCTGGTCTCCGGGGCCCCCATCCCCAGTGCCCATCAGGTGTCCTGCCTCCCTGAGCTGTCTGCTTTGTCTCCCCCACCGCAATCCCCTCAAGACTCGACAGAGTGCCCAGAACAAGTCAGGGCAGTGTCGGGGAGTGGGAAATGCAAGCTTGCATGTGCCTGTGTGTGTGTGTGTGGTAATATATACATATCCATAGCATCAACTTTACCATTTTAACCGTTTTTAGATGCACACTTCAGTGGCTTTGAGTGCATTCAAACTTTGTCATGCAAACTTTACCACCACCCACGTCCAGAACTTTTTCCCCACCCCAAACTGCTACTGTCCCCGTTAGACATGAACTCCCCGGTCTCCCTCCCGCCAGCCGCGGTCAACACCATTCTACATTCTGTCTGTGATATGCCCGCTCCAGGTAACTCAGTTGAGTGGAATCATACAATATTTGTCCGTTGGCGTCTGGCTTAATATCACAGAGCACGATGTCTTCAGGGTTCATCCGTGCGGCAGCAGGTGTCAGATTCTCCTTCCTTTTTGAGGCTGAGTGATATTCCACTGTGTGGATGCACCACATTCTCCACTGATGGAGGTCTGGGTTGCTTCTGCCTTTGGCCTTGTGAATAATGTCACTGTGAACACGGTGTGTACAAGGCAGGCTTTTGAGTCAAGTCCTTTCTCCGCTACTCGACTGGCTGTGGCCACACGGTGCGGTCCCCAGGGCTGCGGAGGCCCAGGCGGGTGCCGTGGAGGCCGCTGATGCGGTGCACGGTGGCCGGGCTCCCTGGGGTCGCAGGCTTGTGGATCGGCCTCTCTGGCCACGGCTTCTCTGGGCCAGAGGACGTCGGTCCCCTCCAGAGCAGCCAGGTGGCCGACACCTTCCCTGTGCTCTTGCTCAACAGTCCCAGATCACGGAGGACTTCCGGGCCCTGAGGAAGACCGCTGAGGATATGAACCTGTTTAAGAGCAACCACCTGTTCTTCCTCCTCCTCCTGGCCCACATCATTGCCATGGAGAGCATCGCCTGGTTCACCATCTTTTACTTTGGCAATGGCTGGATTCCAACCGTCATCACGGCCTTTGTCCTTGCTACCTCTCAGGTGAAGTGTGACACCCTCACCGGTCACCGGAAGCCCCCGCCCCAACCGCCCCCCTCCCCCGCCTCCAGCTCACAGAGGCTGGTTACGGGTGAAAGCTGGCACTGTGAAAGCATCTGTCTCCCCAGGCCCAAGCTGGATGGCTGCAACACGATTATGGCCACCTGTCAGTCTACAAGAAGTCCACATGGAACCACTTCCTCCACAAGTTCATCATTGGCCACTTAAAGGTAAATACCAGCAGCCCTGGGCGTCCACCCGTCAGTCAGCGGTTGGCACGGCACCATCTCACTTTGTGGAAGCCAGGTCTCCTCTTGGATCGGTGGCCGTGGCCGCAGAGTAACGAGGCAGAGCCACCTGTGAGCAGTCTCTTCCCACCGGGCTGCTCTGGGCTCTGGGACTGAGCACATCCTGCATTTCTCTGACCTTCCGAGCCCTGTCTCCATATTAAATTAGACCCACAAAACCAGCAAAAAAAAACCAAACAAAAACCCCAGAGGGCAGGTGTATCCTGCTTTTGTATATTGACTCAATTGATTATATTGTTTACTCCTTATCTAAAGCCTTATCTAGTAAATGCCTTTTAATCTCAAAGGGAGATATTGTCATAGAAGTCTTTAGATAAGGGACATCAAATAGCGTGATGATCAGCTGAGCCCAAGGGCCAGTGCTGTTTATTTTTTATTAAAAAAATTTTTTTTAATGTTTATTTACTTTGGAGAGAGACAGAGCATGAGCAGGGGAGGGGCAGAGAGAGACGGAGACAGAGTCCGAAGCAGGCTCCAGGCTCTGAGCTGTCAGCCCCGACGTGGGGCTTGAACCCACAGTCATCGAGATCATGACCTGAGCCGAAGTAGGAGGCCCAGCTCACTGAGCCACCCAGGCGCCCCGGGCTAGTGCTGTTTAAAGCTCATGAGTAAATAGGTCCTCCTTTCTCACCTCCTTGCAGATGAGGGGGTGTCCCCACAAAGCTTTACAGTGAGGCAAGTTGAGAAGAGGACAGGCTGGCCTTGCCCGTGACCTTGTGCTCATTTGTTAGCCGTATGTCCTTGGTTTTGGAAATAAGTCCTTGCCAACTCATTCTGAAACAGATCATCCCCCACTCAGCCCTTCCCCAGCAGCCCCCAGCTGCTCCCTAAGAAAGGCTGTGTCCTAAACAATTCCATCCCTCCTCACCCTGGCGTGGGAAGAGCTACATGTGTGGATTAAGCATGTGTCCCTGCAACTCAGGATACGCGGAGCCCTTGGCTTGTCGGCTGCGGGTCTGGTTGGGGGTGAACTGGCAACGAACTAGTAACGAGTTCCGCAGCAGTTTGCCTCGCCCTGAGCCTGAAGGGGCCTGAGAACCTGGTTTCTTTCCAAACATTCAGGGGTGAAGGGAGAGGGTGCGTACAGTGGAGCGCTTTGTTTTGTTTTATACTCTTTCCTGCTGGAGAAAACCCTCCTCCGTGTTGGAAAGTAACATTTCACTCCCAACCGCTGTCAGCCCCACACGCTTAACAAAGATGGGCCGGGCCGCCGTGTCCTGTTTCCAGACGCCGGGTGGGAGCCGGGAGGGAAGGCCTTTCCTGCCTGATGTCTTTGAAGGGCCCTGGAGCCTCGCTCTTATGTCAGATGGAAGACGAGGCCAGGACAGAGGACATGAGTTCATGAAATCAGAACCCTGGCACAATGGGCAGAGGTCGGGGACATGGGTTCCGCTCGTGCCTCGCCAGCCCTCCGCTAACCGTGTCCTTCCGGCTGTGTCTAGGCTAGTGGCACAGGCATGCAGTTCACCCCGGGGTGCTCTGGAGCCAGGAGGGTAACGGCTTGCCTGAAATCGCTCGGGCACCCTGTAGTCACACAGCGGCAGACAAGTCTTGTAGGCCCACCTGTTCGTCTGGTCCCTTTGCTGGGAAAAAAGGGGGCTGGCTGCAGGGAGGTCCCCAAGTGCCCTGCCAACTTGGATGTTTTAGCATAAGCCGGTGAGGACGGAGAACGGCGGGCCGGGAGCCTCGAGGAGTTGGGACCTGATCCTTACTGGCACCCTGCTGTGCTCCAGGATTCCAGTGTGAGCTCCCCACATCCCGAGGGCCCCCTCTCCTTCAGCCCTGTCACTTCCAGTGGACAAGAGTTCTGAGCCATCACGCCTCTGTTGAAAACCCTTTATTTGTTATTTAAAAAAAAATTTTTTTTTTATAATGTTTATTTTTGAGTGACAGAGCGTGAGTCGGGGATGGGCAGAGAGAGAGGGAGAGACAGAATCCGAAGCAGGCTCCGGGCTCTGAGCTGTTGGCACAGAGCCCGACACGGGGCTCGAACTCACGGACCGTGAGATCATGAGCTGAGCTGAAGTCAGACACTCAACCGACTGAGCCACCCAGGCGCCCCTGTTTAAAACCCTTTAATCGGTACTCTGCATCTGGAGATGGAAACCAGAAAACCGGCAGCCTTTTCAGTACATCATCTCGGGCCACCAGGACTAGGGTTAAGGTGAGGGAGGCACTTGCCTCGTGCACACAATTTCGGGGGACACCAAAAGACTCAGTAATCGACATTTGAATATGTTTTTTAAAAAAACAAAATTAATGCAAAAAACTTGCCCGTGGCTGTGCTGAGCCATATTGGAACCTGAGACAAAAGGGAGGAAAGATCTGGGGCGGCACCCGGGTTGCTCAAGTCGGCTAAGCATCTGACTCTTGATTTTGGCTCAGGTCATGATCTCGCGGTCCATGAGTTCGAGCCCCGCGTCGGGCTCTGTGCTGATGGCTCGGAGCCCGGGGCCTACTTCAAGTTCTGTGTCTTCCTCTCTCTCTGCCCCTCCCCTGCTCGTGCTCTGTCTCCCTGTCTCTCTCTCTCAAAACTAAATCAACATTTAAAAAAATGAAAAATAAAGGGGCACCTGGGTGGCTCAGACGGTTGGGTGGCCGACTACAGCTCATGTCATGATCTCGCGGTCTGTGAGTTCGAGCCCCGCACCATGCTCTATGCTGAGAGCTCAGAGCCTGGAGCCTGCTTCCGATTCTGTGTCTCCTTCTCTCTCTGCCCCTTCCCTGCTTGCTCTCTGGTCTCTCTCCTTCTCAAAAATAATAAACATTAAAAAAATAATAATAAATTAAAAAAATTAAAAATGAAAAAAAAAAAGAAGAAAAGCGAGGCAAACCAAAAGTAGATTCAGAAACTCTTGTTGATGCATTTGCTTGCTTCATTACAGCCAGGGGTACACGTTTTTCCTTTTCCCTCAGGCTCTGATATAGCTCGACCCCGGGATTACTGGCCGCGATCCTGGGTCTCCGACTCAACCAAAGGGCTTTTGGCTTCTGGAGCAGTCCACACCACCCCTTCCCCGACCCTCAAGGCCTGCCCCCAGCCTCCTCCCTCTGTCTGGAAAGCACCTGTCACTCACTCTGCCAGGCCCCCTCCTGCCCAGCCTGCAGAGCGAGCCAGTCCCCTCCTCCTGCAGGTTTGCTTCTCTTCCTGGGCCCCATCTCAGTGTGCTAGGGTGCCTTCCTCTCCTTCCCTAGTCAGGGGCTTGCCTCTGGATCGCTCTGCCTAGTGAAGAATGGAAAAGAATCACAGCAGGGGAACAGCAAGATCAAACAAGATTTTGTCTCTGATCTGCCCAGAGAGTGAGATAGCTCTCGGGCAGTCGGTCACTGAGTCATCCCCGGTGGCGGTGGCGGGGGAGGGGGGGCGGTTTCACAGTTCAGCCTTCTTTCTTTCACTTATTCATTCAACAAACATCGCTGGGTTGGTGTATCCTAAACATCATGGCTTGCTCCTCAATTTCTTTGTGCCAGAGACTTTTCCATATGACCTTCCCCAGGAGTTGGGTTCCTTCCTTCTGGCTGGAAGGGCGAATGTGTCATCTGATTATCTGATTTCCCAGTCCTCTGAACTCTCACTCACTGTCTTTTTTTTTTTTTTTTTTTTTTTGGCTCTGATGGGTTTTGAGACTCACCTGCTCACAGGTCTCCACAAAGGCTACAGCTGCGGGTGGCTGTGCCAGCCCATGACTCTTAGTGTCCAGAGGTCGTGTGTGTGCCAAAAGTATCTTCCAAGTAAAATATTTGTTTTAGCAATGAGGCCTTTTTGCAGATGGCCGGACCCTTGGCCAAAGAGTTGATTGATCCAGCAGTAGTTCACCAGTAAAGAGACAATCATCAGGAAGGCCTTAATTTCCTTTTGTGGGCCACAGGGCAACTTTGGGGGATGGGCATGTCTCCAAAGTGTGGCAAGAGCTGGAGTTGGTGAGCCAGAACTTTCTGACCTTGCAGGACATCCTTACATAATGCTTCTTGTCTCCTAGAATCATGGTTTTATATTTACATATTAGAACTGGGAAGCTATTACCTGTTCCTGTTAGGGGTCATTTCTTAAATCCTCCTTCTGGCCTCCTGGGTGTGACCTCACCCCTCGGTACAGCAGCCTTTCCGGCTGTCGGGTTGCCTCTTGTCAACGGCTTATGGTATGTGCTCAGATTTATGCAACCGTCGTTTGGGGGAACATCTTCATCACTCCCAAAAGAAACCTCAAAGCTCATGGCCACCCCCCTCCCAACCCCCTCATCCCTC
This sequence comes from Lynx canadensis, assembly GCF_007474595.2. Taxonomy (NCBI): domain Eukaryota; kingdom Metazoa; phylum Chordata; class Mammalia; order Carnivora; family Felidae; genus Lynx; species Lynx canadensis. The sequence continues at coordinate 106,124,665 of NC_044312.2, forward strand.
CCCCCGATCCCCAACCCCAGCCCTAGGCGACCACGGCTCCTTCTATGTCTAGATTCTCTATTCCAGACATTTCATATAAATGGAATCACGTACGTGGTCCTTTGTGTCTGCCTTCACCCACTTACCATGACGTTCTCAAGGTTCCCCCGCGTTGCAGCAGATATCCGTGCCTCACACCTTTTTATGGCGTGGCCAAACGGTATCCCATCATGCGGATCAACCACGTTTTATTTATCCAGCCATCAGGCTGACGGACATTGGGTTGTTTCCACTTTTGGGTTCTTTTGAATAACGGGAACATCAGTGTCCAATTTTGTGTGGCCGTGTTTTCATTTCTCTTGGGTACCTGCCTCGGAGTGGGATCCCGGGCCAAAGAGTAGAGACCACTTCTTACCGTCTCCTGAAACAGAAGTGTTTCTCCTTGTAGAACGTGGCATGTGGGGGACATACAGAGGATGCGGGGCGGGGGGAGGCTCACACCTGGTGCTGGTAGAGTCCAGAGGCCACCCCCCACCTGCCAAGGCGCCCGCCTAGCACTAGCTGTCCTTGCCCGCCATCGCTGAAGGCGATGGGAAGACGGGCCTGGAGGGGTGGCATGGCTTGGCTCCACCCAGAAGTCCTGGCCTCTGGGGCTGCCCAGCGCTCTGGACTTAGTACCGGCAGGACTGCATTCTGATGTTTGGGGGGCGGGGGGTGCCCAAGGCCCCGTGTATGATGGTGAAGTCAGCCCTGAGCACTGGCGGTCCTAAGAACTGGTTCCCCCCCGCCCCCGCCAGACAACTGTGCCACTCACCCCGTCTTCCCCCACAGGGTGCCTCCGCCAACTGGTGGAACCATCGTCACTTCCAGCATCACGCCAAGCCCAACATCTTCCACAAGGATCCGGATGTGAACATGCTGCATGTGTTCGTCCTGGGCGAATGGCAGCCCATTGAGGTACGATGAAGGGTCAGTGTTGACGTGGGAAGTGTTTGGCCCGAGGGGGAACCAGGGAAGGAATCCTGCGGGTTGAATAGTCATCCAAACGCATCTGCATCTAATGCGTACGTGGAAACCTTTCCTGAATCACTCAAGCTGGAATTTCTGTGGTGTGGCCTCACGTACAAATAACGGATCAGCTCCTTATCGGTGTTAGAGGCCTCTCTCCCTCCTGTGGGCTGGGGGAGAATGCTTCCTGGCTTGTTTCTTCCTGGGGGCAAGGGAAACCTGATTCCGGTTTCGTAGGGAGGCACAGTCCCAGGGCTCAGGCGCGGTCCCCCAAGATCAGCTCAGGGAAGTCTTATTTGGAGAGTCAGTCCTCGATGCTGGGAGGGACCTTGGCCAACCTGCTTCACCATAGGTGACAAAGTGAGGCTCAGCGGAAGGAGGGGGTGTGTTCAGGATCACATGGGTTAGTGGCTAGTCTGGGACGAGGCCCCAGATCTGACAGCCAGGTCCTTTCCCTTCCACGCTACCACACTGCCTTATTTTTATATTCGTTCCTTTTTTTCATTATAAATCTAGAACTTACCCATTACAAGCATTTAAGTAGTACAGAAATACACCAAATGACAAAGCGAATCTCCTGTTACCTCCATTGTCCCCCTTTGCCCCAAAGATCATACCCCTGAGGGTGACCACTAATGACAACATAGCATATGAATTCTTCCAGATTTCTTTTTTAGAAACCAAGATTAAAACTTAGACATTCTTGGGGCCCCTGGGTGGCTCGGTCAATTAAGTGTCTGACTCTTGATATCGGCTCAGATCTTGATCTCATAGTCATAGGATCGAGCCCCAAGTTGGGCTCCACGCTGACAGTGTAGAGCCTGCTTGGGATTCTCTCTCCCTCTTTCCCTCTGCCCCTCCCCAACTCGTACTCGCTGGCATGCGTTCCCTCTCTCTCTCTCTCTCTCTCTCTCTTGTTCTTTCACTCTCAAAAATAAACTTTAGGGGTGCCTGGGTGGCTCGGCCTGTTAAACATCCAACTTCGGCTCAGGTCATGATCTCACAGTTCGTGGGTTTGAGCCCCGTGTCGGGCTCTGTGCTGACAGCTCGGAGCCTGGAGCCTGCTTTGGATTCTGTGTCTCCCTCTCTCTCTGCCCCTCCCCTGCTCACACTCTGTCTCTCTGTCTCTGTCTCTCTCTCTCAAAAATAAATAAATGTTTAAAATAAGAAGAAAGAAAGAAAGAAAGAAAGAAAGAAAGAAGCTTAAAAAAAAAAAAAGACAAAGTAAACAACCTTAGACATTCTATCCTGCCCCTTGCCACCTTACCAAACATGGACCCCTTTCTGGGAGTCCCAAGTGCATCAGCCTTCGCCGGGGTCTGGCCAGTGCTCTGGTGTATTTCTATACCATAACATAACCCATGCTATTTTATAAGACAGGAAAATACATTACTAATTCTCAACTTCTCTTCTGTAGGGTTTAATTTACCAAAAAAAAAAAAAAAAAAAAATCTACGTATGCTTTGCTGTTTGTAAATATGGTGGTGAGATGAGTTTAGGAGATTTTTTCGTTGCTCTTGTACAGCTCGTAAGCGTCACGCTGCCGTGCACAGAGTAGGGACTCCGTAAGCATTTGTCAAGAGAGGCGCATCAAGGAAGGAGAGGGGCCTGGGATTCCCAGCGGTGCTGTGGTGTTCCCGACGATATTGGCATCCAAGCCTTGGAGCAAGGAAGGGAGAGAGCCTGTTCCTCCAGTTCTGGCTCTCACCCTGTCTTTCCCATTTCAGTTCCACCCAAGAGAACATCTGAGCAGAAACATGGGTTTTCCGTGGCATGGTCAATGCAGAGGAAATTAGCCAAAATTCAGTGCTTTGGAAGCGAGGAGCCTCTCTGGCCAGGCAGGGATTATATTCTCTGCCGAAGCACAAGCTTGCCCTGTTTCTTCTAGGAAACAGTTTGCTAGCTTTGATGTGAGGTGTCCGGATAGCGGGGCCGACGAACTTGGGGCCTCGATGAGTGAGGACAAAGGCTTCCCTTTCTCCCTGAGGCTTCATGTTGTAGAGTCGTCGGCTGTCCTGCCAGATGCTCTCTGTGTCCCTAACAACACAAATCCAGTCTCACCAGCTCTGCTGGCAGGAAGCCTTCTTTCCTCTCCGTGTGGTGGCCAGGGAAACCTCTTTCAACATCTCGTCTCTGTAGACACTTCTGGAACGCCAGCTTTGGGGCAGGTGCTGGGGAGGGAAGGTTCAGGGATCTGGTTATCGGATGGCCGGTAGCATTTGAGAGACCACAGCCGGGGCCACGGGGGCTCTGTGGAAATCCTCTGCTTTGACCCACGTGTCGAGGGAAAGGCCAGATGTCTGCTGGGTTCCTGACCCAGCCGTGCCCTGGTGTCCACAGGACCCTGCTGCCCTGGAAGGGACCCTGGTGACCATGGGTCTGATGACATTGTCTCAGGCCGGGCCCACATACCACACACCCCACACACCCCAGGGCCAGCCACCTGGCCCCAGATGGCCAGGTCTCAGGGCCTTTTTTTTTTTTTGTTTAAACGTTTATTCCTTTATTTTGAGAGAGAGGAAGTGGGGGAGGGGCAGAGAGAGAATCCCAAGCAGGCTCTGAGAACTCACGACCTCACAAACCGTGAGATCATGACCTGAGCCAAAAATCGAGTCAGAAGCTTAATCCACTGAGCCACCCAGGCGCCCCCAGGCCTTGGGATCTTGAGAAAGCCTCTGGCCTCCAGAGCAAGGAGGCCGGGGCTCTTATCTCCAGGCCCCGATAAACAGACCAGCTCCAAAGGGCTGCCCGGCGCGCAGAAAGGTGAGCAGGGTGGGCCTCTTAGTTATCTGCCTTCTGGTCTTCTTTATGACTTTCAGGAGGATTTTGTTCGTTTTATGTACCAAGATGTATTCATTTCTTCCCCTCCTGCAGATTCCTTTCATTTCTTTTATGCTTAGAAAGTTCTTCAAAAAAAAAAAAAAAAGATTTTAAGTAATCTCTACACCCCATGTGGGGTTTGAACTCACAACCTCAAAATCAAGAGTCGCACACTTTACCGACTGAGCCGGGCAGGCACCCCAAGAAAGTTCTTCGTACATATTATTTTCAACGTCTTAGGGCTTCACTTTGAATTATTTAACTTTGGCCGAAGAGGCTGTGGGTATGGCTGACGTCCTCCCTCCGCAGTTGTCTGGAGTCAGCCAGTTTTTTCTAGCACCACCCCTGTCAGCGCGCAAGGCCCTTCCCATGTGGCGACGACGGAGCGGGGTAAGGGGGGCTCCCCCAAGCCCTGCGCCTGGGCTGGGCTGTCTGGCCTCAGGCAGGACACCGTCTGCACGACTTGGGCGGCCCTCCGTCCACCCTAGGCCCTTAATAACTTACCGTAAGCTCGTTAGCGGACTGACGTTCCGTTCCTGGGAAGAATGGACGTCCTCGTACTCGATCTTTCCATCCAGCAGTAAGGCGTCTTTCTCCAACTGCTCAAGCCTCTTTTTATTTCTCGTAGACTTTTCTTTATACGTCTCATGGGTGGTTCTTGTTCAATTTCATGCTGATATTTTCCATTTTTGTTATTGGGGTTTCGCCAGGGTTCAGGGAAGCTGTTGATATTTGATTGTCATCTTAGGTCCAGCTGGTTGTCCACTCAGTCATCTTTGGGGTTTTTGGTGTTTTTTTTTTTTTTTTTTTTTTTTTTGGCTTTTTAAAAAATGTTTATTTCCTTATTTTGAGAGAGAGAACAGGGGAAGGGCAGAGAGAGAGGGAGAGAGAATCCCGAGCGGACTCTGCGCCGTCGTCCGCAGACCCCAACGCGGCGTCGGCGGGGGGGGGGGGGGGGGGTTGGATCCCACAAACCGTGAGATCACGACCTGAGCCGAAATCAAATGTCGGACGCATAACTGACTGAGCCACCGTGGCGCCCCCCTCAGGCCTCTTTGTGATTTGAGTTATTTCAGCTGATTGTTCTGAGTTTCCTGGGTAGACAATTCTATCCTTGAAAATAATGAAGATTTATTCTTTCTAACAGCTCCACACTCTTGTTTCTGGTTTGGGTTTTCTGACATTACTGGAACTTCCAGAACAGAGTTAAATAGCGGTGATGTCAGGGGCAGCCTTCGCTCAGCCATTTATCTATCTGTCGCATCCCGAGGGGAACGGTGAGGCCATTACCCCGGTGGCGCTGTAAGAGGGCTTTCAGAAGCCATGAGTGTGCCTCCCCACCCGACATCCTCCTTTTTCCGCCCATCTGGGACGGGGATGCTCTCCCTGCCCCGCCGCCTGTCTGCACCTGCCCCTCCAGGGAGACCTTTGTGAACGGGCCGAGTGACCAGCCCTCCCTTGGAACAACCACGGCCCTCCTCTCGGGGCCCACGGACCGGGGTCTTGCCCTGCTGTGCATGCCCGGCGTGGCCACGTAGCTCATTTCTCTCTGTGAGTTTGCAGGTTCCCAGAGGCGGGGACTGGGCTTGGCGACAGCTCCCCTCCCCCAACCTTGAACGGACAAGGAAGGCCCTTGTTGTTCCTCAGACATCTTGTTCCAAAGCTGAAAAGTCCCCCGCACACGCCCCTGGCATGCACTCAGCCTGTAAGCCAAGCTTGGCCCGTGGTCTGCGGAGGGGCTGGGCACCGGACGGTGAGCCCAGCCTGGGCAAAGCGGTAGGGACCTCCGGGAAGCCAGGCCACCAGAGCCGGCAGGGCTCCCCCCGCCCCTGCTTTTGTCCCCTAGGAGCCTCAGCTCGGGAATGCGTCAAAGGGAGCCCTGTGCGTGCCACCGCTTTGTCCTCTAGACCACAGGAGGCCACCTGGCCTGAGTGAAAGCACCCTCTGTCTTCTCTGCATCTCACTTATGACAGCCCTGCCACCTGAGCTTTCTCCCTCCGTGTGACAAGGACTCTCCTGGAGGAGAGGAGGTGTGGGGGTCCTCCAGGCCCCGCACCCACTATGGAGGGGGGTTGCGGAGAGCAGACTCTGACTGAGTCGTGCGCCTAGCATCGGCCGAACACGGCATGCGACATATCGCTTAATCTTTGCTTAGCCACGAGGCAGGAGCCCTCATCGTGCCCATTTCACGGATGGAAGAGCTAAGGCCAAGAGACCTGAAATGACTCGCTCGAGGTTGTAGCTAGAAAAGGCAGCAGCAGCATCCAAACCCAGGCTGTCCTGCCCCCAGGCCAGCGCTCCTGGGTCCTGCCAGAACCTGCCCAAGGTACCACCTGCTGGACATTAGGAAATGAGCTTGTGGGGCCACCCCCGCTCTCTGATGAGTTGAGATGCAGGGAGCAGGCACCTCCTCCCAGCTTCGTACGTTCTGACGCCCTCAGCCTGCCTCCCCTGTGCCTGGTGCCCTACACGGCTAGATGCTGGCAATGAGCTGAGCCCGCAAGTCAGGCACACATCGCCAGACCGGGCGTGCACTCTGGTTGTCAGAGGGCCAGCCTTACCCTGCCAGACGGTCCTGCCCCTGCTCCAGCTGAGGTCACCGAGATGGGAACGTGCAGTGATGTGCGGTGACGTTTTGTTGTGTCACCGCACGCCACACGTGTAGCTGTGACGACAGTTCATGGTTCCATTCGCGGTCCTGAAGTCCCATCATATCCGCTTCATGTGCTGGTCCCTCAACAGCCCTGGGATGTGCCCATCAGACCCCCCCTCGATGAGTGAGGAGCCCAAAGCTCATGACAGGGCAGGGGAGGGTGTGTGTGAAGCAATTTGCTCAAATACTGAATTGTTTCCGAATCCCGAGCCCCTGCCTCCCTAAGCCTGGGGACCCAGGGTCTGACAGGGAGGCCCACCGCTGCCCAAGGGACAGCCGGGCAGGGGGCCAGGGACCCAGCAGCGCCTACGGGACAGTCTGCAGCATGGGGGCGGGGCACCCACGGGAGTCAGTGGGAGCTGGGGGAGCGGCAGCCCATGTGATCTCTGTCACTCCCCAGAGGCCACCAGAAAGCGATGAAAACAGTGGCTTGCTACAGAAACGCAACGTCAGCTGAATTCCCTGGTGCCACGCCTAAGTCCTTCTATGGGGACCTTCTGGTCTACCCACCTGGCTGGCCTTCCTTAAGGGTCACTTCCCGAGTGGAGTCTAACTAGCCCAAGAGGGTCCTCTGGGCCTGGGGCCACCTCCTGGGATGGCCTGTGGGGCCAAGATGTGATCGGAAGGGCCCCTGTCCAGGGCCGAGAAGCCTGCAGACTCAGGCTGGGCCTGTGGGACCATTTCCTGGCTTCTAGGAGGAGGTTAGAGCAGGATCCAGCGGCCCCTCTGTAGGCTCCCTGGAACCCTGGACCACAGCACTCTCCCCCCACCCGTCAACTGGCCGCTGAGGAACCTTCGAAGGCTGCCTCTGAAGCTTCCTTGGCTGGGACCCCTCCGAGGCCAGCCGCAGCCCTGGCCTTAGTGACCGTCCTCGTGTAAATGGCCACACTTTCTGGGGATGAGCGAGACCCTTGCCAAGGCACAGGAGGCCACACGGAACAAAGGGGTCACTTCTAGTGGTGCTTCAGCCAGATGTGTCATGACCAGGGCCCCTGGTGCCAAGACGCCCGTCCTGGGGACAGTCTGGGCTTCCTTCCCACCAGGGCCCCTTCTTTCAAGAGTCATGGGCCCTGCCTGTGAGTTTGATGGTCACTTTCCTCTCTCTCACCTGGAGATGGGGGCATTGGATGGCCAATATCCAGGGTCTCGCCATCTGTAATGTGCTCTCCTCTCCTGACTGCAGTAAATAGGAATGATCGCCTTCCTCTGAAGGTGGATGGATCCAGGGAAGGGTGGATGAGGGGCAGTGTCCCAGGGGCCAGCACCTGGCATTTATGCCCATGTTCTCATTGGCTCCTCTTAACGAACAGTGATTTGGGTGCTGAACAGGGCTCAGAGAGACTAAGTGATCTGTGCAGGTCTAAGCCCGGCCTCCCTGTGTGGCCCTTCAGCATCGGCACCAGGATCAGGGGGCCACTCTCTGAGCATCACCTTATGGTCTCAGTCCCCAAGGAGCGAGGTGGGCTGGTCTCCAGAGGACTGGACCCTAGAATTTAAGGGCTCCAGGGACCCTGTGGGGCAGTGGCTCCCCTACCGGCTCGTGCTCAGCACGGCCGAAGCAGCTATGTGCCCAGGCCCCAGCGTGGCCCTCCTCGTTCGGAGTGTCTGGGTGTCAGGGTGCCCTGGCTGGGACCAGGTGGCTAGGCGTGGCCTCCCTGGCCTGCCAGCACCCTGAACAGAAAAGCATCCTCCTGGGGAAAGTGATTAGCTTTTGAAAATTGCAGGAGGCTCCAGGGAAGGAGCTGCTTCCACCCCGGTGACTGTTAACAATTCCCCTGGCCCTTACCTGGGTTCTCCCGGCTGCAGCGGGCTCTGGGGAGCTCCCCGGGATGCCCCGAGAGCTTTTCTCACCCTCAAAGGGGTGGAGGCTGTCCAAGGAGCTCCCTCTGTGGGTCCCCATGTGAGTCATTCAGTTGCGCACTCACTCACAAACATTTGTTTAGGGCTTGCCATGTGGGCTCCGAGTCAGCTTTCTTGGGCCAGATCCCAGCTGGGCCCATTTTCCGTGTGGCCTTGGGCAATGATTTGACCCAGGTGCTCAGAAGCACCAGCCTCCTGGGCTGGCAGAGGCGTGGGTGAGCTCAGGCCTGCAGGGGGTGAAGCTTGGGGTAGGCACCCTCAGCCTGGGCGAACCCGAGGAAACGGTGGCCACTGTTCGCCGGGGCAGCCAGGAGCCCCGAGGGCCAGAGGGGCTCAGCTTTGGGGGCCCAGGGTGCAGACTGACAGGAGAGGGGCGGTGGCCGCCGAGCAGTTGGGGGGGGGGCACGGGCGGCCGGAGCCTGGGGGTGATGGGTGCTCATGCTCTCTCCGCTCCCCTCAGTACGGCAAGAAGAAGCTGAAATACCTACCTTACAATCACCAGCACGAGTACTTCTTCCTGAGTGAGTGCCGGGGCGCACCCCACAACCACACCCCACAAGGGCCATCTATCCGCTCTCGCCTGACACCCCTTCGGACCCAGAAATCTCCCCCAAGCCTGTTAGAGCAGGAGGGGCCCCGGCAGTAAACGGCATCCCCAGCAGATGGCACCTGGCCCGTGATACGGATGGGGCACAGACCCAGGGTCCCGCACTCGCGGGGGGGGGGCGTCCCAGACGGAGGGGAGGGCGGGGTGGGGGTGGGGGGCGTCTGCTCCACCTCTGCTCCTCGGGCACAGGTCGCCACCTCTGCCTGTGAGCTGCAGGGCTGGGCCCCCCATTCAGGGTTCGGCCCGACTCCCGCCCCCGGACCGTCCAGGCTCTGAGCACCTCTGTTCTCCCCGCAGTCGGGCCACCACTGCTCATCCCTGTATACTTCCAGTACCAGATCATCATGACCATGATCGCACGCAGAGACTGGGTGGTGAGTCAAGGGGTACAGCTGGCCAAGGGTGTGGGGGGCACACAGGGGCAGGTGGGCCCAGGGGCCTGCCCTGTCCCCCTCGGGAGGGGGGGCTGTCTTGTCACTCCAGGAAAGGACCTCCTTTGAGGCTCCCAGGAACCGAGGAGACCACAATGCCCCAGCCTCACACATTTCCCCCCTACACACACACACACACACACACACACACACACAGTGGGGGCAGTGGGAGGCCACCGCCTTTGCAGAGCTCCCTCGGAAAGTTCCCAAAGGCGACGTGATGAGAGCCAGACTCGGGCCACCTGTCCACCGCTCCGGCCACTGCCTCCCGTGCAGCCCCGAGACCCCGTGAGCCAGGGCACACCATGCTCCGCGTGGTGAACGGAGAGCCGCCGGGCGCTGGCTCAGATGACAGGTGCATCCGGTTGCTACGGCCGCACAAGAAAGGAGCACAGACTGAGTGGCAGCTGTGTCCCACCACAGAGGGGTCGCTCTCGCAGTTCTGGGGGCTAGCAGCCAGAGGTGGGGTGTTGGGGATGTAGATCCTTCCGAGGGCTGTTAGGGAGGACCTGGTCCCGGCCAGTCTCCTTGGCCTGTGGACAGCCGGGTCCCCTGTGGGTGTCTCTCATCGTCTTCCCTGTATGCACCTGTATCTGTGTCCAGATTCCCCTTGGCGAAGAACGCCGGTCACAGTGAATGAGGGCCCACCCTGTGGACCCCAGCTTAGCTGATGGCATTTGCAGCGACCCTAGCTCCAGACAAGCTCACGGGAGGCCCTGGGAGCAGGGTTTCAACGTACGCATTTTAGGGGGACACAATCCAGCCTGTCACATCGGGCTTGGCAGAATCTCCAGATTCTGCGTCCAGAGAGAGCCGTCCAGCGCGGCCCACGCCCCGGCCGTTGGCTTTACGTAGACGTGCAGGCGTGATTCTATGTACAAGGTTGATAGAATGACCCAGATGGAGCCATCCCCACTGGCAGAGCCTTGACTGTGGCAGAGTATGGCTCCCTGGGACTGGGAGGGGGCCCCTGCCCTGGAGGCCAAGTGGAGGCGCACGTAGGTATTGCTGGTCTTTTTTTTTTTTTTTTAACCCAGTTTCATAAATGAGAATATTAAGATTCTGAGAGTTTGGGACTTGCCCAGGGTGACACGAAGCGAGGGGTGGGAGGGAGGGTCTGGCACTAGAACCCAGGCCCTGTGCTCTCCCCTTACATCAGCCCCCAGTCTCTCTCAAATACTACGTCCTGTTTCTATAGCATTTGAACGGCTTCCAAGTACTTTGCCTTAACCTCTCTCGTTGAAATTGTGGGACAGGGGCCATGCCTGTTGATTCTGCTAAGGTCCAGGGCTGGGACCCAGGAGGCGTTGGGGTGGTCCGGGAGGCAGTAGATTCTGGAAGTCTCTGCCAGCCCTGTGTTGGCAGAACCTGTACCACCCGCTTCTGGGACATGATATTTTTCCGGAAGCGAGCGTTTCATCAGTACTTACCGTGTTCCAGGAACAGTTCAGCTCGGCCACCTACATTATGTTGTTTTACCCTGGTTTATGAGTTAAATGGCACAGGCTGGAGGATTGGAGTTCCTGGGTCAGTTAAACCATGGGAATTTGAACCCACACCTCCCGCCTGCGGAAACTGCTGTTTCCCCTGGGGACCCCGGGCTCTGGAAGGGATCATACAGCTGAAAAGGAACTTGAGCCCTGCCGTGTGGGGTTTCGCGGTGCTGCTGGAGGTATTTTTTTTTTAAGTCTATTTGTTTATTTTGAGAGAGGGGCAGGGGAGTGGCAGAGAGAGAGAGAGAATCCCAAGCAGGCTCCATGCTGTCAGCACAGAGCCCGATGCGGGGCCTGAACTCACCAACCATGAGATCATGACCTGAGTTGAAATCAAGAGTCAGACACTTAACCAACTGAGCCACCCAGGCACCCCAGCTACTGGGGGTATTTTAACCAGCTTTCATGGCAGATGACTCCTGCCTGAGTATTTCCTTTTTTTTTTTTTTTTTACCGTCCTTGTTCCCCAAGGGACAAAGTACTTGATAAGGACAACAGGAAAGGAAATGAGGCTACGTACCTCAATGGGATCAGGTGGCAGAACCAAGGGAATATGATAGGACCCCTCAGGGCCCTGCCCTTGCCCCTGCTGGGGAGTCGGGTTCAAGCTGGGTGAGAGGGACCGGCCTCCAGCCTCGGGCTCCTTCTACAAAACAGGAGCTGACTGTGGTCAGGTCCGGTGCTGGGGATTCAGGGCAGTTAAGATCCAGGGCCACGCCTGGGGTCCATGACTGCACAGGGCATGTGACAGACTTGTGTCCTGCAGGGGTTTGGGGCAGTGGCTTGGGGCAGTGGTCCGCCGCAGGAGCGGTTCTGCTGGGCCAGCTGGCAATATCTGGAGACATTTTTGGTGGTCACAACTCGGGGGAGACAGTGCGACTGGCATCTGGTGGACACCTAGCCGGGGACGCTGCTAAATGTCCTGTCACGCACGGGACAGGTCCCCGCGGTAGAGAGCCCCAAAGGTGGTCGGTCGTGTAGAGGATGAGAAATCCTGGCCTGGAGGGGAGGGCTTGAGACACTGTCAGTCAGAGCTTCAAGGAGAGAGGTGTTTACTCTCCAGCAATGTTGCCCGTCACCATATCCTGGAGGTTCTGGGTCCGACGCCACGAGCCACTCTCTCCTGAGATTCTCTCCGTCCGCGTCCGCGTCCTACCTCTGCTGGTTCTCCTCCCCGTGCTTCCCTGCCCCTGACACCAGTGGCCCTGTTGTCATGTGTCCCTCTGCACAAAAAGAAAGAAGCACGCACCTCATTCATATACATGTACTTTTTTATTTTTAATTTTTAAAAAGTGTTTATTCATTTTTGAGAGACAGACAACGCGCTAGTCGGGGAGGGGCCGAGGGAGAGGGAGACGCAGACTCCGAAGCAGGCCCCAGGCTCCGAGCTGTCAGCACAGAGCCCCACGCGGGGCTCGGACCCACAAACCGCGAGATCATGACCTGAGCCGAAGTCGGACGCTTAACAGACTGAGCTGCCCAGGCAGCCCCAATATACACGTACTTTCTACTGTACCACGAACACACACAAGAGATGAAAATGAACGTGATGGAAAAGTTGGAGCAGAACCCGGAATGCTCGCTTCTCCCACCGCCTTCAAGACCCCTCGCTGGATCCCAAGGTCGTGCCCTCCTGGCCTCCCAGCTGCTCCCCTCTGACTTTCCTGCTCAGCCGATGGCACCAGTGCAGGGACCAGCCGGGATTCCTCACGACCAACCAGTCCTCAGATGCACCTGCCTCCACCTCCTAAATCGTTCTGGAATCTGTATCTCCTCCTTGGGACTGGGGGCCCTGCTTCGAGTCTCCATCATTTCCTGTCTCAGCTACCGAAATAACCTAATCCCTCCGTCTCCAGTTGGCAGGGATCTATTTTAAGATTCAAATGGGACTGTGTTCTTCCGATGTGTAAACGTCTCAGGAGTTTTCTGTTGCCCGAGAAGTAGAAGTCAGTGTCCCAAGGCAGACGGGACCTGGTGTTGTCTCCCGCCCCCACCGCGAGCACTTGGGCTGTAGCACATGGGACGTAAGATCTGCATATAAACCCAGCCCCTGCCCCCCGCTCACCTCCCCACCCCCGCGCACCCCACCATCTCTCCTGTCTGGGCTTTTTTTCGTATTGTCGTCTTTCTGCAAATGTCTCCTACAGTTCTTTGCTTGGCTGCCCTCTGGTTTGTCCCAGCCCAGCTCAGGCACCTGCCTCCTAAGGAAGGCCTTTCCTAAATCCGAGGATAGTGTCAGGACCCCACCCAGTGCTCCCCATGCTTCTGTCACCTTCCATCCAGACGCGGGGCTCGTGAAGGACCTCCTTTTGCTCCTAGCACCCAACTCAGCCTCTGATAGGAGGCATTCAAGGAGGAGCCTAGCCGGACTGGGTGGCTCAGTCGGTTGAGCATTTGGCTTCAGCTCAGGTCATGATCTGGAGGTTCGTGAGTTCGAGTCCCGCGTCGGGCTCTGGGCTGACAGCTCAGAGCCCGGAGCCTGCTTCAGATTCTGTGTCTCCCTCTCTCTCCGCCCCCGCCCTGCTTGCACTCTGTCTCTCTCAAAAATAAACATTACAACGACAACAACAATAGTCAGACATAGGATGAGTTGGCCAAGCAGACAGGGGGAGAAGGAGCCTCCAGGTGGGTGCAGCCTGGACACAGACCCTGGGCCAGTTCGAGAGACTGGCTGCATGAGGAGGCCAGGTCGGTGGGCAGGCATGTGAAGGGCCCATGCGCCCTACCCAGAGGCTAGGGTTTATCCTTTATCTAGTGGGGGACGGGGCGAGTGGTGGTTTTGGGGGTGGCAGTGTCATGATCCAAGTTGCGTGTTAGGAAGATCTCCGTGGTGACAGTGTGCAGGGACTGGATTGGAGTCGTTCAGAGCTTATACTTGCAGGCTTCACTTACCGTTGTAATACGTGGTCAACCCACGTCCAACCTCGGTGGGAGGTTCTCTCCCTGTCCCGCAGATGAGGACACAGAGGCACAGCTGGACGAGTCACCCACAGCTATACAGAACCAATGGTGGAGATGGGACTCACACAGTTAGCCCCACTTAGAGGCCGCGCTGAGTCTCTGGAGAGGAAAAGTGATGGGGGAGAGCAAACAGTGCAAAGGCCCTGGGGCGGGAATAAGCTGGGTCAGGGTGGCTGGAGACAGAGTGGTCCCTGATCCTGCAGAGCTCTGCGGGAGAGACAGGTTCTGCTCGGGGCTGAGAAGGTGGCTCTGGTTGCCACGGTGCACGAGGAGAAGCAGGGGACCGATGGGAGGCATGCGGACTCGGGTCGGGTTGCAGCGAGGCAGTGGAGAGAGAAGGACCCGTTCCACAGAGCGCCTACCCGTGGGGCTGCCGTGGAGGGCAGAGCAGTGGGGACAGCCGAGGGAGGCACTTGCCCAGTGAGAGAAGACAAGCAAGCTTGCGATGCTGTTGTCACCTTGGCGAGGGGCAGGCCGGGAGAGGGGACAGGAGGAGAATCAAGTGTGTGGAGAGGACCAGCAGAGTCAGAGGCTGCTGGGAGGGCCTTTACGTGGAGGACGGATGGTGTCGCTGGCCTTTGTCCTGCAAGGAAGGAGATCCCGGGTCCCAATGGGAGGACACGGCTGAAGGGCAGCTGTGGGGGGCATTATATGCACCTTCAGAATCCCCGGGACCAGAAAGGGGCTGTTCCTTGGCTGGCGTCTCCTGCTCCCCACCCTGTTTCTTTCCCTGAAGCAAAGCACCCAGGCCACTCCTGCTACACACACATTCAGCATTTCCCCGGAAACAAAGACGGCCACCAGCCCTGTGCGAGCAAGCATCGCATCCTCCGCGGGCCTGGTGCCCCATGTCCTGAGGCCACCTTTGCCTAGTGCGGCGCGTGAGGGGCTGTGGGCACACATGTGGTCAGGATGCGGCGCCCGGGAGGATGGCTGTCCCACATCTAATCTCGTTCTCTGTGCAGGACTTGGCCTGGGCCGTCAGCTATTACGCTCGCTTCTTGCTCACCTACAGCCCTTTCTATGGCATACTGGGGGCCGTCCTTTTCCTCAACTTCATCAGGTACCTGAGCTTGGCCTTGACAGGGCTTTGACACGGGGGGGGGCCCGTGCGGAAGGGCTCAGAGCTCCCCACTTCCTGCCCTGGGCCCCACGACGTGGCGCCTCGGCAAGGGCCGTGGCTCGCCCCCTGCCCCCGCCCCTGCCCCGGGCTAGGGGAGAGGCTCTGTTCCTGCCATGGCTGGGCCCCACGGGCAGCAAGACTCCGTGGCTCCTGCGCTGAGCCGGACTGTCTTCCAGGTTCCTGGAGAGCCACTGGTTTGTGTGGGTCACGCAGATGAACCACATCGTCATGGAGATCGACTGCGAGCCTTACCGTGACTGGTTCAGCAGCCAGGTGAGGGCAGCGGAGCTGGTCACCGGGGCCCCACGGCGTGTGCGGGTCCATTTCCCGGCCTCCAGAACTTGGCTGCCCCGTGCGCCCGGTGGGACCTCCCTGGGGCTGCCTGTGGCCTCCCACTGGGAGGGCTGAGGTCTCTAGGCAGGGCCGTGCGAGAGGGAGGGGTGGGCCTCGGGGGGAAGGAGGTGAAGCCCTCATTCTCCCTTCCGATCCTGGCCTCTCGCCCCCTCCCCTCTGCAGCTGGCTGCCACCTGCAACGTGGAACAGTCCTTGTTCAATGACTGGTTCAGCGGGCACCTCAACTTCCAGATCGAGCACCAGTGAGCGAGGGCGGGCAGGCGGGCCGGCGGGGAAGGTGGGTGGCACAGGGGGGAGGCCACCAGCCCCATTTGGGCTTGGGCAGCACCTCGGGGCGACCTCTCTCCCTCACCCTGGCCAGGCTCCCTCCAGAGCACCGAGCTCTGCAGCTGAGGTCAGGGAGGGGCTCACTCTGCACCGGGGGACGGCCACCCCTCACGTGTGGCCCAAGCTTTGTGATTCGAGAGCTTGTACCGGCGGCCTCCCTCGATCCTGTAAGCCTACAGGGCAGGGGGATCGATCCCTTTGCTGACAGGGGAGCTGAGGCCCAGCTGGGCCCCACCGCCCGAGTGCCGGCTCCTCTGGGGGCACAGCGGGAGAGCCCTCACCCTGGCCCTGCTCCCCCCAGCCTCTTCCCCACCATGCCCCGGCACAACTTCCACAAGGTGGCCCCGCTGGTGAAGTCTCTGTGCGCCAAGCACGGCATTAAGTACCAGGAGAAGCCACTGCTGAGGGCCCTGCAGGACATCATCAGGTAAGGGGGGAGGCCACGGGTGCTGGGGCCCAGGGCCGAGACCAGCTGTTGACAGCTGGGGACTGACAACAGCAAGGGGGCCGCGCCCTGCCAAAGCGGGCGTCCCCACCAGGCCACCTCCCTTACTAGGGATGGCCTGGCTTCTCTCTGGGCTGGCTGAGGACCTTCCCTTTGTCCTTCCTAGGTTGGGGGGGGTGGTAGGGGTGGGGGACCCCGCCCCTCCTGGGCCCTGACTGTCCCCTCCTCCTCCCAGGTCCCTGAAGAAGTCCGGGCAGCTGTGGCTGGACGCGTACCTCCACAAATGAAGCCTTTGGGGGCGCCCACGGGGAAGGGGGAGCAGGTGGGAGTGCTGGCCACGGGGTGGGGGGGGTGGGCTTTTGTTCCGAGGGGTGTCCGCGAGGCCGGGGTACACGCTGGCCCACAGACCCCATTTTTGGTCTTCCTCTCGTTTTCCCTCTCCTCCTTCCCTTCGCTTCTCGCCCTCATGGGGCTGCCCTCTTGTCAGGCGGCCCCTCCCCCTCTCCTCCCCGCCCCCAACCCCAGGAGCAGAGAGAGGTGCTCCGTCCCAGCCCCCACCTCCTGCCCCTAAACTTCTGTCGGGCCAGAGGTCCACAGATGAGGCCCGCGACACACCCGCCCCCCCCCAGCCTTGCTGCCTGGCCTCTGGGCCTCACGCCTCCTTTTCTGCCTCAGATGCTCTTGGGGTCCATGAGGCGGGGTCCTCGCTGGGCGCGATGCTCTCCCCGGCCCTGCAGGCCCCGCCGCCTGTGTCAGCCGGTGTCAGGGAGCCTGTGTCCTCCTCGTTCCCGTCTCCCGCCCAGCCCACGCTGGGACCACCGGTGCTCGGGGCCTCCCTGCCGGTGCCACCTCTCTCCGGATGTCTAGAGTCCTGGCCCCCCTCTCGACTGCCTTTGTCTGAGCAGCGCAGCCAGCTCAGACCCCCCGGGGCCCCGGGAAGTGTCCTCGCCCCTCCGGTGCCCTCTGACCCAGGGCTTGTGCTGTTCCACCCGATGTCTTCCCAGCCGCACGGCCTGTGACCTCGGGTCCCAGGGGGCGGTCCTGAAGGTGGGCTCAGCGGAGGCCCGCCTGTGGCCAGGTCAGGCAGGTCCTGTCCGGTCCCAGGAGCATCAGCCTTGCGCCCCGCCCACCCTCTTCGGGCTGGGAGACCTAAGATTCTGGAGCTATCGACCCCTTCTCCAAAGTGCTCCCTCACCTGCCAGGCAGCTCCAGCCAGTCTCTCCGCTTGGCCAAGTGGCCTCGGGCCTTTCCGGCTGCAGGAGGGCGCCCGAGGGGGTGCCTCACGCAGCCCCTCCCCCGAGTTGGGGCTGCCAGTGTGGACATGCTCACACTGTCTTCCACTCTCCCATCTTCTGGTGTTTTTAACCTTTTGTTATACGGTACATTCTGGCAGGCGGGTGGCAGCAGGGCTGGGCCTTGTGACAACTTTTACCACCTGCCCCTCACCGCCTCCCCAGGCCCCGCAGTCGGCTGAGCCGGGCTCACTCACTCAGCCCACGGTGGCCCTGACTGCGGGGGGCTGCTGGGGCCGCTGCTGTCGTCGAGGGGGCAGTGGGGGCACAGAGGGAGGCAGTCCCGGAGGAGGTGACCCTGAGCAGCGGGGCGGGGGCGGGGGGGGGTGCGGGGGGGACTGGGAGGGAGGTCTAATGAGGGCCGAGTAAACACTGCAACTAGGCGTTTGGGGCTGCAGGCCAGGTGGCCGAGGGGATGGGAAGTGAGAGGGAGGAGGCCTCCGGCCTGGGGCATTCGGAAATCTAACCCACTAACCAATATTTAGCGTCAGGGGAGGGGAGCGGAAGCAAGCTCAAAGTGGGGGCCTTTGGGGGAAGGCTGTAGTCCCCCAGCTCTGGCCAGCCAGGGGGGGACCAGCCTCTAGTGTGACAAACCTCCGGCTTGCCATGGCAGCGTGGGCCCGAGGCCCCCCCCACTGAGAACGCGAGGCCCAAGGAGCTGTCCCTCCCCCAGAGACAGAATGGATCCATAGGGAACTGATCTTAATTTTTACCATGTTGTTTCCCTGCTCCCCCTACATTTTTTGGAAATAAAAGTAATTTTATTCTCACTTTCTTGATCAGCGGATGACTTTATGAGTGTTAATGCTGGGCAGGGTGTCGGGATTGGAGGAAGGGGCTTTGCAATCAGGGTCCGGGGCACCAGGGAGGAGGCTCCTGCTGACACAGGCGGCCTTTTCCCTGTCCCCTCCCCAACTGCAGTCACCCCACCTCCTCCCCCTGCTGCCTCTGTTCTGGAGAGAACTTCTCTCCCCTCCCCTTAAGTGCATTCACACAAACCCAACTCCAGACGTGGCCACCGGAGCCACAGGAGGCTTTCTGGAAGGTCTCTGGAGGGCAACAAGGAGGAGCTGCCCGAGGCCACCTTCCTGCCATCCCCATCTCTGTCCCCAGTTTATCCTCAGACCAGCTGTCTGCCCACAACCTCACCAGTCAACTGGCTTCTGCCAGACTCCCTTCTCCCCATTTCCTGGTCGGTGCACAGAGCCCCGGGGGCAGAGAAACTCTCAGAAGGGGCTTTGGAAAGTCCTGGAGACCTACGCTTCCGTCTTGTGGCCCGTGCCGTGGCTCATTGGGTCCCCACAACCTGGGGAGACAGCCATGCCATCTCAGTCCAGGGCCACCAGCTCAGAGGCAATGGCAGAGACTGAGTCCCACGCCTGGGAAAAGTCCAAAGGGATGTGCCAGGGGCCCTTGCTCAGTTTGCCTCCCATGCTGCTCTGCTCCCCCGCTTCTGGGTGGGCTCAGTTGGCAGGTCAAGCCAGGTGTGCCAGGAAAGGGTCAGGAAGTTCAGCACAGCCAGCACCTCAGGGGGCTCCCCATTTAGCCTTGCATCTCCTAGCAGGGCTGGGGAGGGCTCCAGAGTAGACCCTCGTCCCCCTCTTGCTTTCCCCATGACTTCAGTATAGCCAGCAGTGACAGCCAGGTGTCCCGAGTGGGGTGTGTGTATGTCCCCAGTGGGTGCAGGGACACTGCAGTAGGACCCAGGATTGCAGAAGGAGGCCTGAACCAGGAGGCAGAGACCCACCGAGTGGCCTTGGGGGAGTCCTTTGCCCCTATTCTCTGGGCCACATTTGTCTATTGAAGGCACCGGGCTACAGTGATCTGACCTGCGAGCCCTTGCCCTGGCCCTTCTGGGAGACCCTTTAGAGGCTCTTGAGGCTGAAAGACCTTGAGGAACACACTTCCCATCCCTCTCACCTGGGCCTGTGTTCCACCTCCTGCCTAGGCTGGGTGTGGTCCCCTGTGTCCCAGGTGGCCCTACCACCCCACCGGCTGGAAGCCCAGCGTTCATCACCTGTGACAGCCTGGCTCCTGGGGAAGGGGAGAGTGGTGGTGGGGTGGGAGTGGGGGGCGGCTGATGGGCTAGGTGGACGCTGGGGCTATGAGGGCACCCGCTAAACCTCGGCTCAGGTCAGTGGGCATGTGGATCTTCTCTGTGACTCCTTCCCACCACACCGTCCTTGACCTGAAGCATTACCCTTGGGGCAGGAAGCTGGGGACGCCCATACCTGCTCTCTGCCTAATTGCTTCTGTCCCCGGACCTGGCAGAGAGAATCATGGGGGTCGGATCCCCACCCCCTGCCAAAGTCATGACACCCTCACATTCAAGGCCCTGAGTGATGATAAGACTGGAAGCTTCCATTCACAGGTGAGGCTGGGACGGGAAGGGAAGGGCCTGGCCTGAGGCCACTTGGTGGCAACAGCTGGGTCCCTGCTCCTCGCCCAGCACTCTGCCTGGGCATCTTCTTCGCTTCCTTGAGGGAAAGGCTGTCTCCCAGAACAAGGCACCTCCCCACCCCCCCGACACACACACCATGTCAAATGCCAGTCCACTCCCGAGAGGCCAGGCAGCTGTCTAGGGGGGACAGCAGGCCGAGTCCTTGCGGAGAGGAGAGCACACTCCCAGCAAGGTGGCCACCCTGGTGAAAAGTATCAGTTTGCTGGGTGGCCCGGGCACTTGCAGGGTGCCAGGCCCCGGAGGAAGGGTCAGCAGAGCAGCCGGGCCTGTGCGTGCTCCTCGAGCCCCAGAGGTGGTCAGTGCCCTGACAAGTTCCTTAGGCCTCTGGTGGGACCCTCAGAAACCCTCTTGGCCCACTGGGAGGAGAGAGGAGGCCTTTGGTGACAAGGGGCAGGGCAGAGGTGGCAGCCCTGGGCCCGGATGGCCCTTGGGAGCCATCGGCCACTGCTCATGAGACACGGTGCTTTGGACCAATCAGGACTCCTCAGCTGTCCCAGCCGCACCATCCCCAGAGAGGTGTGCCCCTCTGGACAGGACATAACTTCTCAAAGAATCCTTGCTCTGACAGCTGACATGCGGAAATGATAGGCTGTGGACCCCAGGAGTGTCCACAACCACTTGTGAAGAAACTGAAGCCCCTGGGGCGCCTGGGTGGCTCAGTCAGTTAAGCATCCCAGTTAAGCATCAAGTTCAGGTCATGATCTTGCAGTTCGTGAGTTCAAGCCCCACATCAGGCTCTGTGCTGACAGCTCAGAGCCTGGAGCCTGCTTCGGATTCTGTCTCTCTCTCTCTCTCTCTCTGCCCCTCCCCTGCCTCTCTCAAAAATAAACAAACATTAAACAAAAAAATTTTTTTTTTTTTAGATAAGAAACTGAGGCCTGGAGAGGTCTGGAGATCCGGAGCTCTCTTGGCCGCATTTGACATTTCTAACCAGACTGGCCCAAGCATACACACAAGGGGCCACCTAGCATGTTAGCATTTGAAGGCCACGTCTCTATGGTCCTCTGCCATTATAAATGTGTTTCTTTGTATTTTGAAGGCATTTAGTTCTTTCTTCCAAATTCAAGGGCCAGTACCCAGGAGAATTAGTGACAAGTCCCGAGAGCTTGGAAAGGACCCAGCAGAAGAGGCGGCCAGGTGCTCTAGGACGTGTCAAGGGAAGGGGAGTGTGGGAAAGACCAGTGAAAGACAGTGACCTGTCCTGTCCCAAAGGAGTCCGTTCACAACTGGGACCAGCCATTCCCAACATCACAGGCAGGGCTGGTACTTGTGAATCTCCTTTTCCGCCATCTGCCCGGGCTGTGCAGATGTAGGCAGATGGTAAAGCAGGGATACGGGGTTTCTTGGAGGCTCTGCCAAGGCCCTTCCTTCCTTCCTTCCTTTTACAAACCTAGCCCACGCTCCCTAGGTTTTTGTTCCATGACTGCATAAGACATCTGATAAGGGGGAGCTCAGCCCAGGAGAGGGGTGATGACCTATCCCCAGAGGTTCTAGCATGGGGGACAGAGTGGAACAAGGATAAGGATGAGCCGCCAGTGAAGGATTTCAGGCAATAAGGAGAGATCGGTGGCTACTTGAGGCCAGGTGTCTTCCCAAAGCGTCCTTGGAGGAGGAGGTCCTTAGGCAACCACCCATTTGCAGGCAGAGAGCACTCCCCACGGCCACCACCAGGGGCAGCATGGAGCGTGGCCTGCCCCACAATGGTGCAGATACTCTGGATGCCCCTAGATGGCGTCGCAGGCTCAGCCTTTCCCCCGGTGGGGCCTGCTGCCCTCAGGTCTGTCCCTCCGAGCCACTGCAGGAAAGCCGCGATTGTACAGGAGATGGAGGGAATGCCATCCCGGGGCCCACATGGCACCGCTCAGACAGCCACGGGCTTGTCCCAGGTCAGGGCAGGTGGGGCCCCAGGGTGTAGGGCTTTGTGCATAAAACTTTTTCCATTTCAGAGGCCTGTTGCCAAGCCCTATGCAAAGAGCCTTCCATACAGCATCCCTTTTACCTTCCGTCACCCTCGGGGATCATACTACCGCTCAGAGAGGTTGAATAACTTCCACAAGGTCACGCAGCTCTGAGTCCAGGCAGAGGTGGGACTAGTCCCCTGGTTTACGGGACTCCAGAGGAGAGGAGGGTGAGAACTGCATGGGGTGTGGATCAGGGTGGGGCCGGGCGGTCCTGGGAAAGGACTGGATGAGACCCCCAGCACGTGTGCCCCTTCCACCTCCCGGAAGAGAACCCAGTCCAGGGCCATGGGGGCCTTGACAAAGCGAGGGGCAATCCTGTGGCTGGTGGGGAGAACTCCCCGTTCCCACTCCAGAAAAGGCCTCAGAGAAAACCTAGCTCAGCACTTTGTTTTCTTTAAGCTGCTTCCAGCAGGCGAGCACCGGGTCCCAGGAAGGCATGGGAGAAACCCAGGGTCCCCTCCTGTGGGCCACTGAACACAGTCAAGCTGCACCCCCGCCAGCATGATGCTGGGTGCAAATGCTAAGATGGGCAGGTGGCCCTAGGAAGCTTCTCCCCACAGAAGCTTCGGGAGGCCAGTGCAGGGCAGGGGGACATCCTGGCTTCCCCTTCCTGTGCTGGGTGGGAGGGGGGCGCCTGCAGACGTGGCCCGAGCCCTGGTCTGCCGGACCGGCTCCTGTCCCACCTTGCAGAGGAGCAAAGCGAGTGAACCCAACGTGACGGCCGCAGGTTGCTGGTGAGTGGGTGAAAGGACAGGAAGGGAGGGACCCTCACAGAGACCCGAGCCTGGGCCAGCTGCCAGCTTCCCGACCCAGGGCCACCAGTCTCTCCCCCTGACCCCCTGCCCCCCCAGCACCCTGATGGCCCAAGTGGCCTAAACTCCTCTCAGGAAGTCCAGCTCCAAGATTCTTGCAGATTCAATACTCCACCGTTTTTCTGTGTTTGTTTTTATATAAAAATAACCATTTTTCCTAAATTTTTGCTCTAGGAAAACATGCCATGCTGTGTGGCTTTATGTACTATCCCCCTAGCCCTGGTCCTGTTTGGCCAAGAGCCATGGCCTTAGGGCTGCCAAGCAGACAGGTGAGGGGGGTGGTGAGGTGAGGACAGCAGATCCAGAAGGGTGGGCAGGGCCCCCTAGGCCAGGTGGGGGGTGGGGTGGGGGTGGGGCGGAGTAGTCAAGCCTGCCTGGGCCGGCTTGGTGGTCGCTGGGGCCCTGGGTGCCGCCTTCACTGGTGGAGGTAGGCTTCCAGCCAGATGTCGCCAGACTTCTTCAGGGACCTAGGAGGCAGAGGTGGGGTGGGTGTCTTCTCTCACCCCTCCCCCAAGACAGTCCTCCGCGCGTCCCATTCCCCTGGGCCAGGCAGCTGGGGTGGGGGAGCAGAAGGGGAGACTTGGGGAGGGGGCTACACTCTCATCAACTGGAGTAGAATCTAGACCTCGGGTCAGGGGAGACCAAGGCCGGGCAGCAGCCAGCACGGGCCTGTCCCTCTCTCTTTGGTCTCCTTCTGCGAGGCCCTGCGACCCTGGAGCCCGTGTGTAAGGCACGGAGGCTGCCCACCAGGAGCCCGATGACAGGCAGAGGAGCCAGAAATATCAACCACTCGCCAGGAACCCCTGAGCCAGCTCTTCTAATGGGACCCTGCCCAGTGGCAGGGGCTCGGACGACGGGGCTTGGAAGGGTCATGAAGGGGAAGCAGCAAGAGTTCAAACACCAGCATAGAAGGAAGGGCCTGCAAGCAAAGGGAACAGCATGTGCAGAGCGCAGAGGTGGAAGAGCTCTGGTGGGGGGAATCTGACCTCTGCTCCCCACTGCCAAGGCCACCTCCATTGTCCCTCACCCAGACGGCTACAGGGACCCCTGCATTGCTTCTTGCTTCAAATCGAGCCCCATCGGTGCACTCCCGGTCAGGGCATCCAGGTCCCGCGTGTCCCTCCTCCACTCACACCAGCACACACCTGCCTCACGGCCTTTGCACTGCTGTTCCCGTGCCCCAGATGCTCTTCCCCCCGATGTCACCACTGCCAACCCTCTGCCCCCCTCCCTGTCTCTGCCTACATGTGACCTTCTCGACTCCACCTACCCTGCCACCCTACTAAAACTCACAAGTCCCCTCTCCTGCTCCTACTCTTAGGTTTTCTGGTTCCATTTCGCCAAAGCATACCTTCTCTTCCCACAGTTTCTGTAATTTACTTAGTTTAACTGGTTTCCAGATCTGCTAGGCAGGGATCTCGGCCTGTTTTGCTCACTGGTGTTATCTATAGCCCTCAGGACAGGGTCTGGGCCCATGGCAGAGGCTGCCCTAAACCCCGGCAGTGTGAAAGAGCCCTGGGAAGGGAGGGCAGGCACAGGCTGAGGACCGAAAGGTGGATCAGACAGGCCTTGAATGCCAGCTCTTGGGCTCAGAGAGCCAGGTGCCCAGGAAGGGGCGCCGAGCGGGGGATCCTTACCCAACGATGTCCACCAGGGCGGTGAGAAAGGGCTTCACCTCGTAGTTGAGGCCGTGCTTGGCACACAGCGCCTTGACCAGCGGGGCCACCCTACGGTAGTTGTGCCTTGGCATCGTGGGGAAGAGGCTGGTGGGGAGAGCGTGTGCTGGCACCTGAGGTGACGGGTGACGGAGGGGGCCCCCACCCCACCCATCGCCACCCAGGCCCCACCCCCGTTCACCACCTCTCCCCAGCCTCCAGGGAGTCCAGGGCTTATGTCCTGGCCTCCCTGGGGAAAGACTAGACACAGGGGCCCCTCATCAGCTCCTGGGCTCAGGACTCACTCCCACCCCACACTCACTGGTGCTCGATCTGGAAGTTGAGGTGCCCGCTGAACCAGTCGATGAAGAGCGAGGGCTCCACATTGCAGGTGGCTGCCAGCTGGCGGAAGTGGGCGGGGCACAGGTGAGAGAGGCGGGCATGGGGGCCCCCATCCCCCTCACTGGGTCCCTGCCCGGGCCCACCCCTGCTGCCCACCTGAGAGCTGGCCCAGTCCCGGTGCTTCTCATGGCCGATCTCCTTGGGGATGTGGTTCATCTGCGTGATCCACACGAACCAGTGGCTCTCCAGGACCCTGTGAGGGGAGCTCAGGCACTGCCCATGTCCAGCTCACCCCTTGCACCGGACCCGGGCCTTGGCTTCCTCGTCTGCACCATGGGATCACGGGACCCCTTTCCCAGTGGTGTTTAAAGAGGCTGAGCAAAGCCGGGTCCATTGCCAGGCGGAGCTCAGAGCAGCCCTGCTCATGAGGGCGGACATCCATGGGGCTGCTTATAAGCCAGGCCACTTCCTGCAGACCCACTGTCCCTGGGGTCCTGTCACTCGTGTTTCCCAACAACCCAGGGAGGCTGCACTGCTGTCCCCATCCTGCAGATGGGGAAATGGAGGCTCTGACACTGGAGGGCTGTGGTCAGGGTCCCCTGCTGCCTGTGTGTGGCCTCCCCACCTCCCTGCCATCCCAAATCTGGCCATACCTGACAGCGACGAAGAGGAGCAGCGCCCCAGGAACGCCGTAGAAGGGGATGTAGCACAGGAAGAAGCGGGAGTAGAAGCTGGCAGCCCAGAGCAAGTCCTGCAGAGGAGGGTGGAGGAGGGCAGAGGCCCCCGAGGCAGCCGGGAAAGGGAGCTGGGGTCATCCACCCCTTCTGCCTGATGTGCCTCGGAGCCCCGGACAGGTCACTACCCCTCTCTGGGCCTCTGTCTTCTCAGCTACGTAAAGGGACGGGATCCTTGCCCTGCTGGCCTCATGGAGGAGTGTGCAATGGGGTAACCCCTCCCTGGGGACAAGTGCCTGGCAGAGCCGGCCCAGGGGACCCCCACCCCCAGGGAGGGCACCCCGACCGGGAGAGCACCGCGCGCCTCGCGCACACCCGCACAAGTACACACACATCACAGCGGCACGCGTGCGCACACGCGTGTGCACCCGTCTGCATTCGCGGACGGGGCCGCCCCCTTGTGCCCCACGTCCCGCCACCACAACTGCATCCCCTGGGGGGCCTGCGCAGAGCCCCCACTCACCATCCACCGCATGCACACCAGCATGTACGCCAGATTCTCCACTTCAAAGTTCACCAGGGTGAGCAGCGGCGGGCCGACTGCGAGGGGCACAGGAGGGCTCAGGAGCAGGGCAGGGGTGCCAGGCAGGCCAGGCCGAGGGAGTCAGGGAGCGGGGCGGCGCTGACATCCCGGGAATGCCCGTGGGGCCTGGTGCCGGTCCCATCCAGCCGGCTGACGTTGCGTCACCCACGTGGCCTCGGCCACCCATCTTCCCTTGGCCTCCGAGCCTCCCCGGGCTGGCCCTCGCCCCACCGCCTCCGTGTTCCTCCTGAGGAGGCCAGCCTCCCACGTCCCCTTAAATCTTCATCCTGGCCACCCCGCCAACCCCCCGGGGCCCTAGGGCTCCAGGCCACTCTGGCGTGCGTGCAGGAAGGAATCCTGAAAACCCCGGGGCAGGGCCGGGTAGAGTGGGCCCAGGCTGCAGGCTGGGGCCAGCAGGGCTGGGAGAGGTGTGCCGGTGCCATAATGAGGGGGTTTTAACAGGTCCGCCCCTGGTCCGGGAGGGGGTGGAAGCAGGCAGGGGCAGACAGGTCCTGGCCCCCCGGCTGTGCCCCCACCTCCAGGAGGACCGAGGGACACTCACTCAGGAAAAAGTACAGATGCTGATGGTTGTAGGGCAAGTATCTGCGCTTCTTCCTGCCGTACTGCAGAGGAGACAGCCAGGGCTGGGGTCAGGGGGCAAGGGCAACCCTGGGTTCTAGCAGGTGGGCCCTTCACCCCCGGCAGGCTGGGAGGTGGGGAAGGGGTGCCCTTTGGGTAGGGACTCAGCGTGGAGTGACAGTGGGGGGCTCGGTCACAGTGACTCAGTGGCTACCGCAGATGGGAAAATGGAGGCTCTGACGACGGAGGGCTGTGGCCAGGGTCCCCTGCCGCCTGCCTGTGACCTCTCCGCCTCCCTGCCTAAGGCCCAGACGAGTGAGTCCACATCCTTCCCACACACCTCGACCGACGACTCCCCCAGGAGGAAGACGGGCGCTACGGTCACATCCGGGTCTTTGTGGAAGATGTTGGGCTTGGCGTGGTGCTGGAAATGGCGGAAGTTCCACCAGTGGGCAGAGAAGCCCTGCAGGGGACAAGGGGGGCTCTGAGGGCGGGGGCCAGGTGCCTGACCGCGTGGGTGGACCCGGCGGGGCACCCCCAGCTCAGCCCCACGGCTGCCTACCACCCACCCCCACCCTCACCTTCAGCTGTCCCATCACAAACTGCTGGGCCAGGTGGTTCCACTGGGACTTCCGGAAGACGGAGGTATGGCCCAGGTCATGCTGCAGACACCAACACTGAGCCTGGGGAGGGGAGCAGGGTCAGGAGCCGGTGGGAAGGGGCCCCAGGGTGCCCTCCCCGCTCACAGGACGCGGCCGCCGCTCATGCTACATCTTAAGACCCTGTGGGCCAACTCCCTCTTTTAACAGATGAGGGCAACTGAGTCTCGGGAGGTCAACGGGCTTGCCAGTCTGTCATGGAGACTTCTGGTTCCCCGCCCTGAGCTTCCACGGCTCATTTAAAATGCAGCTTGACCTACAGATACAGCCGTCATGGGGCCTCTGGCCGGTCATTCATTCACTCAGCAGGTATGTCCAGAGTGTCCCCACGGGCCGGGCCCCACGTCTACTGGGCAGTTCGGGTGGCGGCAAAAGAATGCTGGAGTCACCTGGGAGGTGGCCAGGACAAGGGCGGCGAGGGTGCTGGGCACCCAGCCCGGGCCGAGGAGGTAGATGGTGAGCCAGGCGAGCACCTCCATGGCCAGGATGTGGCCCAGCAAGAGAGCGAAGAAGGCGGGCTTGGCCTCAAACAACTTCATGTCCTCAGCTGCCTGGCGCAGGGCTCGGAAGTCCTCAACCAGCTGGGCCTGCCACGGCCGAATGGCTGGTCAGCTATGGAAGCGGCCCTCCCCTCCCCCCCTCCCCCGGGGTTGTCCCCGGGAGCCCCCAACAGCGACCCACGCTGCAGCCACTCCCAGTGTCAGGCCCAAGGGGTACAGCCCAAGAGATGGAGGGGCGAGAGCTCCGGCGTGGGATCTGAGCTGGGGAGCCGGCTGGTGGCCGGGGCTCACCCCGCCAGAGGCGTGGGCACACAAGAAGCAGAGAAAGGCAGGGCTGGGAAAACCCTTAGAGCCCAGTGCTTCAAAACCCTCAGTGTCGATGGGGATGCTGGACCCAGAGCAGGAAGGGGCTAGCCTTCAGCAAGAAGGGAAATGGAACATGGCAAATGCCGGCCCAGCCAGACCTGGGCCTTGGGCTCCTGCGGGCCTCCTACAGCTCTACCTTCGGCTGCTGCCCGGGAAGGGAAGGCAAACCCAGCCCAGGACCCGGGTCCCCCGTGGAGTAATGTGGATGGCGTTGCTACCGGCGATGCTCCCCACCCCTCCAGGCCCCCGCACTGGGGGCTTAGCCTCCACCGGGGCCCCGCTCACATTCTGGGGTCCATCCTGGCTGGGCTCCTCCGGGGCCAGCTCTCCAATCAGCAGGGGCTGCAGGAACTTGCGCACGAAATTGAGGTCCTGGTGGAAGGCGTGGAAGGCATCCTGAAGGAGAGCAGACAGTCAGGTGGACGGAGGGGCAGATAGGGACGGAGGGGCAGATAGGGACGGGGTAGAAGGCAGAGCAGACAGATGGAGAAGCAGCTGGTTGTTCAGGGGTCATAAAAAGAGGGCCAAATGGGTCAGCCTTGCCCATTAGCCCTTCCTGGTCCTCCCTAGGCCCTGGGTGCCTGCCTGGTCCTCCCTAGGCCCTGGATGCCCTGCCGGGTCCTCCCCGGGCCCTGGGTGCCCTGCCAGGTCCTGGCCAGGCCCTGGGTGCCCTTCCCGGTCCTGCCTGGGCCCTGGGTGCCCTGCCGGGTCCTCCCCGGGCCCTGAATGCCCTGCCGGGTTCTCCCCGGGCCCTGAATGCCCTGCTGGGTTCTCCCCAGGCCCTGGATGCCCTGCCAGGTCCTCCTCAGGCCCTGGGTGCCCCAGGCCCCAGCTGCTTCCCCCAGCACAGGGCACCCTTCTCCAAAAATCAGTCCAGGGCCACACAGACTGGGTTCTCAGGTTTGCAAGGAAGATACATGGTTCAACTCATTTGATTTTAAAAGCAGACGTGGAAACGATGGGTTTTACAAAAAAAAAAAAAAAAAAAAATCAAATAAATATGGAACATTCCTGTGATTCTCTGGAACAGCTGGGGGTGGGGATGGGGTGCAATGCAACAGGGGTTGGAAAGTCGAGAAAGACAAAGCGCTGGGGTCAGGGACCAGTTAGGAAGTGGCCCAGGCAGCACTGGAGCGTGAGCCAACCGGGCTCCCTCAGTGTCTCTAATCCGGTCCTGGTGTGCCTGGCTCGTTACTGTTCCCAGCTCTTCAGTGGGTCTTTCTCCCTGGACTCTCTCTGAAGGGACTAGTCATCCAGCTGCCTGAACTGTAGAAACACCACGGGGTGGGTGTCCCCTGGACCTTGGGAAGGTGACTGCGTGTGACCAAAGGACAAAGGCTGACAACAGGGGCCTCCCATCGTTCTCTTGCTAGGGAGCCTACCAGAAGCTGGGCCCCTACACTCACTACCGGGACTTCCCCACAGTCCTGGGAGGAGGAAGCACTTTAGGCCCCTCCGGGCCCCCACCCCCCACCCCCCACGCAGAGGCACCACCTGCAGGATCCACCTGAGCGGTCCCCTTTCCTGTTGTCTGCTCTCTTGCTGGCCCAGGGCAGCCCAGAGAGCTGGGGGCTGGGAGGGTGCTGTTTCTGGAACAACCTAGACTCCCTCCCTGAGCTCCTAAGAGGGGAGGGGGCTGTGTACTACTGATCTCCCCGCCTCTCCGGGATGACCTTGATGGAGGGGCAGGACATTTGGGAATGAGAAAGTGTGGGGGAGGCTGGCCTCCACCCCAGGAAGCTGCTGACGGGGTGAGGGGTACCCCAGGCTCCTGGGGAGCTAGGAGGGAAGGCCGCTCTGGGGCTGGCTGGGCTGTCCCCACTCGCTGCGACCTTGAGCGAGTCGACCCTCCAGCTTGGGACTAGACAAAAGAGGGCAAGACTCCGGGGCCTTTCTGGCTCTGGACTTCAGAGCAGTAACTTTTTTTTTTTTTTTTTTTTTTGCCCCTTAATTCACCGCTTTCACCCTTTTTTTTTTTTTTTTTTTCAACGTTTATTTATTTTTGGGACAGAGAGAGACAGAGCATGAACGGGGGAGGGACAGAGAGAGAGGGAGACACAGAATCGGAAACAGGCTCCAGGCTCTGAGCCATCAGCCCAGAGCCCGACGCGGGGCTCGAACTCACGGACCGTGAGATCGTGACCTGGCTGAAGTCGGACGCTTAACCGACTGCGCCACCCAGGCGCCCCAGCGCTTTCACCCTTTTTAAGTGTGCAGTGCACACACGGCACTGAGTGTGCTCACATTGCTGGCCATCCATCACCACCGTCCACTTCTAGCACTTTCTTACCTTCCCCAACTAAAACTCTTGTCTTCATGAAACACCAACCCCCCACCCCCACCCCAGCCCCTGTTAGCCACCACTCACTCTGCTGTCTCTACGAATTGGACCACTGGAGGGACCCCTGATAAGAGGAATCAAACAGATTTGTCATTTTTTATGCCAGACTAACATGTCACTCAGCATAACGTCTTCGAGCCTCACCCCTATTGTAGCAGGTGTCAGAATTTCCTTCCTTTTTAAGGCTGATGAGCAGGTGCTGGGGAGTTTCCGCTGAAACTCCCTCGTGGCACATGGGGCCCACGCGTGCCTACTGTGGCCACGGCCCCAGGATTTCTTCCTTCCTCTTCCAGTCCTTCTCTCCCAGCCCTTCTTCCCTCTGTGTCTTCTGGGACCACCCTAGCGCCCAGCAGATCCCCGGGGGGGTCCAGGGCCAACTTCCTGGATGCTTCTACCTGGGTCCTGATTCACCCAGGCCAGGCCTGGAGAAGCGCTGATGGACAGGGCCACCCGAGGGCTCTCCGGCCAGGTCTATCTCCTGGTGTGGCAAGGGGAGGTGTGAGCCCCGGAAGGGCTGGCGAGAAAACCCCAGAGCTCGCAGACCAGGCTCCGGCTGATGGGAGGAGATGGGCAGGGCTGTGGCGGGTCCTTGGAAAGCAGGTGGGCTCCCGGGGCTGGTGGGCACCGCTGACCCTATCGCGTTCTCGGCACCAACAAGGTGGGTCGCCGGCCTCAGACCCAAACCTGATGCACCAGCAAATCAGCTCTTGCTGGAATACTTGCTGGGACCAACGGACCAGATCCTCTCTGGGCTACTGCTTAAGGACCCGGGGCCTGGGCAGAAGACTCAGAGAGGTTAAGCCACTTACAAAGAGCACACAGCTCCATTTGATGGCGAGTGGATCCGAACCCAGTCTGACTACAGAACTGGGCTTGTGGCCGCTCCTGGGCCAGAGAGGAGGCAGTGGGTCTCCTGTGTGTGTGTGGGGGGGGGGGGGAAGGTTGTAGTGGGGGGCCTCACCATGAAGCTGGTCGTCATCCCACACAGCCAGGGACCTGGCTGTTTAGCAACTGGACTGTGGGGGACAGGAGGGTGGCCCTGGCATTTCTTGGGGCACTGCAGGAGGCCCCACCCCCACCTACCCCTGGTGCACCTGGAAACATCCTCCCTATGATCCTTCCCCACCTAACAAGTGGAAGGTGGCACTCGGGGTCTCTCACGGGGTCTGGGAAGAGAGCTGGGTGAACCCACTGGTGGCGGTGACAGGCTACGGTCACAGGAGCGTCCTCAGAGCCTGGCAGGGCAGGGGCTGGATAGCAAGTGTGAGCGAGTGGACACGAGCCAACCATCCACAGCCAACAAGGCAAGGATATGAACCAGTTTGCTGGAACAGAGGCTCGAAGTGGCAGGGGCATCTGCCCAGGTCAGAGCTTGTCATGACAGAGTCGGGATGCGAACCCAAACAGCTCTGTGATGTCCACGCCCTGCCAGCCCCACCTCGGTCCCTGGAAAACTCACAGTGGCTCCCACCCTGCCCCCATAGCCCGACACAAGCCCCGACACAAGCCAGTTGAGGGGCAGGAGTGGGGGGCTCAGCGCCAGCCTGCTGAGAACGGAACCTGAACAGCTACTTATGAGCCACAGACAAGATCGCACTCTCCTCCACTCAGTATTTTCGCGTTAGTAAATCAGAAACCGCCCGTGCCCATCTCGTGAGGCTGCGGGGAGGACTGAGTCAGTGGAGGTAAAAGTGCACTTAGAAGGGCCCGGCGTCCAGCTCTGGCCGAGGCCCCGCTGGCCTGATGCGCCCTTGTCCCAAGTCCACTCAGACTTAGTGGCCTTGGAGGGTGGGCCTGTAGGCGTGAGGGAGGAGAGTGGAGTCCACCCTGTCGGTTGGGCCCTGGCCAGCCTGAGGCTGGGGAACAGACACACGGGATGGGGAACATTTCTGGTCACTCCCCCAAAGAATCGGGAATGTTCCAGCTCAAGAAGGGAATGGAGCGGGGCTGTGGGCGGGGGTGGGGGGGTGGGGGGGCGCTCAGGAGGTCTGGGTCTGTCCTTGCTGCCTCCTTAAGCCTTTGTGGAGGAGGGAGTGGTGGGTTGTGAGGATGGGGAGTAGGGGGGTAAGCGTCAAGGGACACCCCAGGAATCCCGCCGCCCCTCCCTCTCGCAGGTGGAAGATGCAGGAGACCCTCGTGCCCAGCACTCATGCTCTTTACCATCCCCTCCCCACATCATTCCTCATCAGAGCCAGTGGAGAAGCACTATCAGTGCATCGTTTTGCAGATGAGGACACTGAGGCACAGCTCTGAACGCGACGCGTCCAACTCGCACCCACGCGGGCGGGGGCAGCTCAAGGACAGACCCTCCTGGGAAGCCACCCCTGGTGTGGCTGGTGACAGGCCAGCACACACAGTAGGGCTCCTCCTCCCAGCACCCTTGACTTCCCGAGTCAGCGACCCCAAAGGGGCCATACCCACTGACACTTTCTCCACTACCACTCTCCAGTTCCCTCAAGCCCTGGTTCTCCCTAGCTGTTTTCTGCTTGGGTGCCCTGGGGAGGAAAAGCAGGACTGCCAGGGTGCCCGGCCCACCTCTGTACCGTGTTCCTGCCCAGCACTCCCCCAGGGGGGGAGCTGGGCACTGTGACTACCCTGGGAAGGGGCCTGAGTGGGTGGGGACATTACAGAAACCACCTACGGAGCCCGGAGAGGTCACACTTCATGGGGAGTGGCCATCAGGCAGCAGGGTTTCCAAGGCAGCCAGCGAGGTGGGAGGAAGCCTGAGCGTGGGCTCTGGGGCCAGGTCATCTGGGTTCATGGCCAGCCCCTCTCTGAGGCCCCACCCTCACTCTGAGGCCTGGGATATGCCTCACTTCCCCCCAGCTGCTACCCAGACACAAGTCCCACCCTCTGAGCCCAAGGACCTGATGCCCTGCCCTTTGAGGGCCCCAAGAAGGTCCCTTTGCATCACCCATATTCAGCCTGTCTCCTCATCTGCAAAATGGGCGAACACTCACACCCGCTTTCTTTCAATCGGTTGTTGTCTGAATGCCACACGATAGCCACTCTTGCCTTCTGCCCTGGCCATGCCTGCGTTTCGGAGCCCAGGTGAATGGCCACCTCTTCTGAGTGACCTTACCTGGGAGAATCATCCCATCATCTCTTCCCTTAGCCTCCTGCCTTTCTCCAGGAAGGCTCTGTCTTCCCTAGGGATCCTTTTAAATGTATATCAGATTCCCCTGGCTTCCCTGCTCTGCCCTCCAAAGATCCCCTTAGAATAAACCAAAGTCCCGCTTCCAAGGACACAGAAGCCCAGCCAACTCCTGCCACCTCTGGACCTCGCTGCCTGCCCCCTCCCAGCCACACCATACCCTCACTGTTCCTTGAGTACCGTCCCACTTCTGAGCTTTTGCTCTAACTTCCTCCTTGAGATGTTTTGTTCGCAGCTGGATCTTCAGAGGTTAGAGCAGAGTTTGGTGGCTAGGACCTGCCCGCTGAATATCTGCTACTGGGTTTACTGATCCAATAATTGCAGAATGAACGAACGGAAAAGCCGGTGAAGTCACAGGGTAGCGTGGGGTTAAGAAGATGGGCTATGGATTCAAATCTCAGACCCACCACTTAATTTCAAGTCACTCTGCTTTTCTGAGCCTCAGTTGTCCCATCCGTAAAGTGGGAAAAACCAGTAACAGTACCTGCCTCCTAGGGGGTATCCTGGGGATTAAAAGAGAGCATCCATAAGTCAAGTGCTAAACTTGGAGTCTGGCACAGAGCAAGTACTCAGTACCCAGCCCTGGTATACTTCTGGTCAGCAACAGCCAGGCCTCGCCCCTCCCTGGCTGCCTCCACTAGTCTCAAGCCGCCTATGACTCTTAGAGAAACCTGGCTCGGGGCCCAGAGCACTCTCCCCAGGGTACCCAGTTTTGTATCCCAGGATGGCCACAGGCTGACTTCATGGCACAGGAACTCTGGGAATTTCCTGGCAGGAAGGCTTCTGTTGCCTGGACATGAGAACAGCTGATGGGCGGCTGGGGCTAGTGAGAGATGGCCTCAGGAACACAGCCCCGGCATGACAGCTGCCCCACCCCTACCTGCGCTCCACGGCCTGGAATGGGCGCCTGGGGGCTGGGCCTGACCACACACAGCAGTGGGCCGGTCTATAATCTGTCCATCTGTTTACAGGACATGCTCACACTTATCAGCCAGCAACGTATACCGACCAGGAAGGACTACTCCATGGGCAGGCCTGGGGCCACAAAGTTGAAAAGGCAGGGTCCTGCCCACAGCTGGCTCACTGTCTGGCCCAGCTCTCCCCTCTTTACAGACGAGGAAACTGAGGCTCAGAGGAGTGACGCCTGGTTCAAGGTCACACAGAGTCTCCACTGGCAGAGCCAGGACCGAGCCCCAGGGAGCACACAGACTGCTTCTCTGGAAATGGGCAACAGACCTTACTGGTGATGAATCAGTGAGAAACCTGCCAGATGGAGGTCTCAGGGTCAAGAGATAAGCGTCTGATGGGGTTTCCCTGTGAGAGGCCCCCCAGCACCGGCCTGGGCACCAGGCAGGAAAGAGCATTGAGAAATGCCCTCCGTCAGCCTTTCCTCTCGCCTGCCTCCATTCTGCCCTTCAGCTCCGAGGTTGAAATAGGCCCGAGCACGCAGCCATAGGATCCCTCAGGGGTGGCGAGGGCACAGCCAGCTGAGGGGGAGGGGCAGCGGCACCCCAACCGTCCCATACCCCGGCAGAAATGCATGCGCGTCCAACCGTGCACACGAATGCGTGCAGCGCTCACGCACATACAGGCCTGTGCGTGGCCACCCACTTGTTGGCCCACAGTCGTCTTCAACTCCATGGCCACCACCCGGCCCGTGGACAAGTCTGTCAGTGTCTAGCCTTTCAGGAGGCTTCTGCCTCTAAACCCTTGGCTTCTTAGGGGGGAAGTGGGGAAGAGGGACCTTTCCCTTAGAGTCTCTGGAGACTGTCCAACCTGGCAGTCCTGGTAAACAGGACCTCCCGGGACAGGACACGCTCTTCTGCTGCCGAAAGTTCTGCCACTTAGGGATTCGTCTCCTGGAATCTTGAAGATTCCTGGTACCCGGCCGGTGTGGCCCATCTCGAATGTTCGACGGTCAAGGCAGAGCATCGTGGTCTCTCCAGACGAGGGACTGCTGGACCACGGGAAGGGGCTGGTGAGGAGGCTCCCCGAACAGGCTGCTCTACCACTGGGCTCCGGCCAGATGCTCCCACTGGACCGGGTCACAACCCTCCTTGGCAAGACATGTCTAGACATGGGCTGGGAAAGGGAAGTCGGGGTTCCCAAGGGTCAGTCTATTCCTGGGGTGACTGTGCTTCCCGAGGAGGCCCACCCAGCCTGGCTGGCAAAGTTCTCCCACGTGCAGCTGCCAGCCCAGGAGAGGTGAGTCACTGCCCCTCAAAGCAGTTTACAGCAGCTCTTGGGAAAGCCACAGACCTCTGGGCACTGCCCAAGCTTTACTGCCCAGCCCCCAGCCTCTGGTGGCACAGCCTTGCCAGTCCCCTGGGGACCCCACCCTACCCCTGGCACTCGGCAGAAGCAACCTGGCCTGGGGGACCCAGAACAGACAGAAGCTCACAGCAGCAGGGAGGGCTCACACTTCGGGCCGGCTAGTCGGCCATGGCACACCCACCTCTGAGAGCCCCTCACTCCCCCTACAGACCCGCTCCAGCCCAGCCCCCACCCCGTCCATGGCCGGGTGTGCAGGTCCTCCGCGCAGGGACGTGGCCTCCTCAGCCCACATCAGGCCCTGGCTTGTCCATCCCAATTCTGGGTCAGCGAAGAGTATCAAGGGTCAGCGAAGAGTAGAAAGGATGCCAGATCGTGCAAGCAGAGCGGATCGCAGTGCCCACGACCAGGCCCCAGCGAGCTCCAGGCTCCAACCCGGCCAGCGGTGGGCTTCCTTACCGTGGCGTCCTCAGCGCCGTGGTGGCCAATGAGGCGGCTGCCCCCCGGGTGCCGTTGTGCCCAGCGGCTGATGTCGTAGACGCGACGCTCGATGACCAGCCACTTGTCGCCCGGGAGGTTGTGCGGGCGGATCTGCTCCCAGCGGAAGGTGGGCAGCGGCGCCCCCGGCTGCGCGGGCCCCCGGCCGGGCT
Source organism: Lynx canadensis (assembly GCF_007474595.2). Lineage (NCBI taxonomy): Eukaryota > Metazoa > Chordata > Mammalia > Carnivora > Felidae > Lynx > Lynx canadensis. The sequence goes on from NC_044312.2 coordinate 106,161,026, forward strand.
CCCCGACGTCGCCCATGGCCCCGTGCAAAAGCCCTCGGCCCCCCCGCCCCCTGCCGGTACCTTTCCGAGGTCCGACAGAGACCCCGAGGGGAGCGAGTCGCGTCCCCGGGGGCGTCCTCCGCTGCCACCCGCTCCTCCGCGGCCCCGCCCTGCCGCTGCGGCCGCCGTACGAGCGTGCGCCTGCCTGGCTCCCGGCGCAGGGAACTTTTCCCTCCCTTATAACCGCGCTGACAGCGCTCGCCTCGCCTCCTCCCCTCGCTCGGCCCCGCCGGCCCGCCCCGCGCCCGCTCCAATCCCCGCGCAGCGCCTCGGCCCCCATTGGCTGCGCGGCTCTCCGGGCCGGCGAGGGCGGTGTCTGGGGGGCCCCGCCCGCCCCGCCCGCGGGGGCCGCGGCCACCACGCCCGGCGCTGCCGGGGGTGTCGTCCGCTCCCGGCCCCGCGGGTGGGGCGGGGGACACGGGAGAGGGACGGGGACTTTACACCCTCGGCCGGCGCCGCGCGTGCCCTCGGGGCCCAGGTCTGCGCCGGCGGGGCTTGGAACGACAGTCTGCGCACACGGGGTTTCGAGCCACGCGTCCTGGAACGTTAAATCCTGAGCGCACAGAGGTGGGGACGCTACCTCGAGGCGACTGTAAACAGCTTTCCACCAATCGGGGCGCCCCAGCGGCGGGGCGACGAGGCCGCCGTCGGGGCTGAGGATCGTGGCCGGGCCAACCCGCCCCACGCGGGGGCCGTCTGCGGGGTCGTTGGAACTGCAGGGTTGGGATCCCGAAGAGTGGCCGGTGGCATGGAAGGGGAGAAGGGGGCACCGGAGTCGGGGGCGGGGCGCTGGCATTCACGGGTGCTCTGCTGGATGGCTTGCCTGTTACAGTCCCCTTCCCCCACTTTTGGCTTAAATAAATTCAAATCCTTTTGAGGGTGTAGGGGGCTCCCCAAATTACTTCGTAGGGTTTTTTTTTTTTTTTTTTTTTTGAGATAAAGACACCTGTTCCTAAAAGCGAAGCGTTCACACTCAACGTGAAATGAAATCAGGCTGAGGTTATGTGGCAGGGTAGCGGGTATCAAACTTGACCGCATCAGAATCATGGGAGAGCTTGTCATGACAGGCCGGCTGGACTCCCCCGCAGAGTGGGATTCGGCAGGGCAGGTTTGAAGGCAGAGAACTGCATTTGGAACGGGTTCCAAGGGTGGTGATGCTGATGTGCTGGCTCAGAGAATGCACTTTGAGAACACTGAGGGTATTTCTCTTGTAACTTTATTTTTTTAATGTTTATTTATGTTTTGAGAGAGAGAGAGACACACACACACAGTGTGAGTGGGAGAGGGGCAGAGAGAGAGGGAGGCACAGAATTCGAAGCAGGCTCCAGGCTCTGAGCTGTCAGCACAGAGCCTGACTCGGGGCTCGAACCCACGAACCGTGAGATCATGCCCCCAGCTGAAGTCGCACGGCTGAGCCTCCTGGGTGCCCCTGATACACTAACTTTTTATCTTGGCTTCACAGTTTGTAGGATATCATGATAGCTGGAATTTGTGGGGCAGGAGGCCAGGCTGCCAAGAAAGGCTGAAGGGGCTTCTGGGTTCTCCTTGGTACCACCAGACCTCTATTCGGTTGCCAGGACAACCGGTCAGGCCTTGCGGTCACTATGGCCCTGGATGGCCTGAGCACCGACTCCTCCTTGAACCGCCTCCCTGAGCATGCGTGCGTGTTGGGGGCCGGGTGGATAGAGGTGTGTGGCTGGCGGCTGAGGTGGGTGGTGACAGCAGAACCCTACCAGGTTTGTACAGAAGCACCAGGATAGCCGAGGCAGGCTCTTAGGGGACCTGAAGCTCCAGCACCCAAATCCAGCCCCTCCCCCAGGGGCATGCCCCCCCCCACCCCATCTTTAGCAGCCTTCCATGTTCCCCTAATGCTGACCCCTTCCCCCACCCCCCTGGTCTCAGCCATGTGCAAGGCAGCTGGGGGACTGGAGTGGGTCAGAACCTCCCCTTGCCCCAGCTGCCCCCAGAGAGGTGAGGACGATGAAGGCCTGCACAGGGTCCCCAGGAGGTAAAGCAAAGACAGGGCTCAGGGCGGTGCCACCCTTCCAACCACTTTCTCCCAGCAAGGAGAGAAAGGTCGTGGAGCTCCCCTGCCCCCTGTGGCTGTGGTCCCCTAAGGCCTGAACTGGGGGTCTCTCCCTCATAACCCAGCCAACAGCTTCCCACGTGTGATTTCCCTGCAGGCCTCGAGGCTTCCATCGGTGGCTTGACCACTCCAGGCTTCCACCCAGGGGACTGTGCAACGCTCCCAAAATCAGGGGGTCTGGGAGAGCTTGAGACTCCATTATCCCAATCCCCACACCCTCCATGTCAGGGCATCTCGAAGCCTCTCAGACCACTTGGAAAGGGAGAGGCTCCACTTGGCGTTCCTGAGCTGCCATTGGGCCACTGCCAGGCCCTGGGTTTAGGCAGGGGGAGGGGAGAACTAGCTGAAAGACAAGGGAGGGTCTGGCCAGCTGCAGCATTTTCGGGGGAGGGTTTTTGTGCTCGTGCTTGAGGTTGGAGGGGAGCCCCTCGAACCACTGGCTGGCCCCTGTCCCAGCCCCTGCGGGGCCTCTCCTGGCCACGAGCTGGCACACGGGCCTCTCGTGGGACACACTCGCGTCTCCGCCCACTGTGGAACCACCAGCCACTGTCCTAGAGCCCAGTGAGACTCGGGCAGGCCAGCGGGCAAATTTACCCCCAAAAGCTCTGGGCCTACCGGCAAGAGGAGTCACCAGGCCCAGGCACGTGCTCGGCGGCAGACACAGGTCAGAGCTTTGCAACTTGGCTTTGAGTTAAAGTTCACCACACCGTGGGCTTGGGGACCAGGCCCAGGACACAACTCTTCGGCGAAGGGTGCAGTCTGAGGGGGCCAGGGCCACAGAATCACGTACGAGCTGTGGCCCCACCAGCCACGAAAGTCTGTCCCTGACGGCGTCGCTATAGCACAGGCTCCTCCGAAGGTCCCTGAGTAAGAAGGCGGCGCATAGAAGTGGCCGACGAGCGTATGAAAAGATGCTCAACACCACGGATCATCAGAGCGCTAGGAATCACAACCACAGTGAGCTATCACCTCACAGCCATGAGAGTGGCCATTATCCAAAAACACCGACGTAGCAAGCGTTGGCAAGGGTGTGGAGAAATTGGGAACCCCCCCCCCCCACCGCCGCGCTGCCGGCAAGATGGTAAAAAGGCAAAGCTACTGCGGAAGACGGTGTAGAAGACACAAGTCAACAAATTGAAGACAGGACTACCACATATCGCCCAGCAGTCCTGCCTCTCTGTATAAATCGCCAAAGGAATCGAAAGCAAGGTCTCAAAGAGATAAGTGCGCTCTCCTATTCATCGCAGCATTATTCACGGTAGCTAACGGGTGGAAACAACCCAGATGCCCCTCAAGGGATGGATGGGTAAAGAGAATAGTAAATCGTATGTGTTTTTTGCCACCATAAAAGACACAAGAAAGGGGTGGGGGAGCTGCGAAGGTCATTTAGTCCCATCCTCCCAACTCACAGATGAGAAGACTGAGGCCCAGAGAGGAGCCCATCGCCCAGGTACGCGATCCTGGCAGCATTACATAGGGCAGGCTTGGCAGATTGCAGACTGTGACACAGCAGAGCAGTGCGTAAGGCCAGCGTGTGGCTGGGCTCAGGCTCAATGGCTATGGTTGGAGCTAGCTTTTAAGAGGTGGCCACATGTACCAGGAGCACTTAGAGAGGCCCGAGTGAGTTATCTAGAAAATTCACTTAAGAGGCACAACTCCCGTACGGCCGATGTCGGTTAATCCTCTCCCGGCTCCAAGAGCCAAAGCCCTGAGCCCCCTCCGGAGAGCCCCTGCGCACCCCCAGAAGCCTGAAGAGCTGGGGTGGGGGCGGCTGTAAGCAGGGGAAAACGTGGGAAGCCAACTTAGATGGAAATGCGCTTCTGTCACCGCCTGACACTCGGTTTCTCCGTCTCTGGAGAATAGGACTAATCCAGCGCCAGGCACAAGGCAGGTGTCTAGGAAAATGATCCTGGCTCTGGGGCACCCGGGTGGCGCAGTGGGTTGAGCGTCCGACTTCAGCTCGGGTCATGATCTCGCGGTTCGTGAGTTTCAGCCCCATAAACGCTGTCTGCCAGTCAGCGTAGGGCGCGCTTCGGATGCTCCGTCCTCCTCTCTCGGTCCCTCCCCCACTGGCGCGCTCCCAAAAATAAATATTAAAAGAAAAGAAAAAAAAAAAAGGATGCCGGCTCTGGAGCTGGTCTCATCCATTCCTATCTAGGGCCACCGTTTCCTGGGTGAACTCTCAGTGCCTCAGAGGCTTTATCTGCAAAATGGGGAAACGGTACCTCCCAGGACAGCCCTGAGGGTTAAATGTGTTAGTATCAGCTACTGTTGGGAGATACTGAGGCCAGACTGTGTGTCCCTTGGTCCCTCACACATCTCGTTGCCCACCACAACCCTCTAGGCCTGACAGGAAATCCTATCACAGGGCCAGGCAGAGCAAGTCTGGGGTGTGGGACCCACTGCCAGGGCTCTGAAATGTTGTCTGGTGTCTCCTTGGCCCTGGGTGTGGCTTGTCTGGGGCCATGGAAGCTGGGGGCACGGATGGGAGGAAATCTGCGAGGCTGGAGGTCAAGAGGGACCAGGCTGGTGGCTGGACAGGGTGACAGGGTTGGGTGGCCTTGACAGAGTCCCGATCTACTAGCTGAGAGGCCCTGAGGCCTCAGGCTAATCGGGGCCCCTTCAAGGTATCACCAGCCCCAGCACACACGGATTTCCGAGGCTGCTATGCCCCTCCCCCTCCCCCACTGGCCTGGACCCACACCGCTACAGGTGGGGAGGGGATGTGGAATCACAAGACACCTCTCCAGGCCCACCCTGTGACTACTTTTCCTTGCGAAGAAACCATCTAAGAGCGGGAGTGGCTGGCAAGGCCACAGCCGTCACATCCCTGCCTGCCTGCGCTGCCTGCAGACATCACCAATCGATCTCCGCACCACTGTCCTGCACTCACACCCAGCAGCCCTGAGGTTTTGACTGTGAACTCCAACCTTCCATTAGAAAGAGGCAGGGAGGGGGAGCCTGGGTGGCTCAGTGGGTTGAGCATCAGACTTTGGCTCAGGTCATGAGCTCACGGCTCGTGGGTCCGAACCCTGCATCGGGTTCTGTGCTGACAGCTCAGAGCCTGGAGCCTGGAGCCTGCTTCGGACTCTGTCTCCCTCTCTCTCTGCTCCTCCCCCGCTCATGGTCTATCTCTCTCCGTCTCTCAAAACTAAATAAACATTTAAAAAAATAATAAAATAGGCAGGGATACCAGAGGGGGATCTGCCCAAGGTGCCCCTGAGACGGCTCCACTCTCCACACAGGAGGCCACCCCGCAGGGGAGAGGAGGTGGGGAACGGCCCTGCTAACCCACAGCCCCACGGACTGGACCCGCTGGAGAAGACTCGAGTGGTACTCCCTACAGCAATCCCTTCAGGATTTGGGCCTAATCCCAAGCACGAGGGCGGGCTAGGGAAGGATTTGGTTTCATTCCTTCAGATGCCCAAGCCTTGGCCTGAGCCCCAGGGCGGAGGAGTGAAGGCGCGTGGCTGCCCAGCCTCTACCAACAAAGCCTTCCTTTATTAAATAGAGATCGTGTTACATTCCATTCAAAGGAGGAAATCGGCCACGGTGAGGGATGTGTCCAGGTTGGACCCCGGTCCTGAGTGGGCTGTGAGGGGCGAGGAGGGGCCTGCGTCCTGCCCACCCTCCCCCAGTCCTGTGTACAGGGCTTGGCGACCTCAGCCCCCACTGTCTGAACGGCCACCCACAGCTGAACACAGACACGGTGTCCTGAGGCCCTGTCTGTATTTTACTTCGGGAGCAAAGTATCCTAATCCTTCCAGTGGTGGGGGCAGGGCCTCCAGGAGCACAAGGCTCAGATGGAGGAGGGGGGGAAGGTCAAGTGCGAGGGTGGGAGGAGGGGCCCTGATCCATCTTAAGAACAGTTTGGGGTAGTTCTCAAGCAGATGGTGTGCAAGTCCTTGACAGCCCCTTGTGGCTGCACTGCCCCCACGGGAATGGGGGAGGGATGGCCACACGGGGGTGCTGGTGGCCCAGGGCTTGGGAACTGAGGTGGGAGATACCCTGGAGGTCAGGCCACCCAGTGTGAGCCCTTTCTGAGGACATCACAGCAACAAGGTGACTGCAAGCAGCAGCTCCCAGGACTGCAAGGGGGGTGCTGAGCCCCTGAGTGTGGGTCCAAGCTCCTTGGTCTTTGGTGCCTTCTTGAAAGTCTCCTGGTGGCTGTAGGGCCACTGGGGAAGGGCGAAGGGTCAGCTCATGAGGTCCTGTCTTTCCCGGGATGAAGATTTGGTACCGGCTCAGCAAGGCCTCCATGGCCTGGCCATCTGTCCATCTGCTCGGCTTCTGGCTCAGGGCTGGCGCCAGGACCCTGTCTTCCTGTCTGTCTGTGCCGGGGCAGGTGTTGGCTGTGGCTCAGAGCCCCCCACCAGGCTTGGCCATGCCCTAGGCCTCCTGGGGAAAGAAGCCGAGCTTGGCCAGCGACATCTCCTTCCGCAGCCTTGTGATCTCCCAGAACATCGGCTCCGCTGCAGGCAGAGAGAAGGTGGACGGCTCAGTGACAGGGTCACCTCAGGCAGATGGTCCAGCCCCCGTCCCCTAGCTTTGGGCAGGGCAGCTGACAGGTACCCTAGGGCTCCCCGGTTCCCCAGGACAGATAACCTCAGTAAGTGGCTGGACCTCTTACAAGCGCCACGCTGAGGCCTTGCAAACTGCTGAGGGCTGAACCCACTCTGCACCGTACCAGTGGGAGAGGTGACACCACCCCTACGGCCTGACACCCACCCACACAAACACGCTGCCACACATTTGGTGGTGATTTCCAACCCGTATCCTTGGGGTCTCAGAGACCCCGAGCAGTCAGCAGAGCCATGGATTCAGCCCAAGATCCCCTCCAAGGCCTTGACCCCCAAGCTGGGGAGGAGAGGCTCAGACTCCAAACGGATTGGGCAGCAGGGAACCGAGTTTGGAGGAGGAGCGGGAAGCTAGACCTTGCAGAATAGGGCTGAAGGGGATAACAGGTGGATGCAGGACCAGCCCTGGCAAGAGTGAAGTGGGAGGCAGCGTTCAGTGTCAAACGACCGGCCGTGAGGAGGTTACCCCCAGCGGGGAGGAGATTCACAAGGGACACCCCATCGTGCAAGGTTTCTGATGCCAGGCCGGTAACAGGGAGCCCCGGGGCCTGGGAGAGGTTGCTGGGTGGGAGAAGGCAGCCGGACCCGGCAGACCCTGGCAGGGTCCTCCCCTCTGTCAGGGCAAAGCCCAGCCTGTCGACCCCTCAGATGCTGGCCCGCCCTCTCGCTGCCCCCATCCCTCCCAGGCGCCGCCCTCGCCGGCCACCAGGGGGCGCTCACCTTCCTGCCGCACCAGGCCTTGCTGGATGTAGCGGATGTAGGTGAGGAAGTTGCACACTGCGGTGATCTGTGGACACAAGTGAAGAGGCTGTGACCTGCCAGCCCTCACGCTTAGGGTCCCCCCAAGAGCCAGGGCAGGTCGGAGACCCGAGCCACAAATCCCACGTCCCATCAAAGCTAGATAATGAATGCTCCCTGAGTGGCACAGGACCGGGCTCTCAAATTTAATTGCCAACAGTGGTATTAGTCCTGCTCCTGGGAAGAACAATAGCAGCAGCTAACGTTTAACCCGGTACGCGTATCCGAGTGAGGCAGACATGCTTATCATTCCCAGTTGACCCAGGAGGAAAGCAGAGACTCCAAGAATGAAGCCACCAGACAGCAATTACAGAGGCCACGAAACAGTCAGTGGCTGAGCTGGAAGACGAAACCAGGTGGCTCGCCCTAGAAACCACACTCGTCCCCAGGCAGGCCTGCCTGCTCTGGGCGCTGGAGGCCCCGGCCAGCCAGGCTTTGGCCCAGTGCTCCTGGTAATGCCAGGCGGGACAGGGGGATCCGGAGCTGCTCACCGGGGCTGCCCTGGATCCCTAGGCCTGAAGCCCCCAGCTTGGCCTGAGGCCTGCTCCATGCCGGGCCCTGTGCTGGGCACCGCGGACCCCAAGTTGGCCCTTCCACGAAGACTCACATACCGCAGAGAGGGTGCTGCTGGTACCCTGCCCAGGCCCCTTCCCCAGACTGGGGCCCCCTCTCCCCACTACTGAGAGGGTCGTCCACTAATGGCTCCTAGGTGCCCCTCCGTCCCCCCGTCCCCTGCATGCCACAGCCAGTGACTGGCCCGCATGCGGTGTATAAAAGGTCAGCCCCCTTGCCTCAGGGTGGAACCCACTCTGGGCTCCAGGGCCCCCACGGATCAGATTGCAGCCAGACTCCAGCTGAGGCCGGACACTCCTCTGCCCACCCTATCCCACATTCACGCCTCCTAAGAATAGCATAAAATCTTCGTCCGGGGCTCAGCTTCTAGGGAACTCAGCCTAAGAAAGGGCAGAGGGTAGCTGGCAGCTGTGCCCACGGCAGCCTGTACTGAATGTCCGGCGCCCGGGGGCAGGGACGTCAAGCGTGTGGGAACCCACAGGGTCCAGAGTTGCAGGGAGGGGACAACACCCCTGGGCCCTCAACCATGTAGGAATCCTGGCCAGCAGGACGAAGCAGGTGCAGGGGGGTCAGGGCAGAGGTCGGTGCAGGAGAAGCCTGTGGGCCAGGCCGTGGTGTTTCCCAGTGGCCAGCGGGCCCCCACAGGAGGCTGGTGAATGAGGTGTGGCACCGAGCAGGGAGGTTCTCTCCCCAGGGCTGCACTTTGGGGACATAAATCTCTTCCCCCTGTGGATTCCACACTCCTTGGTCTCTTCGGAGTGTGGGGACCACATCCTGAAACTTCACAGCCTTCTCGTCTCCCATCCCAGCTCTGCCCAACGCAGAGACATAGCAGGCCTGGAAGAAACACGGTTCTAGAGGTAGTTTTGCCAGGCACGGAATGTCTGGCGCAGATCCTTCTGGTGAGCCCTGGAGGGGATCAGGAAAATGCCACCGGACAGGGCTCTGGGCACAGATGCGTAGGGCGGAGGCTGCAGCGAAGGGGGACTGGGTTCAGAATGGGGAGCCTCCGGGTCTAGGCTATACCCCCTCCTAAGACATAGACTCCCCATATGCAAATGGGGGCTCAGCTCACTGCCGTGGGGGTGGCCAGGACAACACATTGGACGCCCTGCGGGAGCTGTCGTAACCAGACAAGCTGCCCAGCAGTGGGGCCATCTGTCCACTCTGATCCCTGTGAGGAGCCTCTAGTAGGTTGAGGGCAGGAGATGGTTCCTAAAGGAGGACCCACCCACACTGTGTCACCTTTGTACCAAGCTTCAGAACCTTCTCACACATTCTCTTTGGCTCCTTACAGTCCTGTTCACAGTCTGTGAGGGGACAGAGGAACGAGGACCACCCGACCCCTGCCCCCAGCTCAGTGAGGTCCACTGACGCAGCCTGGGCCACTTGGCATGTGAGGACGGAAGCTAGGATTCCTGGAGCCCTCGTGGCACCTGCCACTGACAGTCAGGCTCGAGTAACAGACGTGCCTCAGAACGTTCTCAAGAGCCTGGGGCCAGAGCCTGAGCTGGGAGTCAGGAGCCTGGAACTTTAACCTGAACTCTAATGTCACTCCCATGGTTAGGTTTCGGCCAGCACCCAGGTCCCTCAGTCCTTCACCCCTAGGAACTGAGTCTTGCCGATGGCCATGGGAGCTCAGAAGAGGACCACTATCCCCAGGAAGGAAGCAGCCAGCCTACCCCTTGACTGGAGCCTCTGACACCCTGAGCAGAAGATCCAGCTAAGCTGGGCTGACTCCTGCCCCAGGGAGACCGTGATGATAAACAGGTGTTGTTTTAAGCCACTAAGTTTATGGTCATTTGTTTTGCGGTAATGACAAACTAATTCACCAGGCTCGGCTGTGTGGCTCCAGTCAGTCTCTGTACCTCTCTGAGCCTGTGCCCTGCTCTGCAGATCAAGGCTGTGCTCCCAGGCCTGGAGCCCGGAGCCCCAGCCCAATGTGCCCCTGAGAAGCCAAGTGACACTCCCATTGGATGACTTACCCTGGCCCGGGAGGACGGTGAGATGTAATAGTGATTCTCTGAGTCCCCAAGCCGGATTCGGTGGCGACAGGCACGAGCCAGCCCGCTCAGGGCACAGGTACTAGAGGAAAGCAGAGGGGGCCTTGGAGGCTGGCTGAGGCTCGCCCACCCAGCTCACGCAGGCAGGACGCAGCAGCCAGAAAGATGCACAGAGGGAGGGAGAGGCAAACAGACACGGGGGGTGGGACCTGGCAGCCCCTCCCTCGACCCCAGCTTCCCAAGGAGCCCAGGGCCAGGCCAAGGAAGGGGCAGCCCTAGAAGTCCCTGGGATAGATCTCGGAACTAAGCTGGATCCCACCCCTAAAGCCCTCACCTCGCCACTGTTGGGCAGGAGAGTTCAGTCAACCTCATGCCGGGTGTACCAAAGCTCCACTCTCTGCAGTCCGCCTACTTTATCGGGGCCCTCAGACTCAGTGATGCCTTCCCCAGCTAAGCAAGAGTCTTCTCTCTCCTCCACTCTGTCACCAAGTCCCCAGGGTAGGCCACGCAAGGGGCCTTTTGCCTGGATCCTCTCAGCTCCATGTTACAGCCAGGGGCTCCTCCAAAAGCCCGTATGTAGCCCATCATCTTTCCCCCGCTGCTTTGCTACTGCCCAGGAAACCGTTATGGAGAATCCAGAGCAGAGGAAGGTTAAGTAGGCTCCTGGGGTGCGGGACTTATCAGTGCCTTTGCTGCCTCCAGATTCTCGGTGACTCTGATTGCACTTGGCAACCCTCTTTTCAGGGTACATCTACTGATGAGCTTGTGAAATGCTGGCCTAGTGGGTCAAAGCCCAAACTTCATTCAAGGCCCTTTACACTCTGGCCCTCCTGTGTGGCCTCAGCCCCATCTCCCTACCCACGCCACCGCTCTGCAAACCCAGTGATGCTTCCATTCATACCGTGGCCTCTCACACCTTCACTCATGTCCCCTCTGCCTGCAAGGCACATCCCTACTTGGCAAACTGCCACTCATCCTTCAAAATGGCTCAAATATTCCCATGAGTGACAAGACTCTCCCCAAGGGGCCTCCTTGGCAGGTCAAATCCTGGGCTGCCAAGGGAAAATGCTCCCTGTCTCTGCCCCTTGCTCTACCAAGGCTATTTTGGTCTGCTGCGAGCCCTGCTCGATGCCAGCTGAGTAGCAGGAAAGCCAAGACATGAGGGCTATTTGGTTATTTATTAGCAGAAGGGGAGCCAACAAATGACTTCACTTACATGTCAGTCGGGGCCCAGAGCCCATTGTGGGAGAGAGAGTTGGGGGTGGGAGAGGCATGTCTGTCAGGCTGGGAAGAGGGAGGCTCCAGCTCCCAGACCCCCCTGGATGGCCTGGGGGTCCGTGACTAAAGGCAGCAACTTCTGCCAAAGATTCCTCCCCGCACAGGGCCGGGGGGAGAGGGGGGTGGTGATGGCAGCCACCGTGCTTTTGCACTCTAGCCCCCCCCCCCGCCGCCCCTGCTCCTCTCGGGTCCCACACCCGGACCCTCCGCAGGCAGGCCTGAGGCTCAATCCCTGGCCACCCCCTCGGCAGAGCTCAAGGCTAGGTGTGGCTCTCTGAAGTGCGCAAGGAAGGGGGAAGGGCGCTGAACGTACTTGGTGCTACCACACTCCACCGCGGCCACCTTCGCCGTGGGCGGCGTCTGCGAAGCCACGGGCTCGATGGTGAGCGTGTTGTCCTCCACGGCGGCCCGTACCAGCGCCGAGAGCTGCAACAAAGCGGGGCAGCAGGTGGAGCAGTGAGGGGCTGACCTCTGGCTGAGGCGCTGGGCCCCGGGTCGGCCGCCCTCTGCCCTGCCTCACCTCCTGCATGGTGAAGTCGAGGCAGGGGCCCACGTCCTCCCGGTACACCCTTTCAAGGAAGGGGCAGGACTTGTCCAGGGTGGGGGATTCCCTCCAGGCCTGGAACTCTGCGAACAGGGTCGTGTCCACCTGTGGGGGAGGGTGAGCGGGGCGCAGCGGTCAAGGCGCTGGGTGGGGGGGAGAGGCAGCATGGTCGGGATGGGCAGAGCCCACAGCGATGGGGAGGCGGGGACGTTGCGGGACGGGCCCCAGCCTGCCGGCGAGTCTGTCCCCAGTGGCCAGGGAGGGAAGCTGAGTCCCGAGGAAGGACGGCCTCCTTCCTTTCGCCCCAAAGACCTCAGAACTCAAACTTGCACATCCAAGTGTGCTTTTAGCTTCCTGCCTCTACTTGGGTCCAGGGCCCCTTCCTGAAGACCCTCACTGCCTCCTGGAGGGGGAGAAGTTGAAAAGTGGCCCCGCGGGACCCCCGCCCCCCTCCCCGTACACACAGGTACCACGGCACACACAGACACAGGCACACAGAGGGAACACACGCGGGCCGCCTGCTCTGGAGAGGCGACCCGCTGGCCGCCCTGGGGCACGTGCAGTGTGAGTGAGGCTGGGGGTGGGGGACGGAGGGGCGGCCCCTCTCTGCGGCCATTACCTGTCGGGAAAAGGAGAGAGAGGTAGCGGAGGTGGAGGTGGGGGCCGTGGGCGGCTCCCCAGGTAGGAGCTGCCAAGCCGGCTCGTAGGTGAGGTGAACAGCCTTGCTGGGGACCACGCAGAGGAGCAGGGAGAGGAGGGGGGCCAGCCCGGGCTGGGTGGGCAGGGCAGACGGACGGACAGACAGACAGGTGCACAGAGACAGACGGGAGGAAGGAGATGTTAGTGTTCCGTCGGAAGCTGAGAGCTCGGAAGTGGGGGGAGGGGGAGAGGCCTGGCCCGCACCTCCCCCCTGGAGGTCCCAGAGACATAGGGCAGGAGCGGGCTGGGGGCTGCCTTGGTGTCAAAGACCACAGGAAACAGAATCCCACGACAGCCCTTGTAGGGCTCGCCGGGTGCAGCCCTGAGCCGAGCTCCTGACATCCAGGTCTCGTCAGCGCCCCATAGCCCCAGGAGGCCCTACTTTTGTGAGGAAACTGAGGCTCTGGCAGGTGACCTCACTCGCCAAAGGACCTGTGGCCGCTGCCCAGCCTGGACCAAGCAGCCCATGCACCCAGCCACCCGGGCGGGGAGGGAGACAGCTCCCAAATGCTATGCTTGTCTAGGCACCGGAGCCAGAAGGTGTCGAGGACCCTCGAGTCCAGGGATGTCCCAAGACGGTCTTGGGCGTCAGGGCTGTGGGCGCCCAGGGTCCAAGCAGCCTGTCCCCAGAGGCCCAGCAGCGGCCTCCTTAGGCCGAGGCCTCCTTGTGTCTCCAAGCAGAACTCCCCCATCCCCCCAGCCAAGGCAGGCCCTCAGGCCAAGGCCAGCCTCAGGCGCACAGAACATCACCTCCTGCTTAGAGGGGCTTGGAGGGCCTATCAGGCCCCCCACGTGGTACACCCAGAGGCCGAGGCCCAAACCTCCTATCACAGAAACCTGCCCAGCCCTCCCAGAGGACACAGAGGCCCAGAGAGGGCAGGCCAGGCTCCAGGTCACACTGTGAGGGGTCAGGCCTCTCCACTGGGCCCCACTGCCTGGGGGACTTTGGGCACTGCCTCCCTGTCCCGCGTCCACCACCGCCCGCCCGCCGCCCCTCACCTCTTTGCCCTCCTTGTCCGGGGTGAGGGTATGTCCGGCAGCGGGGCACACGGCGGGGCAGAGGGTGCTGCTGGTGCTCTTATGGCGCAAGTGGCCCTTGCGGGGCCCGGCCTTGGTGGGGCTCAGCAGCTGTGGGTGGAGCTCGCGGTTGGGAGAGGCCGGTGTGGACGTGAGGACCAGTGTCTTCAAGGCTGTCACCTCTGCCTGCAGCATGTCGATCTGGCCGGGGTGAGGTGGATGTCAACCTTAGTCCAGGGCTAACGCTGCCCAGGCTGCCCCTGCCTGCCGCCCCGGCTCAGGACAGCCTGTCCCGGCAGTGACTAGTACCCGACCCCTGCTGTTACCCTTGGAATGGCCTTTGAAGGGGTGACTGACACACCCATTTCACAGCTAAGGAAACTGAGGCTCAGAGAGGAAATGCGGCCTGCCTGAGGTCACACTGTACGTCAGGGCTCTGTGACAGTGCACCTGTCTGGGAGCTGGCCGGGCTTCCCACTGAGGGGCCCTCAGGAGCCAGGAACCACACAGCCCTCGCATTTTACAGATGTGCAAATAGACTCCAAGAGAGGAAGCTACCGGCCCAGGCTCCCACAGCCAGCCTGGGGTTTCTGCTTTGTAAAGGGCTTATGGAAGGAGGCAGGAGAAATTACACTGCCCACGGGATCCTCCCTGCCCTGGTGAGGCCCCGCAAAGGTCTCTGGTGCAGTGCGAACGCTGCTGGGGTCCCCGGGGAGCTGTGTCGTCTCAGACACCTCTGCCTCGACGTCCTGGGCCGTGGTCTAACCATCCCCGCCACCCACGAGAACACGCCGGGGTCCCACCGGGTGGCGAAAGCCCAGCGCTCTTGGGGGCTGGCGGGGCAGGGCGGGAGCTCTGGGTGTGGCTCGAAGCACGCGGGGCCCTCACCTTGCCCCGCGCCTCCTTCAGCTGCTTTTCCGACGCTGCCTGCTTCATGTTGGCTGCCCGCACCATCTTGTGGGCTTCCTGGGAAGAAGGCAGGCTCCGTGTGAGTGCAGAGGGGCCTGCGGACACCCAGTAGCCGCGTTCCCCAACCTGCAACCACCCCCCGCCCCCGCCAAGCCGGCCACCACACCTCAAACAGGCTGGCTGTCAGCTCCTCCAGCTCCCGTTCCAGCTGCTCCCGCACCCTGGACAGCCGCTCACACTCCTCGTCCTTCAGCTTCAGCTCCTGGGGAGGGGGAGGGGTTCCAGGTGGGTGGCTGTGAGCCCCATGGGGGCCCCAGGCCTGGCATGGATGGGACCGGGCACCCCGCTTCCCCCCACCCGCCCCGATCAGGCTCCATTGCCAGGGTCATCTTACATGGGCCTCTGGGCCCCGACCGCCCTTCCTCTGTTGTCCTACAGTTTATGATGCATTTTCCATTTAGCCTATGGCATGTTGAAGCCCCACCTGCCAGTCTATTAGAGCTTAGGACAGGCTTTCAGAGAAGTCAAGACTTCTAGAAGTCCTTCAAAAGTCACAAGCAGAACTCTCTTCTGTGCTTCCCTCACGCCCAGCACAGGCCTCCGTGCAGCCAGCCCTGGCAGGTGCACGATCTCTCTGGGTGCCCAGGGAGAGCCCACAGCTCCTCCAGACGGGCCCCTTGTCCCCGCAGCCCCTCCCGCTGCCCTCTGAGCCCCCACCTTCTGGGCTTTGTGAAGCTCCTCCTTCAGGAACTCTGAGCCCTTCTCGCGGATCTCCATGGAAGAGCTTCGCAGGCGGAGCATGTCCAGCGGGGCGGCCGCAGGGCCCTCCTCACCTTGGGCCTCCTCCCCTCCAGGGGTCTCTGCCAGGCCTCTTGGGGACTCCGTCCTGTGGCTTTTGCAGGGGCCCACGCTCTTCCAGGGGACGGGGACAGCCTCAAGGGGCGGCGGGTGGCCCTCGTCTGGGTGGGGCTGGCTGCGAGGCAAACAGCAAATACAGGGTGGGGTCCTGAGATCCAGAGCTGAGCCCAGGCACCAACCCTGGACAGCACACCTGCCACTCCCGGCCTACTCTGTAAAATAGGGACTCAACCCGTGAGGCTGTCAAGGGCAGAAGGACCAAACATGAGGTCACCTGGGGGCAAAGCCACGACTCACTCACCTTTGTCAACCACCCTCTCCAGCTCAGGGCCTAGGGCTGAGCTTGGCACACAGTAGGTGCTCAGTTTATCTGTCCAGCAGAAGACTGGAAATGCATCAGTGCTGAGAATCTGAGTTTCCGCTTCTACAAAGTGGGGAGGATCCCAATGGCCCTACCTCCAGGGTCACTGGATGGATGTGACCTGCATAAAACCTTGGCACCCAGGAGGCACTTAAATGGGAACCGCCTTCTTGGCTATCGGTAATGCAAATTTTATGCAAATTATACCCCATTTAGGGTGGCGGGGAGAGGAAGGACCTAGCCAGGGCAGGCATTGCTGAGGTAGGAAAGTTCTGCCAAATAGCCCAGGCCAGGCGGACTGTCTTCCTGCTCCCTGTGGGGAGCAGTCTGGGCTCTCTCCGCTGGTCTGCCTTGTGAGCTCAGGCAAACACCCTTCTCTGGGCCTCAGGATCCTTCTCTCCCTGAAGTTGACGACCCTAGAGGTAGTGAGGGGGCCATCAGCCTCTGTCCCCCACCCCCCACTGTCCATCCACACCCCTCACTTTGCAACAGACCCTGGGGAGGGAGGGAGGCAGGAAGGGAGAGGGCCCGGCCGGCACTGGTTTGTGCCAAGACAGCACCTCTGGACTCGCTCAGTCAGCAAAAGCTGGCAGCTCCTGAGCCAGCAGCTTCTGAGCCTCGGTGGCTGGGCTGAGGGTGAGTGGCTGGCCCAGGCCACTGATAACAGTGGGGAAGTGGAGGGGAGGGGGCTCAGCGGGGCCCACACAGGAGGGAGGAAAGACGAGGCCAAGGGGTCGTGAGACTCAGGATTGCTGAGGGGAAAGTGTGAAAGGCAAGACTGGGGATCAGCTGCTCCTCCCTGTCATCTGGACCCCGGCACGGTCACCAAGCAGCCCCTGAACGTCGGTGCCCCTCCCAGGTAACACAAAGGGGCTGGGGACCCAGGGACCCCCGCAATGAGCCCATTCCCAGCCCTTCACGTGGCCCTGTCCAGGCACCTAGTTTGGCCTGCCCTAGGCTTTGAAACTGGCCCAGAGTGTGGCCTCATGGTTCCTTGGCTGAGTCCTGCCTGGCAGGGACCGGGGACTGATAGATGAAGTGGGAAAACACATCTGTCACTCCATCAACAGCGTTTATGCCAAAGATCTTTCCTAATACCCTTGGGGGTGGGGGAGAGTCTCGTTGGCAAGGGGTCCCTGAGGCTCGAGGAGGGGCTATGGCAGCACTATGGCGGCCCTGGGCTGGGGTCCGCACCCAGGGGACTCCCACCATGCCAGATGCTGGGATACTCTGCCCATGCCCTCTCATTTAGGGCTCTCAGTAGCATTTCTGGGACTGTCCCCATCCCACAGATGAGGGACAGAGTCTACAGAAGTGCAGAACTTGCCCGGGTTCACACAGCTGGTGGGTGGCTGTGCAGGATGGGCAGCCAGGTCTTTGGCCTGAAGCCCCCACCGGGTGGGTGGGGGGGGGGGTGAGTATGAAATCACTGCATCAGCCTCAGGGTCAAGGTCTACAAGGCCCCGGGTGGACTCAGGAGACGACTCCTTGCCGCAGCAGGGAAATCTGACCCAATTCCGGCCTGACCAACTTCTCAGCCTCTGCTCAGGCCCAGACACTGCCTCCCAGGAGGGCAAAGCCAGGGTCCATGCCAGGCTCTGAGCTGGGGTACGCGCCAGCCCCTGCGAATGTCACCAAAGTTCTCTGAAGCTGCTTCCCACCTGTGGGACAGGGGTAACGACCTAGAGTCACTGGAGAAGCACCATGTAAAGACCGTGCCGTCTGTGGCCACATTTGGCAGATACCCCTACTGTGCCTGCCCGGGCTCTGGGTCCCGCGGCTGAAACCGCAGGCCTCAGGGAGGTCCTTCCCGCTGAGAGTCTGGAGGCCCCGGGCCCAGTGCCATTTCTTCAGGTGAGAGAGGATGGCCATAGTCACTCAGGCTTGGGGGTGGGGGGGCGGGTGGCAGACCCCAACTCGAGGACTGCACATTTCAACAGGATGGGCGAGAACTGTGGGCCAAGGGTGGGGGTGACCCAGGCAGGATTCCAGGTTTCAGACAGCCAGCCCCAGTGCCTTTCCCTCTGCAAGGACCACCCCACACATCAGCCATGTCCCCGCCGAGGAGAAAAAGACCTCCAGCCCCTCCCACGAGGGCCACCAGTGGGGTCTGGGCCCCGGGCCCGAGTGAAAGACACTAACTCTCCTGCTGGTCCCAAGGGCATGGGCTGGGGTTATGGCTGGACTGCCCCCCCTTAGTTTCCCAACAGGCTCTCACTTCAGCCCCCTGCCGGGAAGGATGGGGGCCCTCTTTTGCAGCCAGAGGCAACAGTGGCCTCCCCACTACCCATCTCCCATCCTCCCTGCCCCCCGCTTCCCCAGTGAAAAAGCCCAACTCAAAAAATCCTAATGGCTGAAAGCATATGAAGAACACGTCTACCCCGTAGTCACGAACCACCCAATGCCGGGGCCAAGGGTTCAGGAAAGACACCCCCCCCCACCTTGGTACTGGAAGGGATGCTTGAATCTGTAGGCCCTCCCCTCACACTTCTAGGCTGTGAGGCGACTCAGAAATTTCAGGAGGGGCCCTAGGCCCCACAGGTCCAGCCCCAGCTTCACACACTTCAGCATCCCAAACCAAAGGCTGGCAAACCTCAACGGGACCACCTGCACTCCTTGGACAGGCACGGGCTACCACACCGCACCCCCTCCCCGCCCCTCAGCCCTGGTCCACGGCCCTCTGTTGGAACCTTTTCAGTCCCCATTCCCCGCAGAAACAGAGTCCAGCATCCACAATATGCTGCAGGGGACCCTGGGAAGGGGTTAGAGGCAGGAGATAGTAAGAGTCAAGGTCAGAGGAAAGTGGGAGCATCCAACACCCTCCATCCTGAACCGGCTCCACTGCCCGGAGCCCACGACAGTTTATACAGGAAAGGCCCCACTGGGTCACTTCCCCAGGAAACACACAAGGGGGTGGGGGTGCAGTAATGCAATCCTCACCCCCGCCAATCCTGCCCTAGGCCAGCCAGCATGGCTTTGTCTCCATCCACAAAAAAAGGCAAAATGAGAATCAGGTCCCCTGGATTCTATGGTCTTCAGTCACCCGGAAACCCCCACTGGACCAGGAGGGCCTGTGCAGAGGTCACTCCCAGGGGCCAGGAGGGCCCAGCGAGGATCCTGCATACCTCTTCCCATCTCCAGCCCAACCGGCCTGCCATGAGGTCTTTCTGCCCCGCGGTCTCTCCCTGTCCACTGACCAGGGCCCAGGTCACCTCTTTGAATTAAAGATCCCTGTGCTGATGGGCATGACAGGTTCATTAAAGAAGCTGGAAGGAGCTGGTTAGGGAGGCTCTGGAATTGGAGGGAGCAGAGCTGGGACCACCGGGACACAATGGGACCGCTAGCCTCTGCCCGGGGGCCAACAGGGCGGCTTCGGCTGATCCGGTCTACAGGGTGGTGCCACAGCACAGGGGCCCAGTTGAGACTCATGCTCATGCACCCACAGGTGTTCCCGTAAGCCCTGAGGGCACCGAGGCTGACAGCCAGGTGACTCCGGTCTGGGGGCCGCGGGGGGGTCCCAGGAAAGCCTTCCTGCAGAGGCTCCCCGACTGGCCAGCAAGCCCGGCCAGGCTGAGCTGACAGAGAGGGGCTAAGCCTACAGCTCCAAACCGTCAAGCCGTGTTCGAGTCCCAACCTCACGATGCCGCGGCAGGGAGATGCTCTCCCTAGCCCGCTTTGGACGATGAGGCATGTGATGTTCAGAGAGGGGTGGCGACCTGACCGGAACAGACAGCCAAAAAGTGACAGGGTGGGAACTGAACCCAGAGTCCCAGCTCTATCGCATCATGTGACGCGTCAGCCGGAAAAATCCAGACGGGAGGAAAGATGAATGGTGGTTTTGGAGAAGTGGGGCGGGATGCAGATGGGGTTTGAGGAAGTCTGTGGGCCGGGAGGGGGCTGTGCACAGGCCGCACAGACACAAAAGACTCAGGGCTGGGGGGACTATGGCACGACCTGGGGCTGGAGAGAGGGACAGGGGAAAAAAACAAAACAAAACTGCAGTGCCTAAGGCCAGAGAGCCAGCCTGGAGGTCTGAGGAGCAGCCACTGCCAGGGTTGAGAAGGGATGGTTCCAGAAGAATAGGACAAGGGTGTCATATATTTCATACATAGGAACAGGAGGCCAGGCCTGCAAACAGAGTGGGACCCCAGCGTGGGGTGGGGGCGGGGAGAGAAGGTGCAAGGGGGAAACAGAGCGGGAGGGCGGAGGTCACCAACAGCCTCGGGATGGAAAGCAGGGAGGTTGGACACCTGAACCCGGTGGACCAGACCAAGCAAACCGTTCCCCGCCACAGCCCCAGGGCTGCCAACCCGGTCCCAGCCCAGACAGGAAATCCAGCCCCGTGTCTCCACTGGGAGCCAACACAAGGCCTGGGGAGGGTGGGCACCGAGCAAGGGGGCACACAGCACATGCCTCACATCCTCCTGCTTAGTCCTAGAAGAATCTGACGCCCTATGACCTTGAAAGTCCAATAGATATATAGTGAGCGCCCATCGTGTGCTAGGCACCCCACCAGCCCCGATCCACCCAATCTGCATGACTGCACACGGAGCCCCCTTCGGACCACATTCTAACTCATTTTGCTCCCCCTCCTCCACCACCCTATTGGGCACAAATCCTGGGCAGATCTGGGGAGAGTCTAGGACAAGCAGGATTCTCATGAGGGTCTGAGCTCCACACAAGTGCAGCTCCACACAAGGGTCTGAGCTCCACACCGGTTGAGGGGGCAGGGGCTGGTGGGGGCCGGGGTTAGTTAGATCCAGGAGAGCTTCCCCAGAAGAAGCAGCTAGGAAAAGTGAATGACTGCTTCCCAGGAAGGAGGCCCGCCCTCCTGCTCCTGAAGCCCCCAGGCTTCATACTTCGGAGGAAGTCTGAGCCTGTAGACCCCTGTGACCTCGGCCCAACCGGCAGGGGCTCACAGATCCAAGCCCCGTAGGGTAATCAACACCCAGAGCAGTTAAGTGACCTGCTCAAGGCCACACAGCCTATGTGCAGCCCTGGAGCGCCCCCCCACCCAGGGTCCTGTCTGCTAGGACACAGTCCTCCATCCCTGGGAGGTTGGGGGGGCTTGTTTCATTCCTGAGGGGTCAGTCAGAGACTGGCCCTCCCTAGAGAGAAGTATGATTGGCCCCATCTGTCAGATAGGGAAACTGAGACCAGGGGGCTAGACCAATGGCATGTGGCCGCTTAGCGGCAGAAAACTAGCCCAGAACTCAATTCCTGGTCTTTGCTGACCGAGCCCCAAGTGCCCAGCACCATGTCAGCCGCAGATATACCCAAGATGCTGTCCTCACCGCCTCAGAGCAGGCTTGGCCACCAAGACTGTGGACGTGGGAAACTGTGGGAAATGGGGAGGGGAGTATCCCAG
The DNA here is from genome assembly GCF_007474595.2 of Lynx canadensis. Classification (NCBI taxonomy): domain Eukaryota; kingdom Metazoa; phylum Chordata; class Mammalia; order Carnivora; family Felidae; genus Lynx; species Lynx canadensis. Next base: position 106,182,136 of record NC_044312.2, read on the forward strand.
TTATGGGGGAGCTGCCTCTGGGTCCAGAGTTCAGGGCTCCTGCTCACGGAGTCCCCAGGAAGAGGGCCTGCCTGAGCTCCTGCAGAGTCCTGCCCCAGCCACCCACCCTAGGAGAGCAGCCCTGGGTCCGGGGCCAAGGGGCGAACTGGCACCAGGACCCAGCCATCAACAGCTGCTATTCCTCACCTACCGATGAGAAAACGAAACCCCAGGGGCATTGACAGCTTAGCCAGGGCCGCTGACTCCTGATCCCCGACTCATACTCTAGAATGAGGACCCAAATATATACCTACCCAGACGGTCATGAGCCACTGGAGGCCACAAGCCCAAGCAGCTCAGTTAGACTTACGTGGGCAAGTGTGACCCCAAGCAGGGTCCCTTCCAGCTCCTGCTGGGGTCTGGGTGAGTTTCCAGGACACCAGACCCCCAGTGGGTGCTGGCAGCTTGGCCCCTGATCCTTCTTCAGTCCCTGCCTCCAATATCCAAGTCGGGGGAGGGGGGTCCATAAAAATGCAGTGCTCAGGGGAACCCCAAAACTCTGCCTCTCATTTCCAGGTCCAGCTCCTCCTTCTGCCCTCTATGCTTTCCATCTGCATTTATAAAGCACCTGCTAGGTGCTCTGTACCTGAGGCCCTAGGGGTCCAAACGTACATGCAAAAGGTGAGCTATATTGAGGATCATGGCATGGGGAGGTCAGCTTGGCAGCCTGGTTCATCCAGAAGGCTCTTGGAAATATGGCAGGGAGGCCGGACTAGGGGTCTTCTCCAAGACTTGGAGTCCTTTTGACTTTGTCTTTAAAGAGAGTGTCTATCTGTTCACGGCTCCCAGCCCTGTCTGTCTGGCCCTGGCCTGGATGCCTCCAGGGAAGGGCACTCTGGGCCTGGACCACGCCTGGATCACCTGCTCATTTCATCCAGAGACCCAGAGAAGTGAGGCCATACGCTCAAGATCACACAGCAACTCAGCGACTGTGTTTTGCCTGGGTGGCCCCAACACGTGGGGTCACAAGCTTCTTCCAGACTAGGCTGCCCCTTAAACACAGTTAACCTCAGGCAAGGATTGCGCTAATCTCACCAGGTTCCACATTAACCACTTTTTCCGGAAACTCACTCTTCTTGGGCGGGGTGGGGGTGGTAGTGGTCATGGTGTGGTGATTACGTTTCCAAAGAACACACAAGCTCCGCTTCAACTTTCGCCCTTTAAGAGTCTCACCCCTCTCCACACCTCACCCCTACCAGGAGCCCTTTCTCTCAGCACCCCCTGCTGGGGACAAAGCCCCACAACTCCCTAGCATCTCAGCTCCAGCTTTACTGGGCGCCTCGAGTAAAGTGGACCCAGCCCACATTAGAAACCTCTCCAACCTGCCAGTCTCCCGAGAGGCTTCCCTCACTCCCCAGCTGTGGCTGGGAAGGGGCCCTGTCCTGGAACCACCCAGTTGGCCCAGTTCTTGACAGGAATACAACCCACCCCACTCTGGCCACATCTCTTCCAGGACCTGCCTTTCCAGGCTATGGGGAAGAGGAAGTGTTTGCCCAAGTTCCTGACAAGACCACAGGCTTTCTGCACGGCCAGGGCAGGGGTCCCACGCCAGGTGGGCCAGAGACTGGGATCACCCCTGACAGCCAATAAACAGTCACGGGGACTGGGGCCACGAAGCCGGGCCCCACGGCTGTGCCGCCCTCCTTCAGCCCACAGGGAGGTCCCACCCCACACCTCCGAGCCAGGCCGGAGCCAGCAGCCCCAGACGGAGCTCCATCAACTTACTAGCGACCTTGGCAGAGACCCGGCCCCCTTTCCCCCACTGCACTGCTTTCCAAAGGTTCATCCAGGCTTGGGGGCCCCCTCCTCCAGGCGCGCCCCCCAGACTTACTCTGGCTTGCACCCCCCGCTGCCTCCCTCCTCACTGGCGCTCCAGAGGAGCTAGGAATTGGCGCCGTCCCGCCGGGGAAGGTCTGCCGCCCACCCTTCACAGTCCCCACCCTCCCGGAGACCCCCGACCGCCCCCCGCCGGGTGTCCTTCCACCTCCGCCCCGAGTTGGCTCGCCCGTCCTCGGGCCACAGGGGGCCCCTCCGCCGCGGGCAGGGGGCACACGCGGCAGGGACCCCCAACCCCCGGGGGGCTGCCGCGGCCCGAGCCGGCGCGGTGCGGCGAGCGCGCGCGGACCTACCCGCTCCACATCCCGGCGCCGCCGCGAGCTCCCTGCGCCGCCCGGCGCCGCGTCCCCGCCCGCCGCCTGTCAGTCCCTCCCGCAGCCCAGCCGGCCGCGCGGCCCCCCGGCCCAGCCCGCCCCTGCCCTCCGCGGGTCACGTGGCCGAGGGGGTGGCCCGAGGACACGTGCCCGGCCCCGCCCCTCCGCCGGCCGCGCGCCCCGGGACGGTGCGCCCGCGGGAGCCGGGGGGGAGGAGCCCGGTGTCGGCGTCCTGCGCCTCGCGCCGCGCTCCGCAGCCCGCGGCCGACTTGTCTCTAGGCCCCCCGCGGCCTCGGCGCAGGGAGGCCCGAGCCCTGGGCCACCGCTGCATCAAGAAGCTTGGCGACCTGTCACCGAGAGCCTGCTGACACCCTCCCACGCCCACACCCCGCCCCCCCTCCCCCGGGGCTCTCCTTCCTTGGGCTCCCCGCTCTGTGCCTGCTCCTGCGTGGTGGGAAAGGGGCCAGGCCCCCAAAACAAGTTTCCTCGGGTTTACTCTGAGTGCCTATCCGCTTTTCCCAAGGGAGGACCCACCTTTGGCCCGAGTCTTCAACCCCGGGCACCCCCCGCCAGCCCCGCAAAGGGGCCTTTCCGTCTTGTTCGGAACAGCGGGTTCACTGCCCGTCGCTTCCCTGCCTTTCCCCAGCATCTGTAGTTAAGGGGAATGCACCCCCACCAAGCACACCCGTCTGGTCTCACGTCCTCTGCAAAACCTTTTTCTGCATCCCAGACCACTGGTCTTCCTGTTCCTGAGTCCCTCCGTCCCTCTGTCACCCGTCCTGATCATTGGCCTCGAGAATATAGCTCTAATCTCCCGCCAGGGACGGTAGCTTCCACCCTCCATGTCTAGGGAGGCCTGGGAGGCCAGGAGGAAGGAGGTGCTTCCCTTCCAGAAGCTACCAGAACTCAGGGCACTACTCTTCCGACCGAGCCCACAGAGCTGAAACCACAGGCTTGAATTTGTCAGGTCTTCATTTGGGGACACACATTTCTTTCATTCATCCATTTGTTCATTCGTTCATGTACCCCTTCAGAACACAAACTGTGGACCATACAAGTGCTAGGGATCCAAAGGGAAATTGCAGACGCATGCTCTATTATCCTGGGGCTCCGATATGGGAGGGAGAAGGGGGGTGGGAGACATACTCACAAGGACTTCCACTTCCAGGGTCACGGCTTGCCCAGGGCACACCTTGCTAAGTGCATGGTGTCCTTGTCAAAAATAGAAAACAGTACTGCTTTTCCAGGTGGGCACAGCCCATGCCAAGGTACAGGACTTGGCGAGTGGAGGGCAGGCTAGATTTCATGCCTTGCTCACTCACTCCCTTGGCTGGCACCTTGGGCAGTGCACAACCTGTGCAGGCCACTGTGACATCCCTTCTGACCTACCAGAATCATTCTACCCAGGCCTCCAACGCCCTTCACTCTGTGGGGCAATTGTTTCCCCGACTGTGGTTTCTCAAGGGCAGGGACCAGGTCCTTCTCGGTGCAGTGTTTCTCCACCTACCCCAGCCCATCCCAGAGTCTGGCCCAAAGCAGATGTCATCATGTTTGTTGACTTGAATTCTATACCAAATAAGCGTTGAGCAACAGTGGTCTTCCCGACACGTGCTCTGTTCGTTATTTAGAGGAAGGAGGAAAAGACACAAATAGAGCTCAGGACAGGGCCTTTACCCTCCAAGACTTCATAAGCCTGGGCAGGAGATAAGACCTGGTCCAAGCCAGGGTAACCCAGACTGGTGGGAGATAAGGCATGGAGAGGGTGTCAGCCCAGAGGAAGAGTCCTTAGCAGGAGGGGGGATGGCTAGTGGGCTGTGGAGGCCCTTAAGCGAAGCCTCCAAGGACAGATGTGGGATCGCCACTCTGGGAGCACGGACACCCAAGTACTACCAAAAAACATCACGTCATCTATACATCCAGTGGTCATCCAGTGGATTCCGGGGTCTCACTAGCTCCTCCCACCACCCATTGAGCTCTGCTCCTCAGCTGCAAAGGATAGGCTCAGAGAAGTTCGGGAACCTATTTGATATCACACAGCCAGGGGTGATGGGGCTGAGACCCCTTACACCAGTTTTCTGGAAGGACAGCCCAGAAGCCAGAGAACTCACTAGAGGCTGCAGCTACGTGCAGTCAGACAACAAACGGGGAGCCTAGGAGAGGCCTGGCCAGCTGGAGGGGAGGGAGAAGTGAAAGGTGTGTCCTCTACCTTTAAGACACTGCCCTTCCCCACCCTCCTCCCTGCCATCCCCATCCCCCCCTGACAGCCCTGACCACAGACCCTTGGCTGGAAACAGATGAGCAGGAAACTGCCGGCCTGGATGACCCAGGCCCTGATTCTGAACTTAGGTCTCTCCTCAGCTCACTGTGTGACCCAGGAGATGTGCCTTGCCCTCTCTGAGCCTCAGATTCTGTGTCTGTACAGCCACCAAGTTAGAGAATCAGGGTCACCCCTTGGCAACTGACCTTGTAGGAGGCTCATGAAATCCCTCATGGTTCCACGCTAGTCCCCCCCCACCCCCGTCAGGAGCCTGGCCTCTCACCCCCTCCTCCCCAGTGCCCCTGCGGAGTGGCAAGAATCCTCCTCCCCTCCCCTCTATGATCAAGGTCACTAGCTCACCTGTCTGGGTCCCAAGGCTCCTCTCCCAAGTTCCCGTCAAGGGCAGGTCCCAGAACCGATGGAGCGTAGCGGACAGCCCCCGAGCTCATTGCCAGGAACACGGGGCATGTCCCTCGGGCAGGACACCTGGTGTGCTCCTTGGGGGCATCCATTGCCAGGGCCAGCCTGAAGGTCCCTCCGGAGACTGCCAAGCAGGCGAGCAGCAGAAGCCCTTCTCCCCCACCCCTGGGCTGAGCCTCACGCTAACCTTTGCTATCTCTGAGAAGCAGTAGCCCAGGAGGGAGGCCCCTCCCAGCAGGCCTGTATCTCCTGAAACCCCGTAATTATTAACTCCCGTGGCTCGGCGGGCAGCAGACGGCTCTGGGGCCCTCCTTCCCGGGCTCTGGGCCAGGAAAGGTAAGACACCCTAAGGGGTCGTGGGAACTTTCCTTTGCATGCCCAAGGCCCCAGGCTTTCACTCGGCCCGAAGACGGAGCTGTCTGTCCCCTCTTGGCCAGGTTGCTGAGTTGGAAAGAGCCCGTCCAGCCCAGGCTCTATCACCAGTTGGTTGTGTGGCTTTGGGCAAGAACCTCCACCTGCCCCACCCCCCATCCCTGGCCTTGATATCCCCTCGATATCAACCACTGGCGTGCATGGACACCTCAGTGTAGCAGTGAGGAACACAGGTCCGGTGTCAGGCTGGATTCACACCCCACTTCTAGACTATAAACCTTTGGGCATGTTACTTTCTGTGCCTCGGTTTCCCCAACTGTAATATGGAATCTCACCCTCTAAGGCACACCAGGCCAGCTGCTACTGCCCCAGACATGCCCTACACCTCCGCTTTCCTCACACAATGTCCCCTACAGCACATCCTACCCCCTGCTGATAAATCTCTTTTGCGAATACCCCCTCCGCCAGCAAGCCTTCCCCTGTGGCATGGGAGGGGGGGAGCCCTCAGACAGATGTCCACCTTGTGTCATGACGATTGGAATGGTCAGACACCCCCACGAGAAATGAGTGACACCGTGGGCAGAGGCTGGCCCGCACTCACCACCAAATCCTCAGGACCCCCTTGTCCGGGACGTGGTCAGCCTCAGTCTACCCAAGATAGTTTGTGTGTTTCACCCTGTCTCATTTGGCTTGAAATCTAATCCTGCTTCTGCGGTTCCTTGGCTCTGTGGCCTTGGGGCAAATCACCTCACCTCTCTGGGACTCAGTTTCCTCATCTGTGAAACGGGCACGATTGTCCCCGGTGAGGTTGTGAACATCACAGAAGGTAACATCTGTGAAGGGTCTGCCACCCCTTGAAATGAGAGTTTCATTTCTCTCTACTCCTTTCTCCCTCACCTTCCCTCTTCTTTCCTGTCAGCCTCTGAGTTCCCTGTGGGGGAGAAGCCGCCAGTTCCTGACTAGCAGTCACACCCCCCACCCCCCAGCCCTGCCCCGCGGATAACAATATCTCCTACTCAGGCTTTGGGCTTCGATGCTCTCAGCCTAATGCAAACCAGATGCTGGCCTTGCCTTTCCTGGCAGTGAATTTTCCATGGCCTGCTCCCACCCCCTTCCTGTTTTTGCTCCTCACGGATCCCCTGCTAAATTCTCTTGTGCCCCCACCTTCCTCTGCAGGGCAACCTCTGGGCCCACCTGGAAACAATTAATGGAAAACAGGAAGTGTGGAAAGGCGGGGGGGGGGGAGGGTCTCTCCATCACCCCAACATGGCAGGAGGGAAAGGAGCTCAGTCCGGCTGGTGACAAAGTGTATAAGAGATAGTCCCTCGCTGCTAAGCACCAGCCAGCCCCTCAGGGAGGAAACGGAGTCAGAGTCGCTTTGGGGGCTGTAGAGAAAAAACTGCTACCTTCTGGACATTTAGGCATAGCTGGGACTTCATGGGGAGCTTTAAGGGCCTTGTCCTTGGCTGTGACTTAGAAAAAAATCGGAGCCAGAAGAGGCCCAGGCCTCGCTGTTGCAGATGAGGAAACTGACTTGGAGGCTCGTCCAGGGTCACTGGTGAGTCAGAGCCAAGAGGCAGCCGGGGACTGCTTGCCAGTAAAAGCTGCTCCCCGAAGTCACTTCCCGGGCTTGCTATCTCATCATCCCCGCTGCCCTTCCCCCGCAAGGAGCCCTGGGCCCCATCACGAGGATGCTCACAAGGCCACCCACAGCACCTGGCCAGGCGGACCTGGATCTTCCCCACCAGGAGCCGGGCACTGGGAAGCGAGGCCTGGGGCAAGCCCTTGAGTGTGCGTGTTGGGAGCTCTACGTTTATCCTCGCCCCGTGAACCCCCTCGGGGCATCCAGGGCTGGCCCTCCTTGGGAGGACTCCACCATTCCCAGGAAAACAACAGCCCGAGGGCTCCCTGAGAGCTCGGCCCTGGCCGCCCCTCCCTCGGCCAGCTGTGCTGAGTGTTTGGACAACTGGATGGAATGTTTTGCAGCTACAGTCCTCCCTGGGTCCCTGAGCTCAGATTTCAAGAGGGGCGGGGAGAGGATGCTGGCTCCAGGGAGAGAGAGAGAGAGGCTCAAGAGGTCAAATATGAGTCTGGAGCGCGCCCCCCCCCAACGCCCTGCCCAGACCCGACCAAGACCACTGGCTGGCCAGCCCCAGTGCGGTGGGGAGATGGAATGAGCCTCAGGCCCCCAAGAGGAGGACAGAGCAGAGGGTGGAGGCAGCCAAATGGTGTCAGAGATTTGGTGGGGCCAACCTGGTGAGGTCAGGCCCTGGAGACAGTCTGGGCTCAGGGAGGGGCCAAGGCCCAGGAGAGCACTTTGAGAACACTAAGATTGCGAAGATTCCACCACAGAGATGGGTCCATCTGCTACTATCCCCATTTTACAGATAGAACAATTGGGGTCCAGAGAGAGTAGACCATCCCAGGTGATGCAGCGTGCTACGTGTAGAGCTAGAACCCAGGGCTCCAGAACCTAAGCTCAGTCTTCTCATTATTTTCATGTTCCCACCCTCATCTCCAGCCCCAGAGACACCCCCCCCCCCCGCCACTGAATCGTCATCCTTCCTCTTCCTTAAAGGACACAAACAAGGGGCATCTGGGTGGCTTAGTCGGTTAAGCGTCTGACTTTGGCTCAGGTCATGGTCTCACCACTCATGAGTTCAAGCCCCGCATCAGGCTCTGTGCTGATGGCTCAGAGCCTGAAGCCTGCTTTGGACTCTGTGTCACCCTCTCTGTCCCTCCCCCACTAGCGTTCTGTCTCTCTCTCTTTCTCAAAAATAAATAAACATTAAAAATAAAAAAGACAGGATAACCTATGCAAGTGGGGTACTGAAGGTTCACAAAGAGAACACACAGACGCTAGGCTCGCTGCCAGCCTCTGAGAGCATTAACCCACTGCAGACAAAGGCTGGAGGCTCTGGTAGCCAGAATTCCTGCACCTTCTCCCACCCTGGGGCCAGAGGTCTCCCAGATTCCCCAACACAGCTGCTCAGGCCTCCCAGAGCCCCTTGAATCAGGCTGACAAGACACACAAGTCCTAGACCCAACTATATGGAAGATAGTTTGAGCCTCAGTTTGCTCACTTTGAAATTGAAAAGGTTACCTTTGCTCTACTTGCCTCGCCATCATATTGTGGGTGCTGATGACAAGGAACAGGACAGGACGTTCCAGTGGACCCCTTTGGAGACTTAAATATTTCCCAGCAATAAAACCTTTGGAGCTCACTTGAAGAAAGGAGGGAGGGGATTCCTTTGAGCCCAGATGGGTGTGGGAGTCCCACCGAGGTGCCTGGAGGCCTGGGTTAGATTCCTGGAGGTGGAACCTGTTTGGCCACTCCCAGCACCTGAGCAGGAAAGTTCTTGGCCACCTAATGGAATTCGAGAACCAGCCAAACTTTCAGAGGCAGATGTGGCTAGAGGGGGTGGGTTGGCCCCACCTCGCTCCCTTCCAAAATGGTGGGATGAGGCAGGGGCTCTTTTTTTTTTTTTTTAAGTTTATTTATTTGTTTAAGTAATCTCTGCACTCAACGTGCGGGCTCAAACTCAAGACCTTGAGATCAACAGTTGCATGCTTCTCCGACTGAGCCAGCCAGGCGCCTTGTGTCAGGATCTTTACATTTGATCGATTGGGTTCATCCTCAGACCACCCGATGTGGTCCTTCATTGCTTTCTGTTCCCATTTTAATGATGGAGGAATGGAGACTAGGCGAAAAGATTGGGCAACAGGAACAAGTGAAGGAATTAGGATTTTAATCCACATTGTCTAACTCCAAAAGCTCATGTTCTCATCCCTCTACCATTTATCCTCTCAAAGGGTAAGGTGAGGCTTTTTTTGAGAAAAGAGGGCTTGAAGAACAAGCAGGATTTAAATATACAAAATGGAGGATGGCATTCTATGCCAAGGAACGCCAGGAACAAAGCCTTGGAGGTGGGACAGAGCAGGGCACACAGAGAGAAGCCAACTCTTCCCTTTGGCTGGAGCTCAAGCTGATTTGGGGGACACTAGAGAAAAGACTGCACAGGCAGTCTCGGAATGAATCACGAAAAGTGTTAGAGGCCAAGTTAAAGAGTTTGGACTTTATTCTAAAGGCTCCAAGGAGACAGTTAAACATTTTTGAGCAGGGGAGTGACGTGATCAGAGCCCTGCTATGGGAAGATTAAATTAACAGCAGTGTGCATAGAAAATAGAAATGAACTTATCAAATATCCTGAGAGGTAAAGGCTTTCTAAACTTAGATGCATTTGAAGAGACCTCAAAAGGAAAAAATCAATAGATCTGTTTACATTAAAATTTAAAACTTCTCCATCTTCCTCTTTTCACCAAAAAATAACCAAAATTAAAAGGCAAAAGGCCTAGGGAAAATATTCCCAGCAAGTGGCAAAGTGTTGACATCTTTAATATATAAAGAATTCACAAAAATCAATAAGAAAAAAAAAAGAAAAGAAATAGGAGTCCAGTAAACATGTTCATTCATTCATTCATGCATTCATTCAAGCAACATGCAATGAGCATCTGTGTTGGGTGCTGAGAAGATATTAGTGGACAAAACAATTTATTTTAAAAAGTATTTGGAAACCTGGGAATGAGAGGGAAGTTTATTAAATTGATGAAGAGTATCTACCAAAACCCCACAGCCAATATCATTCTTTCTTTTTTTCTTTTTTTTGGCAAATATTCTTAATGCTGAAATTCTAGAAACAATCTTTTAAAATCAGGAGTGAGACAGGCATGGCTGCTATCATTGCTTCTATTCTATACTATATTGGTGATTGTATGCAATAAGACTAGAAAAAGAAATTTAAGACACAAATATTGGAAAAGAAAAATCAGAACTCTTCTTTTTCCTAAATGATTGTCTACATGTCAAATTCAAAGGTTTAACTATAGAGAACAAGCTGGAGGGGAGGTTGGGGGGAGATGGGGTAAATGGATGATAGGCTTTATTTTTAAAAATTTTTTTTTCAATGTTTATTTATTTTTGGGACAGAGAGAGACAGAGCATGAACGGGGGAGGGGCAGAGAGAGGGAGACACAGAATGGGAAACAGGCTCCAGGCTCTGAGCCATCAGCCCAGAGCCTGACACGGGGCTCGAACTCACGGACCGCGAGATCATGACCTGGCTGAAGTCGGACGCTTAACCGACTGCGCCACCCAGGCGCCCCTGATGATAGGCTTTAAAGAGGGCACTTGCGGGGTGCCTGGGTGGCTCAGTCAGTTAAGCATCCGACTTTGGCTCAGGTCATGATCTCACAGTTTGTGAGTTCAAGCCCTGCATTGGGATCTGTGCTGACATCTCAGAGCCTAGAGCCTGCTTTGTGGATTCTGTCTCCTGCTCTCTCTGCCTCTCCCCAACTCGTATTCTGTCTCTATCTCAAAAATAAATAAAACATTAAAAAAAATTTTTTTAAATAAAGAGGGCACTTGTGATGAGCACTGGGTGTTATACATAAGTGATGAATCACTAAATTCTACTCCTGAAACCAATACTACACTATCTGCTAACTAACTTGAATTTTTTTTTTTTACAGTCGATTAATCTTTTTTTTATTTTTATTTTTTAACGTTTATTTATTTTTGAGACAGAGAGAGACAGAGCATGAACAGGGGAGGGTCAGAGAGAGGGAGACACAGAATCTGAAACAGGCTCCAGGCTCTGAGCTGTCAGCACAGAGCCCGACGCGGGGCTTGAACTCACAGACCGCGAGATCATGACCTGAGCTGAAGTCGGCCGCTTAACCGACTGAGCCACCCAGGTGCCCCAACTAACTTGAATTTAAATAAAATCTTGGAAAAAAAAAAAAACAAAACCCAAGGGACTCCGTAGAGTCCTATTATTATTATCTATTATCTATATCTATTATTATAAAAAGAGAGCTTGGCAAAAAGGTTGGCTATAATATCAATATAAAAATTATTCACATTTCTGTACACTGGTAGAAGTTGGAAAAATAGAATTTTAAAAATACATTATTTATTATAGCAATAAACGATAAGAACCTATCATAAATCTAACAAAACACTTGCAAGACTTATTATAGAGGAAATTTTAATTTTGGATACAAATTATAAAATTATGATAATTACAGTATTATTATATAATCTAAATTATTCCAATAATAAGAATATCAAAATGATACAAATCCTAAAACTAGGTATTTCGCCAAAATGCCAATTTTCTCGAACTCGATCTACGTATTCGATGCAATTGTAATAAAAGTTCCAACAGCGTTTTTCTTAAATATGCCATGCTGATTTTAAAATTTATATAGAAGAGTAAAAATATCTAAGACATCCCTGAAGAATGAGGCACTTCCTTACTCCCCAGCTATCAGGACTTATAAAACTCTAGTACTAAAAACAGTATGATATTAGCTCAAGAATGAACATATATAGACTGATGAAATCGAAACCAGAAAAAGACCAACACATATCTGGAGCTCTGATGTTCAGATACAGCCTTGCTGATCAGTGGGGAAAGGAAGGGACCATCAAATACATCATGTAGGAACAACTGATCGAGTCTATGTGGATAAGATAATTGGAACCCTATCTCACACTATGCGGAAAAATTAATTCCAGCTTGATTACATATGGAAAGAAAAACTCTTAGAAAAAATTGTAGGAGAATATCTTTTTTACTTCAGAGAAAGGAAAGATTTTTAAGTAATTTCTACACCCAACATGTGAGGTTCGAATCCACAACCCCAAAATCAAGAGTCATATACTCTACTGATAGAGCCAGCCAGGTGCCCCATGAAAGGAAGGATTCTAAAAAAAAATAGGGGCGCTTGGGTGGCTCAGTCAGTTGAACGTCCAACTTCGGCTCAGGTCATGATCTTGCAGTTCGTGGGTTCAAGCCCCATATCAGGCTCTGTGCTGATAGCTCAGAGCCTGGAGCCTGCTTCGGATTCTGTCTCTCCCACTCTCTCTGCCCCTTCCCTGCTCATGCTCTGTCTCTTTCTCTCTCAAAAATAAATAAACAGGGGCGCCTGGGTGGCGCAGTCGGTTAAGCGTCCGACTTCAGCCAGGTCACGATCTCGGGGTCCGTGAGTTCGAGCCCCGCGTCAGGCTCTGGGCTGATGGCTCAGAGCCTGGAGCCTGCTTCCGATTCTGTGTCTCCCTCTCTCTCTGCCCCTCTCCCGTTCATGCTCTGTCTCTCTCTGTCCCAAAAATAAATAAACGTTGAAAAAAAAAATTTAAAAATAAATAAACATTAAAAAAATTTTTTAATTAAAAAAAAAAACATAAAAAGCGCTAACCATGAAGGAAGACTGATAAATCCAACTACATTAAAACTGAGAACTTCTTTTCATCAACTGACACCATAAAGTAAATAAAAAGATGAGCCATGGGGCACCTGGGAGGCTCCGTCGGTTGAGTGTCCAACTTCAGCTCAGGTCAGGATCTCGCAGTTTGTGAGTTCGAGCCCTGTGTCGGGCTCCGTGCTGACAGTTCAGAGCCTGGAGCCAGCTTCAGATTCTGTGTCTCCCTCTCTCTCTGCTCCGCCCCTGTTTGCACTCTCTCTCTCAAAAATAAAAACATTAAAAATAGTGATAATAAAAAATAAAAAGAGGAGCCATAACCAACAAAGTTGTAGTATCTAGAATATAAAAGGAACAGGAACTCTCAAGTCAATTAAAAAATATATATAAAATAATTAGAAAAATGGGCAAAAGATATGAACGAGCATTTAAGAGAAGAAACATTACAAATGGCCAATAAGGGTTTGAAAAGATACTCAAACCTAATCACGTTGGTTATCAGGGAAATTAAAATAAAACCACAGGGAGAGAGCATCTTACGTTCACTAGGATTGGCAAAAATTAAGAAATTGGATAATACCAAGTGATGAACAAAACGCACATCCATCCACAACAACTATAGCATTGGTATGAGTGTAAATTGATAACTGTTTCGGTGAGCAATTTGACATTATCTTCTAGAATTGAACATTTGTGTGTGCCGTGACCAAGCAATTCCACTCCCAGGTATATGTGCTACAACAATTCTAGCCCATTCGCACCAGGAAACGCGTGCAAGACTGTTCATAATAGCAATCCAAGTGTCCAATGAGCAGGGGCTAGATAAATGCATCGTGTTATTCGTTCACAGTTCCTATAGCAACTGTATCCAGTTACCACAAACCAGGAGGCTTAAAACAACAGAAATTTATTTTTCCACCATTCTGGAGGCCAGAAGTCCAAAACCAGGATCACCGGGCCTCAGTGAAGATGTCAGTTGGTCTCTACTCCCTCTGGAGGCTCTAGGGGAGAGTTTGTTCCTTGCCTCTTCCGGGGTCTGGAGGTAGCTAGTATTCCTTGGCTTGTAGCCACACCACTTCTCCATTATCTTCACATTGCCTTCTCCTCTTTCATTTGTGACAAATGTCACTCTGGCTCCCCCTCATAAGGACACTCGTGGTTGCATTTAGAGCCCCCCGGATGATCCAGGATAATCTCCACATGTCAAAATGCTTAACTTAATCACATTTGCAAAGATCCTGTTTTTATGTAAGGCACAATATATTGGTTTCAGGGGTTAGACTCTGATATGTTGGGGGGGGGAGGGCTTCCTCCCCCCCCCCCAGTTTTCTGCAGTTTGCCATCAGTCTGTCACACACACAAAATACATTCACCCTATCCCAACATCTCCAAAAGTCTTAACCCATTATAATATCAACTCAAGCCCAAAATCTCATCTAAATATAATCAGCTGAAACCCCCAAAATTCATCTAAACTAGGTTTGTAAGATTGGATAGAGTCCATCCTGGGGGGAAAAAAATTCTTCTCCATTTCTAAAACTGAAACTAGTAACAAATAATCTGTTCCCCTAATATGATGGAATGGGCATAGTATAACAGTTACACATATCTTTACTCCAAAAGGGAGAAAATGGAAGAGAGAAAGGGACTGGTCCCAGGTAATTTCAAAATCCAGCAGGACAAATTCCTCTAGTTTTCAAGGTGTAGGACTAATCCTCTATCACCCACAGTTCCTGCCTCCACATCTGTGGTTCTGACTTCCAGGTCCAAGGCTCTGCCCTCTGGGCTTGAGGTTAATCCCTTTTGTCATTCTTCCTTTTTCTTAACAGTAGGCACATGTGTGAAGCTGAGTCATTTTATAAGCGTATTTCCTGCCTCTAGAATCGTGGGGGTCCAATAGCCTTCCTTCATTCCATTCCGTCTCTGTCCCTTTCCATCTAAGATGGCAGCGTTTCTGCTGGTATAACTCTCAGAAGTCTTGTGGGTCTCCTGTGTATGTCACAGAGATTCGCATCATTACAGACAGCCCTCCACAGATCTCTCCTGGATAATTCTCTCTCTATTCCTGGCTTCTGCTGAGATGGTTGAATGGATCTATGAGTCATACACTTAATATCCTCAAGACTAGCAAAAAGCTGTTCAACCACACCCATGGCCTTCTCCCTAGAGCACATTGTTCTAACAGTAAATCGCCTAATTTTAGTATATTTCACAGTTCGGAAAGGTTGCAAATTTCCCCCAACATCATGTGCTGGTTCCTTTTGATGTAACAGTTCTTTCCCTGAGATATCTTTTTCCTCTCTCATTTTATGATAATCAGCAAGAAAAAACCAGGCCATATCTTTAACATTTTGCTTGGGAATCACCTCAGCTAAAATCCAAGTTTATCACGGACAAGTGCTTCTAACAGTGCTTCTCGAAATTCTTCCAGCTTCTACCCATTACCCATTCCAAATCTATCTTCACATTTTTAGGTGTTTGCTACAGCAGCATACTACTTGATTCCAAAATTTGTATTAGTTTGCTATGGTAACTGAAACAAATTAACACAAACTAGATGGCTTTTCGCAACAGAAATTTATTGCACACCATTCTGGATGCCCAAAGTCCAAAATGACTATCACTGTGCCCAAACCAAGATGTTGGTAGGTCCGTGTCCCCTCTCAAGGGTATAGGGGAGACTTCTGTTCCTTGCTTCTTCCAGCTCTGGGCAACTGCTGGCATTCCTTGGTTTCACTCCAATTTCTGCTTCCAATGATCACTTTGCTTTTCCTCTTCCGTCCATGTCAAATCTCCTCTTCCTCTCTCTTATAAAGAGGCATGTGATTGACCTTGGGGCCCGCCCTGATAATCCAGGATAATATCCACACACTTCAAGATCCTTAACTTCATCACAGCTGCAAGGATCCTGTTTTCAATAAGGTAACATCCACAGGTTTCCGGGACTAGGACCTGATGTCTTTGGCGGGGCGGCAGGGTGGGGTGGGGGGCAGTTTTCATCCTATCGTAGTTCTGTTCTTATAATAGAACTTTAAACAGCAATGACAGTGAATGAGTATTTATATGTCACTTACTTCACTCCCTACTCCAATGTAAGCTGTGTGAGGACAGGGCCTTGTTTCACTCACCACTGTATACTCAGTCCCTGGAAGAGTGACCACCAGGTAAATGGTACCCAATAAATATTTGCCGAATGAACTACTAAGGTGGATATTTATATGAAGAATAATACAATAGAAAATTTTATGGTATAACATCAAGTGAAAAAATCAGTATGCAGATTTTTATATACAAGGTAATTATTTTCACATAAAAATTCTACACTAAAAAAAAAACCAAACTGGGGATATAGGGAACTCCTAGAGTCCATCACTTCACAAAAGCAGCTAACAAACTGGCAAAACTATCAAAATCAGTTTTACCAGAACTCTGGAAACAGCTCAAAGTTTAGAGCAACCAGGTGAACACTTATCAAGAAACAAACAACAGGGGCGCCGGGGTGGCTCAGTTGATTAAGCATCCAATTCTTGATTTCAGCTCGGGTCATGCTCTCACCGTTCATGACATCAAGTCCCATGTCAGGCTCTGCTGACTGTGCAGAGCTTGCTTGGGATTCTCTCTCTCCCTCTCTCTCTCTGTTCCTCCCCCTGCTTCCTCTGCCTCAAAATAAATAAATAAACATTAAAAAAAAAAAACAAGAAAGAAACAGCTGAATTTCACCAAGAAAACTTCATGATAATTTCACTTACTTTGGCCATCCCCCGCTCGCCAGCTCTGTGGCAGCCTCTTGAAGACAGTAACCTTGAAGACAATATTCCTGGTGTGAGTTCCTAGTATTAGAGGAAGCAGAACAGACCTGCTACAGAAAGTATTGTGGCTGTTTGTTTTGACCTGTCTGGTGGCTCTCTGCATGTCTGGCTCAAAGGGCTTGCCTTTATTTTGCCTAATTCAGAACTCTCCCAGAACCGAGGGGGCATTTGTTGAAAACATATAAAGGCCATGCGATTGGCTGCTGCCAACTGGGACAAACGATCGCATTTGGAGAAAACAACAAGCAAATAAAAAAGCTTAGGAAGAAAGGCTGGAGGATAAAATGATTTAGGGAATAGGACTTTGAAAAGCTCCTACAGCGGCACCTGGGTGGCTCAGTCAGTTGAGTGTCTGACTCTTGATTTCAGTTCAGGTCATGTTCCCAGAGTTGTGGGATGAAGCCCCATGTCAGGCTCCACACTGAGCGTGGAGCCTGCTTAAGATTCTCTCTCTCTCTCTCTCTCTCTCTCTCTCTCTCTCTCTCTCTCTCCCCCCCCCCTCTGCCCCTCTGCTCCTTTCCCCTGCTCATGTACATGCTCTCTCTCTCTCTCTCTGTCTCTCAAAACAAAAACACAAAAACAAAAAGCTCCTACATATTCCTGGGAATAGAGGTCCATATGCATGCCCGGGGCTAGGTACATGCTCAGAAAAGCCCTGACAAGGCCCTAAGATCTTACCTCTTGCTGATCACCAGATTCTCTGCAAGCAGGAAATGAGGGCCAAAGTAGAGTTGTAAATTGCATGACAGATTGTTGAAGGCATTTCCCAATCTACATACGGTGCTCATCTGCAAAGACTGGGAGGTTTTGTTGTTGCTGTTCTAGGCATTTAAGGAAATCTCTGTCAAATGACTAACTGACCACTAAGCTAATGACACAGAGACTTTGGTGGCCATGGACAACAAAAAATAGACTTTCCAAAGTTAGTTCCTGAAAAGTCACTAAACTAATAAACAACAATTTCTATCACAAGCAGCAACAAGTCTTAGCATCGTAGGAAATCCTATTCCCAGAGTTTTTTCATTATAATACTCAAAATATCCAGTTTAGAAAAAAAAATATGATGCATGCAAAGGGAGCATGGCTTATACATGGCGGGGGGGGGATGTCCTTGAGGAAGCACAGATATTGGATATAGAAGACAAAGACTTTAAATCAACTATTTAAAATATACTCAAAGATATAAAGGAAACCATGTGTAAAGAACTAAAGGAAAACATGATAATTATTTATCTCACCAGTCAGAAAATATCAATAAGGAAACAAAAGCTATAATACAGAAACAAATTCTGGATTTAAAGAGAATTAGCTGAAATGAAAAATTGACTAGAGTTGTTCAACAACAGATTTGAGCAAGCAGAAGAAAGAGTCAGTCTACTTGAAGATAAATCAATTGAGATTACCCAGGCTGTGGAACAGAAAGGAAAAAAAAAAAACATGAAAAGAAAGAAACAGAACCAAAGAGATGTATGAGACAACATCATGCATACTAACAAATGCATAGTGGAAATCCCAGAAGAAGGGGCAGGGGAAAAATAAGAAAGATATAATGGCTAAAAACTTCTAAATTTGAAGCAAGACTTAATCTACACATCCAGGAAGCTTAATTAACTTCAAGTAAGATAAACTCAAAGAGATCCACACCAGGACATAATCAAACTGTAGAAGGCCAAAACCAAAAAGAGAATCTTTAGAGCGAGAAAAGTGACTAATCACATACAAGAGAACCTCAGATTCTCCAGCTGATTTCTCATCAGAAACTTTGGGGGCCATAAGGAAGTAGGATAATATATTTGAAGTTCTGAGAGGGAAGGAAAAGGAATTTTTATCTGGCAAAACTATCCTTCAGGAATTAAAGATAAATCAAGACATTTCCAGAATAACAAAAATTATGAGAATTTGTCACTAGTAGATTTTCTTTACAAGAAATGTTAAAGAGGGGCGCCTGGGTGGCGCAGTCGGTTAAGCGTCCGACTTCAGCCAGGTCACGATCTCGCGGTCCGCGAGTTCGAGCCCCGCGTCAGGCTCTGGGCTGATGGCTCGGAGCCTGGAGCCTGCTTCCGATTCTGTGTCTCCCTCTCTCTCTGCCCCTCCCCCGTTCATGCTCTGTCTCGCTCTGTCCCAAAAATAAAAAAAAAAAAAAAAAAAAAAAAAAAAAATTGAAAAAAAAAAAAAAGAAATGTTAAAGAGAGTCCTTCAGGCTGATATGAAAGGATAGTAGACAGTAACTCAAATCCATATGAAGAAATGAACATTGATATAAGTAAATATAAAAGTCAGCAATGATGAATTCTTTTAATGTAACTCTTTTTTTCTTATATAATTTAAAGGACAACTGTAATAATTATAAATCTATGCTGATGGATACCAATGTATAAAGATGTAATTTGTGATGCTAACAACATAAAGGACAGGGAATGGAGCTATAGAAGAACAAAATTTTTTTATACTATCAAAACTAAATTGGTATTAATTTGAACTAGATTGCTATAAATTAAGATGTTAATTGTAATCTGCAGGTCAACAACTAAGAAAATAAAATATATCTGGTAACAGAAACAACAAGGGAATCAAAATGTTACATTAGAAAACATCTAACACCAGGGCACCTGGGCGGCTCAGTCAGTTGAGTGTCCGACTTGGGCTCAGGTCGTGATCTCGCGGTCTGTGAGTTCAAGCCCCACGTTGGGCTCTGTGCTGACAGCTCGGAGCCTGGAGCCTGCTTCCAATTCTGTGTCTCCCTCTCTCTCTGCCCCTCCCCCACTCATGCTCTGTCTCTCTTTCTGTCAAAAATAAATAAACATTAAAAAAAAAAAGAAAACGTCTAGCACAAAAGAAGGAGGAATTGAGAAACAACAAGATATAAGACATATAGCAAACAAAGTGGCAGAAGTAAGTTCTTATTAGTAATTGCATTAAATATAAATAGATTAAATTCTCTAATTAAAAGACAGAGGTTAATGGAATGGATTAAAAAAACACATAATGCAATTATATGCTGTCACAAGAGTCTTTCTTTGGCTCAAAAACTCAAATAGGTTAGAAGTGAAAGGATGGAAAAGATAATCCATGCCAAAAATTAACAAAAAGAGAGATGAAATGGCTGTACTACTATTTTAAAAATAGGCTTTAAGGCAAAAATTATTTAAAAAGACTTTATAAATTATTTATATTTTTTTATCTATAACTATAAATTATTAAAAGAGAGGTATTATATAATGATAACAAGCTCAATCCATCAAGAAGATATAACAATAATAAACATATACTTAAGAGAGATATAAACATTACAATAATAATAAGGACTCCAATACTCCATTTCCTTTTTTTTTTTTTTAATGTTTATTTACTTTTGAGAGAGAGAGAGAGAGAGAGCACAAGCAGGAAAGGGGCAGAGGATCTGAAGGAGGCTCCTCACTGACAGCAGAGAGCACAATGCAGGGCTCGAACTTACCAATCATGAGATCATGACCTGAGCCAAAGTCGGACACTTAATCAACTGAGCCATCCAGGTGCCCCTCCAATATTCCATTTTCAGTAATGGATAGAACTAGACAAACAAAGAAATAGAAGCATTGAACAACACTATAAACCAACTAGACCTAACTCCACCCAACAACAGCAGAATATACATTCTTCTCAAGTAAGCATGGAACATCCTTCAGGATAAACCATTTTTACACCACAAAACAAGTCTCAATACATTTAAAACTACTGAATGCATTTGAAGTATTTTCTCTGACCACAATGACATGAAACCAGAAATTAATAAATGCGATATGTGAAAATACAATAATACTTTTACATGCCCAATGGCATAAAAAGAAATCACAAGGGAAATTAGATGAGATGAATGAAAATAAAAACAGCATATCAAAACTTATGGAAAGTAATAGAAGCAGTTCTTAGTGGTAAGTTTATAGCTGTAAATACCTATATTAAACAGAAAATACCTATATTAAACACAAGAAAGATCTCAAATCAATAACTAAACTTCCAACTTTTTTTTTTTAATTTAAAAAAAAAATTTTTTTTTTCAACGTTTATTTATTTTTGGGACAGAGAGAGACAGAGCATGAATGGGGGAGGGGCAGAGAGAGAGGGAGACACAGAATCAGAAACAGGCTCCAGGCTCTGAGCCATCAGCCCATAGCCTGACGCGGGGCTCGAACTCGTGGACCGCGAGATCGTGACCTGGCTGAAGTCGGACGCTTAACCGACTGCGCCACCCAGGCGCCCCCTTCCAACTTTTTTTAAATGGGCCCAAAGAAAATGTATTGAATATGTAACTGAATGTCCAGAAGTAGAACTTGCTTTAGACATAGACTGTTTCAGGGGCTCAAGCACTGTCCTCAAGATCCAATGTCTCTCTTGTCCTCTTCCTGGTTTAACTGTATTCTCAGACTGGTGCTCCCTTTGGTAGCAAGATATTTACAGAGTCTCCAACCTCATAACTCAACCTCACTCAAGTCCCACCCTAAACCTCAACTTAAGGAACTTAGAAAAAACCAAACTAAACCCAAAGTCAGCAGAAGGAAGGAAATAAAGATTGGAGTGGAAATAAAGGAAATACAGAATTGAAAAACAACAAAGAGAATCAATAAAAACAAAAGTTGCTTCTTTGAAAGGAGTTAACAAAATTGATGAATTTTTAGTTAGAATGACAAAAAATAGAGATAAAACATTCAAATCACTAAAATCAGGAATGAAAGTAGGGACATTGCTATCAACTTTATAGATAGAAAAAGGATTGTAAGATAATATGATGAATAATTGTATATCAAAAAATCAGATAATCTAGATGAAAAGAAAATTTCCTAGAAGACACAAACTACTAAAACTGACTCGAGAACAAATAGAAACCTGAATAGACCCATAAGAAGAGACTGTGAAAGTAAACAAAAAATTTCCAGTAAAGAAAATGCTAGGACCAGATTGTTTCACTGGTAAACTCTCTCAAACATTTAAAGAAAAATGAATACCAATCTTTCTCAAACTTTCCCAAAAAATAGACTCTGCTTCCTAATTCATTCCATGATGCCAGTGTTACTTTGATACTAAGGCCAGACAAAGAAATTATAAGGAAAGATATCTATAGACCAATATTCCTTATGAATATAGATGCAAAAATTATCAACAAAATACTGAGACATTTGAATCCAGCAATTAAAATGATCATACTGTATGGGCAAGTGGGATTTATCCCAAGAATGCAAAGGTGGTTCAACTTATGAACACTAATCAATGCAATACACAATATTAATGGAATAGAGGAAAAGAGTCACATGACCATGTCAACGGATGTAGAAAAATAATTTGATAAAACTCAATACCCTTACTGATGAACCTTGAAAATATTATGGTAAGTGAAATAAGCCAGTCACAAAAAGATAAATACTGTATGATTCCACTTATATGAGATACTTAGAAATGAACTATTGGGACCTCATCAAGATAAAAAGCTTCTGCACAATCAACAAAACTAAAAGGCAACTGACAGAATGGGAGAAGATATTTGCAAATGACATATTGGGCAAAGGGTTATTATCCAAAATCTATAAAGAACTTATCAAACTCAATACCCAAAAAACAAGTGATCCAGTGAAGAAATGGTCAAAAGATATGAACAGACATTTTTCCAAAGAAGACATCCAGATGGCGAACAGACATGCAAAAAAGATGCTCAACACCACTCATCCTCAGGAAATACAATCAAAACCACAACGAGATACCACCTCCCCCCTCTCAGAATGGCTAAAATTAACAACTCAGGAGACAACAAATGTTGGTGAGGATGCAGAGAAAAGGAAACCCTTCTGCACTGTTGGTAGGAATGCAAACTGGTGCAGCCACCCTGGAGAACAGTGTGGAGGTTCCTCAAAAAATTAAAAATAGAGCTAACCTAAGACCAGACATTGCACTACCAGGTATTTATCCAAAGGATACAAAAATGCTGATTCAAAGGGGCACCTACACACAAATGTTTATAGCAGCACTATCGACAATAGCCAAAGTAGTCAATATAGTCAATGTCCATTGACTGATGAATGGATAAAGATATGGTATATATATACACAATGGACTATTATTTGGCATTTCAAAAAGAATGAAATCTTGCCATTTGCAACAACCTGGATGGAACTAGATTGTATCATGCTAAGCGAAATAAGTTAGTCTGAGAAATACAAATATATCATTTCACTCATATGTGGAATTTAAGAAACACAACAGATGAACATAGGGGAAGGGAAGGAAGAAGAACATAAGAACAGAGAGGGAGGCAAACCATAAGAGACTCTTAAATACAGAGAACAAACAGGGTTGCTGGAGGGGTGTTGGGTAGGGGGATGATCCAAATGGGTGATGGACATTAAGGAGGGCATTTGTTGGAATGACCACTGGGTGGCTCAGTCAGGTAAGCGTCTGACTCTTGATTTTAGCTCAGGTCATGATCTCATGGTTGGTGAATTCAAGCCCCATATTGGGCTCTGTGCTGACACTGTGGAGTCTGTTTGGCATTCTCTCTCTCCCTATCAAAATAAATACATATATTAAAAAAAAAGAAACGGGTAAAATTTTAAATGTTATGTTGTGTTACATTTTACCACAATAAACAAAGTTTGGGGGGAAAAACCCACCTAACACCTTTCATGATAAAAATACTCATAAAACTAGGACTCAGAGCGTACTTTCTTAGCTCAATAACGGAGATCTGTGAAAATCCACAGTTAATATCATACTCAATGGTGAAAGACTGAAAGCTTTCCTCCTAAGATCAGAAACACTACGAGGATGTCTGGTCTTGCCACTTCTATTCAACATTTTACTGGAAGTTTTAGCCATGGGAAGAAAGTAAATAAAAGGCATCCAAATTGGAAGAGAAGTAGTAAAACTGTCTCTATTTGTAGATGGTGTAATCTTATATGTAGAAAATCCTAAAGAATCCACACAGACACTATCATCGCTAATAAATGAATTCAGCAAAGTTGCAGAATACCAGATCAATATGCAAAAATCAGTTGTATTTCTATATACTAGCAATGAACAATCTGGAAATGAAATTTAGAAAAACAACTTACTGGGGTGCCTGGGTGGCTCAATCAGTTAGGCGTCTGACTTCAGCTCAGTTCATGATCTCATGGTTTGTGAGTTTGAGCCCCCTGCATCAGGCTCTGTGCTGACAGCTCAGCGCCTGGAGCCTGCTTAGGATTCTGTATCTCCCTCTCTCTCTGACCCTCCCCCACTCACACACACACACACACACACTCTCTCTCTCTCTCTCTCTCTCTCTCCCCCAAAAATAAACATTAAAAAAAGAAAACTTCATTTATAATATTATAAAAAATAAAATATTTAGGAATAAGATTAACAAAGGAGTACAAGACTTGTACACTGAAAACTACAAAACATTGTTGAAAGAAATTTAAACAGATCTAAGTAAATGAAAAGACATCCTATGTTCATGGACTGTAAAGAAACAATATTGTAAAGAAAGCAAAGTGATCTACAGACTCAACGCAATCTCCATCAAAATTCCAACTGTCTTTTTTGCAGAAATGAGCAAGTTGATCCTCAAATTCAAATGGAATTTTAAGGGATCTTACATGGCCCAAACAATCTTGAAATGGAAAAACAAAATTGGAGAACTCACACTTCCCAATTTCAAAACTTCTACAAAGCTACACAACCAAAACAGTGTGGTACTGGCATAAAGATATACAGACGAATGGAATAAAATCAGGAGTCCAGAAGTAAACCCACACATCTATTGACAAGTGATTTTCAACAAGAGTGGCAAGACCATTCAGTGGGGAAAGAATAATCTTTTCAAATAATAGTGCTTGGACAACTGGATATCTGCATGCAAAAGAAAAGAGTCGGTGAGGGGGGGGACCTGGATGGCTCAGTTGGTAGAGCATGTGACTCTTGATCTCAGGGTCTGAGTTCGAGCCCCACGTTGGGTGTAGAGATTACTTAAAAAGATAAAAAAGACAGGGCACCTGGGAGGCTCAGTAGGTTAAGCGTCTGACTTCAATTCAGGTCATGATCTCATGGTTTGTGGGTTTGAACCCCACATCAAGCTGTTGCCGTCAGCACAGAGCCTGCTTCGGGTCCACTGTCTACCTCTCTTTTTTTCCCCTCCCTGGCTTGCACTCTCTCTCTCCCTCTCTCAAAAAAAAAAAAAGAAAGAAAAGAAAAGAAAAAGAGAAAGGGAAAAGAAAAAGGAAAAGAAAAAGAAAAAGAAAAAGAAAAAGACAAGGAAAAAGAATGAAGTTGCACCCCTACCTCTCACCACATGCAAAAATTAACTCAAAATATGTCAAAGACCTACGTGTAAGACCTGGAGCTACAGAACCATTAGAAAACTTAACAGTAAATTTTTATGACCTTGGATTTGGTAACGATTTCTTAGATATGACACCAAAAGAACAAAGAACAAAAGAAAAAATGAACTGAACTTTGTAAAAAAAAAAACAAAAAAACAAAAAAAAACTTAAAAAATTTTTTTAATGTTTATTTTTGAGAAACAGAGACAGACGTGAGTGGAGAAAGGGCAGAGAGAGAGGGAGACACAGAATCTGAAGCAGGCTCCAGGCTCTGAGCTATCAGCACAGAGCCCGACATGGGGCTCAAACTCATGAACTGTGAGATCATAACCTGAGCTGAAGTGGGACACTTAACCAATTGAGCCACACAGGCACCCCTAAAAACAAACAAACAAACAAACAAACAAACAAAAAAAAACCTTTTGTGCATCAAAGAACATTCTCAAGAAGGTGAAAAAACAAACCAAAGAATGGGGAAAAATAGTTGTGAATCATATATATCTTGTAAGAGTCTAGCATCCAGAATATACAAAGAACTCTTATAACTCAAACAATAGGAATACAGTCCAATTAAAAGATGGGCAAAGGACTTGGATAGATATTTCTCCAATGAAGACGTGCAAATAACCAATAGGCACATGAGAGGTTCAACATCATTTGTCATTAGGGAAATGCGAGTCAAAACCACAAGGAGACACCACTAAGATAGCATGGTTTTGTTTTTGTTTTTTTGTTTTTGTTTTTGTTTTGTTTTGTTTGTTTTTAAGGAAAATAACAAGATGGAGAAACAGGAATCCGTCAGGCAGTGCTGGTAAGAATGTAGAATAATAGTACAACCACTGTGGAAAACAGGCAGCTCCTTGAGAAGTTAGCCAGAGAATTACCATGTGATCCAACAATTTCACTCCTAGGTATATACCCCAAAGAACTGAACGTTTAAAGAAAAACATGTCTATAAACACACATAGTAGATAAAAAAAAAATGGAAACAATCCAGATGTCCATCAACCAAGGAAGGAATAAACAAACTGGGGTATATCCATACGGTGGAATATTATTCAACCCAGAAAGGAATAAAGCACCAACATGTGCTATAATGTGGCTGAACCTTGAAAACATTAGGCCAAGGGAAAGAAGCCAGACATAAAAGGACAAACGTTCTTTGATTCCATTTATATGAAATGTCAAGAAAAGGCAAAGCCATAGAGACAGAAGTAGATTGATGGTTACCAGGGATGGGAGAAAGGGGTGAATGGGGAGTGACCGCGTAATAGGTACCGACCGAGTTTCCATCCGGGTGACGAAAATGTTCTAGAATTAGTGCCGATGGTTGGATGAAGTAAAAGCCACTGAATTAATTGTACATGGAAAACGGTTAAAATCGTGACTTTATGTGCACTTTACCTCGATGTTAGAAGACAGGAAGGAAACACATCAAGATGATAATCTTCGGCGATGTTGGTTTTCTTCACCGCGCTGCATTTTCCTAGCTGCCTACAATAAACATGCGGTGCCAGAATAAACTGAAATCGCTCCTGTTGCTGTGTGAAACAAGGCTGTCCAACTGTCAGGTGCACACACACCTCCCGGGGGATCTTGTTAAAGTGCAGATTCTGATCGAGCGGGCTAGGGTGGGACCTGAGAGTCTGCGTTCCCAGCAAACTTCCCCCGACCTCCCCTGGAGCAGCCAGGCTCCTGAAATCAGCAGCCCAAGCAGCAGATGAAGCAGGTGCACCGCAGCGGAGATGCCCACACAGAGAAGACTCTTGCTTCTGGATGCCCTGCCCCCCACCCCCCCCCCGGGGCCTATGCCGTGTAGGACCCACTGAGGTTTATCCGAAATTCAGATGTAACTGACTGCCCTCTGTTTTTATTTGCTAACTCTGAAACCCCAGGCTGCGGTGGAGAAGAAGGGTTGAAGCTGTGGTTGTCCGGGCAACCCGGGGCTGAGACACTTCAAGGCCACTCAAGGCGGCTTGCTGGGTGGTCCCGTCGACCTAACAGATAGCCACCAACACGGCTTACTCCTCAGCTGGCCCGCCCGTCTGCCATCCTCCCCACTGCCCTTGGGTCTGTTTCACCCACCTGGCCCCCTCCTGGAGAAGACTGCCCTGGAAACTGGCACACAGACTCCCACCTGATCTGGCCGCCTGGTCCAGCCGCCCACAGAGCAGAGGAGTCCCCTCCAGGTCACCGCTGCCAGGCAGCCTGACCCGCCGACCAACCCGGGGTCCGTAACCGAGGGCCAGGAGGCAGTCTGCAACGGCCTTGAGACTCGGGCGTGAGTGGAGGCTCGGACGAGGTACTTCGCTTCTCTCTGGGCCTTGACACCTACCTGTAACAGGTGGATAACACTTCCTGTTCCCCAGTTCTGACGATGAGATGAAACCATTTCGAAATAGCGCTCCGTGCGCTGCCTGGCACCCAGTAAACGCTCAAGATGTCGGGGAAATCATAGCTTCTTCTCTTCCCCTCCCACAATGCCCAGCACGGGGCTAAGCACAGCTGACATCCAGCACGCACCCGTGGGAGCTGAACAGCAGGAACGTCCCGGAACAGTGAAGGGACGCACTGCTCTGACCTGGACAGGTGGCCTCCTCACACCCTCCCAGCTCTGCCTCTAATTCTTTGTGACTTGAGGTAAGTCCATTCCTTTCTCTACGCCTCTCGGTGTCTTTGTCCACCAAGTAAGCGGGTAGATGAGCAGCCATCTGTGTTCTCTCACAGCCGTTGATGTGCCCATTCCAAAGATCAGGAAGCCTGAGGCTACTGACTCGCATGTAGTGAAGGTGTGACGGCACCCAGGTCTTCTTAAACCCCGCGGGGTTCTTCAGGAGAAGCCTGGCCTGGGGTTCTCCCCCACCTCCTCACCTGCCCATTAGCCCCAGCTCTAAGCTGGTGGGGAAGGGGGTTGTGGATGGGGTCTGCGCCTCACCTGGCTGGCCTCAGTGGGGCAGAGTCCATGGGGACAGGGCCGCTCGGAGATCCCAGCCTTCTCCGAGAGGCTGTGGTGAATCCTCTTGCCTTTCGTATCCGGCTGGGCTGGCTCCAGACCATTCGATGCTATTCCATTGTCATTGGCAGGACTGGGCTTGGTGAAGCTGGGCCCGGCGTGTCCCAGCGTGTCCCAGCCTCTCCCCGTCCCCGTTGTCTTTCTACAGGAGCCGGAGCTCATGTGTTCGACTCTTGGGGTGTTGAGTCTACCCAGCCCTTCAGGGATCGGGGCTGCTGGCCCCAGTGTAGAGATGTTGTTATCTGTATTACTTACAGGCCCCAGGCTGGTAGGGTCCCTCCCTCCTCTGACCAGATATGCCCAGCCCCCTCCTTTTTCTCTCTTGGCTTCTGCCCTGTTCTTTCTGTGATTGGCCCAAGAGAGGGGTGTGGGCCGGCAAGTACCCTACACAGAGCCGGGAGGCAGCATCCAGGGCTGGTTGGGCCACCCCAGGGCCTCCTGCCCACTGCCCCCCAGCCAAGCTGGGTCCTCTGCTTCCTGCCCAGCTGGGGCAGGCCTGGAAGGGCACAGTGGCAGGCCCTCTGTGATGCTCCTGTTGCCATGGTGATTCTAGATGAAAAGACCATAGCATTCTGTCCCCGGAACCTCCCCCCATCTTCCCAGCTCTGCTTTGTCTGCCTCCGGAGATGGCTCTCCGCTGGTGGCCTCGAGAGCTATGGCTCTGCTGCGGTCAGCGTCTCTTCTGTGCGTCTCCTATCCTCCTGGACCTCCCTTTAACCCCAACAGAGACCACTACCCTAAGAGTAAGCCTCTGCCCCCACCCCACCCCCCAAAACTGACATCCACTAGAGAGGTGATGGCGGGTCATGAAAAAGCCACAGGATTCAAAATGAAAAGACCCAGATTTCAGCCCCAGCCTAGCCTTTTATAGCTGTGTGGCCTTGGACACAACAGGCCTTGAGCTTCAGGGTCCTCCTCTGTAAAATGTAGATAATAATACCCTACCGAACTGTCCCTCAGAAATGCCTCCGTGACTTTGCATGGACTTTCCCTTATATGTAATACCCCTCCGTCCTTCTCAGCTCCGGCGAACTCCTACCCATGCCTCAGGACCCGGCTGAAATGATCCCTTCCGTGTAACAGTTTCCCTGACCTCTGTGTCCCTGACACAGATACTAGGACTTGCCATTTTGTGTTAACGTTATTGAAGAGTTTCCTTCGTTTTTATTTGACTATGAATTTTTGGACGCAGGAGGCATCGGATGAGGCTTAATTCCGGCATCAGAAATGGTTTGTTGGAGGACTACTTTGTGGAACAGAAAGCAGAAAAGGATGACCCTGACTGGGGTGGACTCCATCCTTGCAGGGGTCAATCCTGGGGCCCTTTGTCGAAGCACAGCGTGGGTCGATCAGTGCTTGCTGTAGCCTCTCTGTGTGCCTGAGATGCAGGCTGGGGACATTTTCATGGCTGGGAGCCACTGGGAAAGACCCCGACTTATGCCTAGGGTCTACCTGTCTCAGCACTGGGCTGGGGCCAGGAGCAGCTTCTCACCGGGTGTGTCTGTGGATATCCTGGGGCGTCTGGGAGGGGAAGGAGGGGGGCACAACACTGTCAGCTGGTCCTGGTAGGACTTTTGGGATATCGGCAAGGAACCTGAAGTTCAGGGGAGAGAGAGAGCTCCGGTTGCCACGGTGTCTTCCGACTCTCTTTCATGGCTCTACAGCTGCTGGTCGGGGTGAAGGAGAAGAAGGAGCCTCCAGGGCCAGCTCCAGGGTCCCTACAGACCGCTCATCAGCCAACAGGGCTTCCGTGGCCGGAGCCAGCGAGTCAGGGGCGCCCTCCAGTGGTCATTATAGGGGAGGCAGGAACCTGAGCGCGCAAAAAGGGAGGTGTTTCATTCACTCCTTCAGCTAACGTTAAGTGAGCATGCCCGCGCCAGACGGGTGCTGGGCACATGTTTCAGTTCTAACTAAAAATATATTGAGCATCTGCTAAGTGGAGAGCTCTCCCTGGAGTGTAGATATTTCTGGGTGGGGGAAGACGGAATGCAAGGTAGGGAATTAACCCTTCCAGCAGTGATTCTCAACCCACGTTGTCCATTGGCCTTGCCTGAGGAACTTGAGAAAACATGAGGGTCTGGGGCCCGTCCACCCCACCGAATCTGCAGGGGTGGGGGCGGACGCACCAGGGGCCGGCAGCCGGGCACGAGAACCACTGGTTTGACTGAATCATCACCCATCGTTCTCATTGCTGAGGTAGTGCTATTGTCCCATTTTCCAGACGAGGACGCTGAGGCTCAAGGGAAGGACAGCGATGGGAAAGATGTTTCCCACTGCACAGGCAGCATGTAGCAAATCGTCCTCGAAGAGACCCCCCCTCCTGACTGCAATGGCCTTGTTGTTTGCTGCGATTAGAAAAATACGCAAGGTGGTTGTGAAACGGTAAGTTTTCCCTGTAGGCGGGGAATTACAAAGGCGAAAGTGGTGCGCACAAAAGTCACCTGCAATCTCAGCATTATGAACACTTAGGAGTATGTCAGAGAGAGGGAAAGAGAGACGAGGGAGAAAGGGATGGAGGGAGGAGAGGGGGGAGGGAGGGAAGGCGTGGATTGATTTTAAGGCTCGAGGTCATTTTGTAAATCAGGGCTTCCGAAAGTGCGATCTTCAGACGTGGGCCAGCGGCGCTCGTTAGAAATGCAGCCCGCCCCTCCCCCACGACCCCCAACCCGGTCGCAGAATCAGACTCTGGAGCAAGATCCCGAGAAGCTGCATGTTTCGTATACATTCCAGACCCTTCCTATGGCCACTCGCTGAAGACCAAAAGCCCCTGGGGCTTCCAGCTTTCACAAGAGGAGCCTGTCCTGGACAGCCACGACTTCCAGGGGCTTAGGGCCCTTGCGTATAGACTGATGTATTAAACTGTTTGGAAGCAGGTGCTGAGACGTTAACCAGCTGCCCTTGGGGACCTGGGTACATACCCCCATTTTGCGTGGCCTGGCTAAAAGCCAGCAACAAAAACACCGAGGCTGCTGCGTCATCCTTC
The DNA here is from genome assembly GCF_007474595.2 of Lynx canadensis. Taxonomy (NCBI): domain Eukaryota; kingdom Metazoa; phylum Chordata; class Mammalia; order Carnivora; family Felidae; genus Lynx; species Lynx canadensis. The sequence continues at coordinate 106,212,769 of NC_044312.2, forward strand.
ACCAGGCCCAGCCCCCACACAGCAGCCTCCTACCCCCGCCTTCTTCCGTAGCTATGAACCAACCCACTAACTGGGTTCTGCCAGCCAATCACAGCCCGAAAAACTTATGATGTCACCATCAGCCAATCAGAGCTCCTCACCAGCATAGGAAGACCAATGTCACTCTTAAAAAGGTGATGAGGCCTAAAGCGAGGCCATCCTTTTTGGATAGGGACACTGAGGCCTAGGGAGACGCAGAGGCCCACTGGGGTCAGCCACACGGGTGGCAGAGCCAGGACTGGAAGCCAGGACTTCTGACCATGGTCCAGTGTTCTTTCCACTGCCCTCCGTGCTGCCCAAACCCCGAAGGGCCTGGGCCGGGGCTCCGTCTCTCGTGTAGCTCTTGGCACCGGAGATGAGGACCAGGGCCCCGGCCCCACTCCCCACAGCTCTCCCTGCAAGACCTCGGCCGTCAGAAACAGATCCTTCAGTCTCTGGATTTGAGGGGCCAGAGAAAATGGCGGGATTGGGCCCATGGTGGAAGGGAGTTGCCCCAAATTCTAGCCCTGGTCTCAGCCCCCACAGCCCCCAGGAAGGAATTAGAGGGGCCCTGGCCAGGCTGTGCCGGCTGCTAATGTGCAGATTATGAGGAGGGGCCAAAACAAGGGCTCCTTTGTGGAGGCCCTGGATTAGGCAGTCAAGTGACCGCCTAACACACGCATGGGCAGGGCTGGCCCTGAAGCGTGGGCAGGGTCACTGGCTGCAGGACCCCCAAGAGTCCCATCGGTCCAGTGGCCAGAAATGTCGTGGGATTCCCTGAGAGGACTGGAGCTCCTCCTGTGAGTAGCGGTTGGCCCAGGCAGGCGGGGCCGGGGCTTTGAGGGCCCCTGGGGTAGATGGCTGTCCTTGCAACAGTGCGGGTGATGCGGACACATGGGCAGCACGTGTGCGCGGGGGGGGGGGGGGGACACCGGTGTGTGTGTGTGTGTGTGTGTGTGTGTGTGTGTGTGTGCAAAGTCTCTGAGGTGGGAATGAGTTTGGTGTGCACAAGGCACAAAGACAGCCACCCCAGCTGCATCAGAGCGAGTAGGGGGAGGGCAGGTGGCAGCCATTGCTTCGGGAAGTTTGTCCTGAGCACCTGCTATGAGAACACAGTGGGAGCTTCCATTCTAAGGTGGGAATAGGCAGACATCCAATTCAAGTATAACAAGAGAAATGCTATGGAGAAAAATCGATAAGATGAGGGGACAGAGAACCAGTGGCACTGGGAGGCTATCTCCAGGTAGAGTAGTCGGTGGCATCCTTTCTGAGCAGACGACCCGAAGTGGGAATGAGCCACACAGTTAGATTAGGAAGAGCACAAGGATTAGCAAGTGGAAAGGCCCTGGGGTCACTGATCAGTAAACATTATTTGAGCATCTCTACCAGCCAGACTCTGTTCTGGGCAGTGGGGACAGGGAAGTGGACAAGACCGACGAGGCCCCTCACCAGTCTTGGTCCAAAGTGGTTGAGGGTGCTTGGGGAGATAGTGAACAAGATGGGCTCGGGGGACCAAGCCCAATGTGTGGACTTGGCTATTGCTGTTGTCATTACCTCTGTCAGACAACTTAAGGGCACAGACCTATCTGTGTCTTCTCTGCCAAGGCTGTGGGCAGCTCTGGGCTCACTTCCCTGGCTTCCCATGTCCCACAGTCAAGAAGAACCAAAAGGGCCTTTGAGGCCACCTCATCCCCCTCCCAGTGTCCAGACAGGAAAGCTGAGGCCCAGAGCAGGGAGGAGTCCTGGCTAAGATCACTCATGACGCCCAGACAGGCTCTGACCAAGACCCCTGCTCCCTGCCAGGCCCTCATCGATGTCCCTCCCCTGTCTGTCTACTAGCGTGCCCCCCCGTGCTCAGTCATGACCGTCACCTACTCAAGCCAAGTGGCTAATGCCCGCTTAGGCTCCTTCTCCCGCCTGCTCCTGTGCTGGCGCGGCAGCATCTACAAGCTGATCTATGGCGAGTTCCTCATCTTCTTGCTCAGCTACTACATCATCCGTTTCATTTACAGGTGCAGGGGGACAGGCTGGGGTGGGGCCTGGGAGGGGCGCAGCTGGGGCTTGGAACAACTAGGGGGACGCTCTTACAGGACCAGAGTCCTATAAGGCTGACCTGAGCTCCTAGCCAAGCCCTGGGGGCTGGGGGCTGGGGGCTGGGGGTTGGGAGGACATAAAAGGAGTCAGAGTGGGAGGGCAGCTCACGGCAGGCCAGGAGTATCTTTCTCCCAACTCAGGGACAGGCCCGGGAACCCAGGCCTTACCTGGTCCCACTCAGCCAGCCTGTTATTCCTGAGTCCCACACAAGCTCAATCCCAGACCATACTTTTTCCCCCCTCCAATAAACATGTTTATTTAAACAATAAAATATAGGACAGATACGATCACAGAATATACGAAAGCATTTTGAGTGGAAAAAAGCACTTATGACCGAAATGGGTTGAAGGGCTCTTACGTAGGGAAAGTTCTTGGATTCGTAATTACAATGCCAATAACAAAGCACATTGATTTTCTTTGGTTGTTACTAGGCCATCAAGATCCTTTTTTAAGAAAAATTAGAGTTCATTTCTGAGAGTTTTAAGTTGATAGCAAAATTGAACGGAAGGTAGAGAGTTTCCATATTCTCCCTCAAACACACACAGCCTCCCCCGCTATCAACGTCCCACGGCAAAGTGGCCTATGTGTTGTAATGGATGAACCCACACGGTCACATCATTGTCACCCAAAGTTCATAGTTTACACCAAGGTCCACGCTCGGTGTTGTGCATTCTGTGGGTTTGGACAGATGCGCAATGATATGTATTCACCATTTTAGTATCATACACAGTAGTTTCACTGCCCTAAAAGTCCTCCAGGCTTCACCTATTCAACCCTCCCCCCCCCATACATATTTTTATCAAAAATATTTTTTTAATGTTTGTTTATTTTTGCGAGAGCACGCACACGCACACAAGAGGGGGAGGGGCAGAGAGAGAGAAGGAGACACAGAACCCGAAGCAGGCTCCAGGCTCTGAGCTGTCAGCACCGAGCCTGATGTGGGGCTGGAACCCACGGACTGTGAGATCATGACGCGAACGGAAGTCAGCCGCCCAACCGACTGAGCCACCCAGGCGCCTCATACGCTTTTTAAACACCAAATGCTATTTGAACCTGCTTGGGATCCTTTAAAAGGGGGTCAGGGGTGCCCGAAACTAACTCCTGGCGAGACCTTCCTATAGCTCACAGAAAACCTCCTGAGGGGGCCTCTTCCAGCCATGGAGCAGAGGCCCCCTTGGGGTTTGGGGTTGCCAGAGAAGGACGGGTTGGGCCAGTGAAAGGGGCAGGGAAGTGGTGGGGGAGCAAAGCGGCAGTCACATTCCTACCGTAGGCCTGGCTGGACGTGGTACCTGTCTCAGCCATGTCTACACATCCCCCTCCCCCCCAGGATGGCCCTCACGGAGGAACAGCAGGTGATGTTTGAGAAACTGACTCTGTATTGCGACAGCTACATCCAGCTCATCCCCATTTCCTTCGTGCTGGGTGAGCTCCCCCTTCTGAACGTCGGGGTCCCGGGGGCTGCTCCAGGCTCCAGACGGGGGCACTACGAGGAACTAGCTGGTGAAGGCCACTGGAATGTCAGTGCCTCTTGGCAGTTCACAGAAATGGGGGGACTGCCCCCAGACGGAATGAAGTTAGACATTAGGAAGGACGTCCTGCTGTTGGCACTCAAGACCCCAGTTTCTGAGGGCAGCCCTGGCAGGGTCCCTGGAGCCTGTGCGCAGGAGGGGAGGGGTCTGGCAGATTTCTGGGTTAAGCGAGGGGGGCCTCTGGGAGCGAGAGCTTGGGGCTCTTGCGCCTTTCTGCGGCGATGGTCTTCCCCTGCTGAGTGCCTTCCAGGAGGGTTGGGGCTGGGCCCCGCTCCCATCACAAAGATGGAGAAACCAGGCGTCGCCCTTGTTTGGCTCTGGCCGCAGCCTGGGCCCTCGCCTCGCCCCCCTCCCCCTTCTCCTGCCCAGGCTTCTACGTGACGCTGGTCGTGACCCGCTGGTGGAACCAGTACGAGAATCTGCCATGGCCCGATCGCCTTATGAACCTGGTGTCGGGCTTGGTGGAGGGCAAGGACGAGCAAGGCCGGCTGCTGCGGCGCACGCTCATCCGCTACGCCAACCTGGGCAACGTACTGATCCTGCGCAGCGTCAGCGCCGCAGTCTACAAGCGCTTTCCCAGTTCCCAGCATCTGGTGAAAGCAGGTGGGCGGGGCCGGCGGGGCTGGCGGGGCGGGGGCAGGGACGGTGGGTGGAGCCAGAGGCCTGCCTGCTGATGATTCGGTGGGGATGGGGTCGACACCTGGGTCGAATTGGGCGGGGCGGAGTCAGGTGCGCGAAGGTGGGTGGGGCGAGGCCCGGGGAACCACGCGAGGAGAGGGTTTTGAGATATGGCTAAGGGACCCTTGAGGGATGAGAGAAGAGTGGGGACTGAGGGCCCGGAGTGGGGCTTTGGGAATCGGCAAGAAAGTACCGGACTGCCTGCCTCTGTCCTTCCCCGTCCAGCTCTGCGGGTTTTCAGTCTCTGGCCTTCCCTGGCCCTTACCTGAGCTGGTCCTCATTAAGAAGACAGACACTTCTCGCGTGCTCAGGCCAGAACAGCACCTAGTAGGCACTCAGTAATTATTTGTTGAAAGAGGATGGCAAAGAAGCTCAAAGGTCCCAATGAACTTGGCCCTAAATCCTGGGCTTCGGCAAGGCCTGGCCTGGCCACCCCTGCCAGCCCGTCCCTTCTGCAGGTTCCCCCACCCGCTGCCTTCTTAACTCCACCCCGCAGGCTTTATGACCCCCGCGGAACGCAAGCACTTAGAAAAGCTGAGCTTGCCGCACAACACGTTCTGGGTGCCCTGGGTGTGGTTTGCCAACCTGTCAATGAAGGCGTGGATCGGAGGTCGAATCCGGGACCCTGTCCTGCTCCAGAGCCTGTTGAACGTGAGCTTCCCGACACAGATGGGGCTGTTGCAGAGTGGGGACGGCTGTGCCCGAGGTTGCACAAAGTTTCCTACAAAGAGGAGGCTTGAGGGTCTTCCCAGAACCTGCCTTGAGATTGTAGGATTTTGTCCAACAGCATTCCACAACCCACCGTGGCCCCTTGCCCCCGGTTCCCTTCCCACTTCCTCTCTAGAGTGAGCCTCGGAGATCCTGGTTCCTTTTTGATAGATGAGGAGGCTGAGGCACAGAGAGGTTAAGGGAGCCGCCCATGACCACACAGCCAGGGCTGGACCATGAGGGTTTGAGCTTGGGAGAGCACACTGTGGTCAGGACCCCAACCCTCCCTCCTGCTCCCCAGGAGATGAACGTCTTGCGTACTCAGTGTGGACTCCTGTTTGCCTATGACTGGATCAGTATCCCACTGGTGTACACACAGGTGAGGACTAGGCCAGTGAAGCTGCCCACTTGGAAAACGAGGTGGGGGGTGCTGGTAGGACTTGGGGAAACAGCCTGTCATAGGAAGGGCTCACTTAGGGGCTAAGAGGCTCCCCCTGGGAGTTAGATCTGGACTTTGCGGGTCCTCTCCAGTGCCAGGTTGGAAGAGTCCGGGCTCCTGCCTGGTTCAGCCCAGCAGAGGCAGTGTGATCATCCCTATTTTATTTTATTTTATTTTTAATTTTTTTATTTATCTATTTTTTTAATACGAAATTTATGGTCAGATTGGTTTCCATACAATGCCCAGTGCTCATCCCAACAGGTGCCCTCCTCAGTACCCATCACCCACCCTCCCCTCCCTCCCACCCCCCCATGGACCCTCAGTTTGTCATCCCCGTTTTTTTTTTTTTTTTTTTTTAATTTTTTTTTTCAACGTTTATTTATTTTTGGGACAGAGAGAGACAGAGCATGAACGGGGGAGGGGCAGAGAGAGAGGGAGACACAGAATCGGAAACAGGCTCCAGGCTCTGAGCCATCAGCCCAGAGCCTGACGCGGGGCTCGAACTCACGGACCGCGAGATCGTGACCTGGCTGAAGTCGGACGCTTAACCGACTGCGCCACCCAGGCGCCCCTGTCATCCCCGTTTTAGAGATCACAGAGACCCAGAGTCACTGGACTGCACAAGTCAGAGCAAGGTCTCGTTCTCCCAGCCTAGGGAGCTTCCTGACTTCAGGGCCTCCCCCAGCTCATTTCTGCTGCCACCTCCCTTTCCTCCCAGGTGGTGACCGTGGCGGTTTACAGCTTCTTCCTGGCTTGCTTGATCGGGCGGCAGTTTCTGAACCCGGCCAAGGCCTATCCTGGCCACGAGCTGGACCTCGTTGTGCCCGTTTTCACGTTCCTGCAGTTCTTTTTCTATGCTGGCTGGCTGAAGGTGAGATTCTCTGCCTCACAAGACCGGGTGAGGTCCCGGCCAGGAGGTCCATGCTCAGCCAGGAAAGGAGAGTCTCAAATGTGGAAAGTGGGCTGCTGGGCCCCGCCCACCACCCTCTGGTCTCCTCCTTCCCCGTGTCTTAACATAGGAAGAAACTGAGACCCAGAGAAGAGCAGGACCCGCCAGAGGCCTGTGTCTGATCCCAGCGCTTCACCCGAGGCCTAGGGCATAGCTGGCAGGAAAGAGACAGGGAAAGCTCAGTTGTCAAACCATTAGATGTCCCCTCAAGAGAACGTTCTCCAAACATCTGTCCGGAACAAGGGAAATGTATGGACTAAGATGGCAGTAGCTGACCCCACTGGCGAGGCAACTCCTCACCGTCCGCAGTGATGAGGCTCTGGTCCCAAATTTGTCCCCTCTGCTTCGTAAAGCAAAAGCCCTGATGTTAACTACCCTACCCCCCATCCTTTCAAGGCAGATTAGCACCACCTCTCCTTACTCAAGAAATCTATCCAGGGCGGGATGGGGGAAGGTGTCTCATCCCCACCCCAAGTGGCTTTTCCAGGTTTTCCTCCCACTACATCCGGAGCTGTCCCTAACAGGAGTTCTGAACAGCACCATTTCCTCTCCATCTCTTTATCTTTCCTCCGTTTCTTTTTTTTTTTTTTTTAATTTTTTAACATTTATTTTTGAGAGACAGAGCAAGACAGAGCATGAGTTGGGGAGGGGCAGAGAGAGGCAGGGGCACAGAATGCAAAGCAGGCTCCAGACTCTGAGCTGTCAGCACAGAGCCCAACGCGGGGCTCGAACCCACGGACCTCGAGATCATGACCTGAGTCAGACACTCAACTGACTGAGCCACCCAGGCGCCCCAGATCTTTCCTCCATTTCTCACCCACCCTCTGTCTCTTCCTTTTTTCCTTTATTTTTTGGTAGTGGTGGTGATGGCACGTTGCCTCCTCCCTCCCTCCTGTGCATGGTTTGTGTGTGTGCATGCGCGCGCGCGCGCACACACACACACACACACACACACACACACACACACACAGCTATTCCTTCCCCATCCACACCCTCAGCCCCTCAGTCATCTTCGCTTCAAACCAGATCACACCCATTTTTCTGGCTGAAATTCCCCAGCGGCTTACGGGATGTCCCTTGAACCCTTAGTGCAGCTCACCCCTACTGCGGGGCTTTGTCAGGGGACTTCACAGGTTAGCGCCAGGATTCATCCTGCCTGGGCCACCCTTTATTTGATCACAGCCTCAACGTCTCTGTTGCGTTGAAAATAATGAATAAATGAGTGTTTGAAGACTGGAATGAGTAAATGAACGAACGCACAGAATTCTGGAACTCCGGGGAGCATATAGGTTTGGGAGGTACCAGTGATGACTGGTACTGAGTGACCCAATGAAGGACAGCTCTTCCCTGAAGAGCTTCCCTAAAGGGAAGGACATACTGGCTCTGGAGAAGGTGGTTAGGGAGGCCAGGCATCGAGGGGGGCGTGGAACTAGAAGGAACTGAAAGTTTAAGGCCAGGAAGCAGGCTGCAGGGAATCTACCTGAGGATTTCCAGAGCCTCACCTCTCCCCAAGGTGGCAGAGCAGCTCATCAACCCATTTGGAGAGGATGATGATGACTTTGAGACCAACTGGATTGTCGACAGGAGCCTGCAGGTATTTGGGGAGAGGGGGCGCCTATCCTGTGGTCCTTCCCTGAAAGGGCCAGGGAGGGGACCCCACGGGTCTGCAGGAAGGCCTCACCGTGAACTGCCCCCTCCCAGCCAACCATTCATTCACAGGATTCTCAACCCAACTTCCGAGGCTGAAGATGGGCATCAGTCTCTCCATTTCACAAGTAGGGAAACTGAGGCCCAGAGAGAGGGAAGTGACCTCTCCAAGTCATCTAGCAAATTCAAGGTCCTGCTTGGGCTGACCTTTCTGCTGGGTTTTCCTTCTGTGCCTGGCAACCAGGTGTCCCTGTTGGCTGTGGACGAGATGCACCAGGACCTGCCCCCAATGGAGCGGGATATGTACTGGAATGATCCAGAACCACAACCCCCCTATACAGCTGCTTCCGCCCAGTATCGTCGACCCTCCTTTTTAGGCTCTACCTTCAACATCAGGTGAGCAGTGCCCGGGACCACTTTGGTGAGTCGAAAAGCCCAAGTGCAAGGGCCTGCCTGAAAACTTAGAATAGCGCTGGTTAATACATACCGGATGTGTGCTAAGTGCTGGGAATTCTGCTAAGCTCTTTGTATAAACTCTCCTTTTCCTCCCAATGGTTTGGTACCTCCGGTTTTCAGGTGATGAAGTCCAAGTTCAGAGAGGTTAAGTGGGTTGTCCAGCCCAAGGTCACATAGTTAGCAAGTGGTACACGTGGACCAGGTGTGTCTGCTTCTATCTCCACATCCTTACCTTGTGCTGTTTAGTAATTCCTAAAGCTGTAAGGGATTGTAGGTACAGCCAGTCTAAGCCCCCCCACGTCCAGAGCTGGAAACAGGTCCTGAGAAAAGAAGGCACTTACTCAAGGGCAGTCAGTGGTCAGTGATGCAGTTGGGATGTCAGAGCCTGGTTCCCAGCTCTGGTCCGGAACTACGTTTCCTGATAAGCCAGGGTGTTTGGACGGGGAGTGAAAGCGGGGAGGGGGAGGAAGTGAGGGGAAGGACGGCAAGCATGTCCCCAGCAAGACGCTGGGTCATCACAGGTAACTTCTGGGTAGGCTCCGTGCTACAGAGCACAGGCCTCAGGTCACCCACCGCAGCCAGCCAGACTTCCCTGCACATGGGTCCTGTTTCCCTGATTCCGTCCGAATCCCTTCTAAGCTGCAGCAGGGTCACAGTGGGCGGAAGGGCCATCCCAGACAGCCCTCTCTCCCCAGTATGAGAGTGGGGAGGACTATACCATCAAGATTTTCTTCCACGGTATTAAGCATTGTTGTCTTTTTTTTTTCTTCGAGAGGCTTTTTAAAGTTTATTTTTGAGAGAGAGAGAAAGAGTAAGCACAAGCGAGACAGGGGCAGAGAGAGAGAGAGAGAGAGAGAGAGAGAGAGAGAGAGAGAGAGAGAATCCCAAGCAGGCTCTGCACAGATGGTGGGCCCCCGATGCGGGGCTCAAACTCACAAACCATGAGATCATGACCTGAGATGAAGTCGGGTGCTTAACCAGCTGAGCCACCCAGGTGCCCCAGCACTATTGTCTTTTAAAAACCATATATCTGGGGCGTCTGGGTGGCTCAGTCAGTTAAGCATCTGACTTCAGTTCAGGTCATGATCTCACGGTTTGCGAGTTTGAGCCCCGTGTCGGGCTCTGTGCTGACAGCTCAGAGCCTTGGAGCCTGCTTCGGATTCTGTGTCTCCCTCTCTCTCTCTGCCCCTCCCCTGCTCGTGCCCTCTCAAAAATAAATGTTAATAATTAATTAATTAATTAATAACATAAAAATAAAAACCAAATATCCTCTTAAGCCATAATAAGAATTAGCGAGAGTCTCTAGTAGGTGTGAGGAAGGTTTGAAAAAGTGATCACATGAAGGCTGGAGGCTTGCTCGGGTCAGAAACATTTCTGGAAGTTGCTTTTGAATTCCATGTGGTCTGTACTCTGGCAGCTGAAGGTTGGGTGGAGGACAGAGAATAGTAATACATAGACCTTGTCTGCAAGGAACACACAATTCAGTGAGGGGACTCAAACCCAAGGCCCCAACTCTGGATACAAGGTACAAAGTACCAGGTGCCTGGGGGAGACGGAACATAGAACAAGAGACCGCCTTTGGCCTGAGAGGTGGCCTCCAGCTGGACCCGGAGCTGGGCCTTGAAGCGTGGGGAGAATGTAGACACGAGCGAGGGCAGGCCACACTCTGGGATAGGCGGGCTCTTTCCTGCAGAGCAAAGGCCTTGGGCTTCCAGAAAGCCAGACTTCTTTGTGGATATGCTGCTCTGTAGTTACAACTGCAAACCCCCAGCCTGCCCAGAGTCACTCCTGGGCCTCATGTGACTGACCAGACCTGGGGAGCAGTATTCTGCTCGCCTGGAGTGAGGGATGCTCACGAGAAGACGGAGATGAAGACAGAGCCCTTAAGTGCCAGGCTGGGGGGGCAAGGAGGGGTTAGTCAACACGGGCAAGAGGGAGGCACACAACAGTGAGGGGAGCCGGGCCTGGAAGGATTCACAGGGCAGTAGAGGATGGGTCGGGAGAGAGGTGAGTCCAGGCATAGTGAGAAACACTGTGTGTCTTTGGCTTTGGGCCATAGAGAGGGAAAAGAGGGGGTGAAGGAGAAGTCAAGTCAGGCTTTGGTCCTTGTCCGCTGCTCAACCGAGTCTCCTTTACAGTCTGCATAAGGAAGACATGGGGTTTCAGGCAAATCCAGAAGAGGAGGAGGACCCTCAAACTGGCATCATTGGCCGCTTCCTAGGGCTACAGTCCCACGACCACCATCCCCCCAGGACAAACTCAAAGACCAAACTACTGCGACCCAAGAAAGAAGGCCTTCTCCAAGAGGGCCAGCCCAAGAAACTCGGGAGTGCCAGACAGCACTCTAGGAACCAGGAAGGCGGCAAGCCTTGGAAGATTGAGGAGGAGGATGATGCTTTCGAGACTGCTGCACTATACGGGAGGTCAGGCTACCACAGTGCCCCCCAGACGCCCCTCAGCCACACCCCTATGGTCTTCCCACCTGGAAAGTCAGCACCCTCAGGCCTTCGCAGAGTCTCAGGCACAGACAGCGCTGTCAAAGACCAAAGCCTACAGCCTGTGACTCCTGACAGAGATAACAGTTTTGAACTGCTCTCAGATGGCGTCGGGTCCTCAACGGAGAACCCACAATTGGGTCACATGAAGAAGAAAACCGTTGAGTTTAACCTGACCGACATGTCGGAGACCTCGGAACATCTCAGAGAATCACATTTGGACCAGTCAAGCAACATAGAGATAATACTCAGAAGTCACGGAGATCCCTACTGGGCCTTGGAAGACAGGTCTGTTCTCTACCTTAACCAGGTCACTTCACCTCCTCCCCTCCCCACACTCCCACCCACATGGGGGGAAGCCCCACCAGCTTCCCTTGCTGTGAGCCTACCCTTCCTTCCGCCATTTTTCCTACGGTTCCCTCACTGCCAGAGCATGCTGGACTCACACCTTGCATTGCCTTGGGGCACACACCTGGCCACCTCAGCAAGGGCCCTAGTTTAGTGCTGAGGGCTTTTGCTCATTTCACCCAAGAGGCTGATACCACCAGGAAGAGTCCCACCAGGCCAGGCTTAGGTGGGCATGTTATCCCTGGAGCTCGCTTTTGGAGGAGCAGACCCAAAACCATGAGGCAGAGCTAGGGACTCTAGGCGGTAACCTAAGAACTCCACTCACTACCTAGCCTCAGCTGGGTGACCGCATATGAACACTCCTCCACAACCCTCCAGTGATCCTGGAAAGTATTACACCCCTAGGAACTGGTAGATGGTCAAGGTGAGGGTGGCCAGGTCCCTTGGGGTATCTTACTGCTTTGGGGAACTCATCAGGACTTCTGAACTTCAGTGTGCTCTCCATGCTGCCTCGGGGGTCCATCCAAAGCTGTCAAAACCCCAGCAGGTGTTTCCCTACATTCAGGATTTCACCCATTAGACCCACCCTACCCCACCCCCAATCATGATGTGGGAAGCGTAACTTCCTATTTCTAGATTCTCAAGCAGTTAACTTCCGGGTCAGAATGCACACTTTGTGATTAAAAGCCTGAAAAGGGCTACCATCGGTTTTGTTTCTAGCCAGACAGAAACTTACGAATCACCGTGGCTTGTTTGGGAAAGGACATTAATGTAGTTGTTAGCAAGGAGATGGTTCTGTGGTCTCCTGACACTACTCACTGATGTTGTGTAGTTCAGATGTCCCAACCTTTGCCACACTATGCAACTAGTTTTAACACTGAAGTGGAGATCTTCCGTACTCACGTTAACTTTCTCCAATTTTCTCTAGGGATGAAGCACACTCTTAAGCCTGTTTCCCCGAAAGGGACACTTCACCGGCCTGGTCCTACCTGCATGTACACCAGCGGGACACTGATCCAGTCATAGCCATATAGCTGTCCACACTGAAGCATACGTTCGTATGACAGCCTGAATTAAATGGTTAGCTTAATGGGTAACAGAATCAGTAGTTTCAGGACTACTTAAGCCTTTAAGTGCCTTTTGTACATAAAAATTGTGAAAGCTAGACCGAATCACCGGAAACATGTAATTCAAAACATCAAATTCAGCATCCGGAGTCCTTAACGTCCTGTCTGAATTCCACACCCCCAACCTTGACATCTTTCCCAAACTGAAGAGTTTAGTAAATACAAATCCTCCTAGGCATTTCATTTGGTTACCGTGGTTGAACTGCAGCAGTCACAGATTTTGCACAGAGGACCCAGATCCAATTCTAGCCCATCTCAACTACTCAAAAGACAACAGCTGGGTACCAAATTACTTTATTTGAAGGAATGGTACAAATGAAAGAAGTTAAGTAGATGTTTTGGTACAACTTCTAGAAAAGGGAAAGGTAACCCCAACACGCATGCACTGCCTCGGTGACCAGGGAAGTCACCTGTGTGGCGATGGGAAGACAGCCTAAGGCTTAGCTCTCATTATCACTGTTTCCCAAGGTGTGCTTGTCAAAGAGATACTCTGCCATGCCAGATTCGGGAGCCCCCATCTTGCGCAGGTTGGTTACGTGGTCACCCAGTTCTTTGATGGACTTCACCTGCTCATTCAGATAATGCGTCTCAATGAAGTCACACAACTAGAAAACAGAAATGGGGAAGAACGTTATTGGTAAGCTTTCCCAGGAGAGGCAAACGGTTCCCTCCATGGGCTCCCCGGTTGTCAGTACTCACATGGGGGTCGTTTTTGTCAGTGGCCAGTTTGTGCAGTTCCAGTAGTGACTGATTCACACTCTTTTCCAAGTGTAACGCACACTCCATCGCATTCAGCCCGTTCTCCCAATCGTCACGGTCTGGTTTCTGAACGAGAGGAGGTCAGGTCAACGCACCTGCAGCCTCTACCAGCCCACAAGTCAGCAAGCACCTCAAACGTGCGCTTCACAAGGGACATCCAAGTTTCTCCTGCAACAGCTTCCAACTTAACACCCTCGCCCACTACTCTTTGCTGCCTTTAGCTTAGATGGTTAAGCCTAAAAAAAGCACAAAATCCCGAAGTTGCCTCGTTTTACCAGGGCAACTGCTAGCTTCCGAGTGATTCCTGACACCTGAGGACTGCTAGGTAGCTTACTGAGGAGGCACGGCACCTCTAGGATCTTTCGTTCACCTTGATATCCTGAAGGAAGATTCGGCCACCTCGCTGGTTCTGCAGCTTCATCAGCTTCTCAGCATGTTCCCTCTCCTCATGAGATTGGTGAAGAAAATATTTGGCAAAGTTCTTCAAAGCCACATCATCACGGTCAAAATAGTAAGACTGAAAGGGGAACATCAATGTTAGGCTAAGGAGTCCCAAGAAAGGCACTCTGCTGGCCTAAGCCTTTCTTTCTCAAAGCGCAGCAAGAAAGGGATCTGTGCTGAAGGACACTGGGGGCAGGTTGTGTTCCTGGAATGAACACAACAGTAATTATTGTGTCTTTATTTTGGTCCTTGAAATTGAAAGTTTACTACAAGGAACCTTTAGAATACCATGGAATTGCCCCCAGCATGGAATTTCTTAAGGCTCTGTATTAGTGCAAAGTTCTTCCGCCCAACGTCCAATTTGATTGGAGAGGGTGTGGGAGTATTTACCCTGTACAAATAGTGCCTTCTCTCTCTACTCCCTGGTTAACCCCTGTCAGAACATGAACTTGCCAGCTTACAGCAGCCTGTAAAATTTCTAAATTTAACAAATTTCTAAAATTAACCCATTAGGGATGGTGAGCTGTGGGCAATGCTAATGTATACAAATACACTGCCAGCAGAAAGCAAAAAAAAAAAAAAAAAAAAAAAAAAAGCAAAACAAAAACCCTGAATACAAATATGTTGCCAGCAGAAAACAAAACAAAAACAAAACCTGATTCAGATTTAGACACTTGCTGTATTCAGGTATTCCTCAAATGGAACGGCAGTCATGGAAATCCAGGCCTGTTTTCAAATGCATCTGGAACATGTCTATTCTTGGATAATTTGCACAATCATAAGACAATTCTAAGTAAAACTCCCACCACCTCGCCTCAAAACCAGGATTTTGGAAAACGGAGCCCACTGATTGGCGCATGGAAAAATTCTTTGCCCAGTTACCGGTGATGTACTTTATCCGAAAACCACGGGTTCAGTTAGAGGGCCACCACTCTCAGGCACCAAAAAGATAAGGTTTAAGTATCCAGGAAAAAGGACGGATGACTAAGACAACTGTGTCCTCGCAAGGGGAGATTTCCGCGCTTCGATTCAAGTGGGACCCAGAGATAAGCACAACAGAGGGGTGGCGACGGCTGCTCGAGAGTGGTCAGCCTACAGGAGATAAGCCACTTAGCACCAGACCACCCCCGCCCCTCCCGGCCGTTGCTATCCGACACCATTACCCAGCAGGCTCCGCCATACCCGAAAGGGGGGGGGGCGGTGGGGGTGGGGAGAGGATGGGGGCTGGACCACTTCGCCTGTTACCCAAGCCAAGGGACGACCCCAGGATCACGTGATCGACGCAGGGGAAGGGATGGAAAGGCCAAAACCACCTTCCTCGCTGCAGGATCGTACTGGTCGCAACCGCGGCCGACTCCAGGGTTTCAGCAAACCAGGCTCTCTTTAAATATAGAGGGGGTGCGCAGAGGCGGCCCTGCCAGGGGACACTCGGAAAGGGCGAACTCGCCAGAATGTCTGCGCAAGTCCCGGGAGACCTCGAGCAACGTCCATTTTCTTGCAGGGCGCGCGCGGAGGCGGGAGAGGCCGCCCGTTAGCCACACCCCCGCCCCGCCCCGCCGCCCGCGGCCCGGAGAAGCCGCGCCCGCGCTCACCATGGACAGGTAGACGTAGGAGGCGTAGAGCTCCAGGTTGATCTGGCGGTTGATGGCGGCCTCCGAGTCCTGGTGGTAGTTCTGGCGCACCTGCGAGGGGGACGCGGTCGTCATGGCGGCGGCTGAGGAGAGGCGGCGGCGGCGGGCGGTGGCGGCGCTGGAGCGGCGGTGGGAGCCTTGGGGCGGTCCGAGGGCGCTGTGAGGAGATGGCGGAGGGCTGGCTCTGGGCGGCCGGCCGGAGGGGGTGGTCGAGCGCCGGGTTCCGTCCAAGCACTGTTGAAGCAGGAAACCGCGGCGACTCTCGGCAGACTGTGGCGCAGATGGCCGCGGCCCCGCACTTATAGCGGGATCGGGCGTCAGGCCCGCTCGGGCCAATCAAGCCGCCCGCCCGCCGGGACAGGCCCCGCCTCTTCCGGTGGGCGCGCGGCCCCGCCCCTGGGGCCCTGGGGGAGGGCGGCGCCGCCGGGGGAGGCCGCGCGTGTCCCGCCGCGCGTGGGGCCGGAGGCGTCCTTGCGCTGGGCCGCGCCTTTGGTGCAATTGTGGGGAAGACGTGCGGAAGGGCAGGAAGTCCAGCTCGGAGCCCGGGGCCCAGGGCGTCCCGGGTCCCGGAGCCGACGGAAAGCGCCCCTGGCTCCCGGGGCGTCGGGGCGATTCCTGAGGCCCTGGGCGGGCTCCCCGAGGCTCTTGGCCAAGGGCACGTTAAAAATCCGAGCGGTAGGGCAGCAGTTAACCACACTCGAGGCGACTTCCTCGTCATGCAAATTGGGAAACTGGAAACATAGGCCCTAGGCGGCCGTGTGAGTCAGAGATGTGGCTGGGATAAGGCTGGCTTTCTCTTCCTCAAGGTCTAGCAAGGAGCAAAATGCAGGCCTCGGCCCGTCCCTGGTTGTCCCCCGCCCTTCCGACCCCGTCCGCCTTTTGCCGAAAGCAAATATGGCTCCTCCTGCAGCTTCTACAACAAAGGCTGGGCGGGCTGTTTCCCGAGAGGCATGGACAGGGCCTTCCCTGAGGGAGTCCCGGCGGGGTGGGCCGCCTGGGCGTCCGAGAAAATCCAGAGGACGATTTTCTTTTCTAAAGAAAAGACAGGAGAAGCCACTTGGATCTGGAGACGAAGCCATGAGGCCATTTTGAGATGGCCTCTTTTATGGGCCCCACTTACAGGAGACCTTTCCTAGGGTTACCCTTGGAGAGAAGCCAGTGAATGACCTGCGTGACAGGTGCAAGGAACCCTGGAAGGGCAGGGCTACTGGGTGTGGCTTGCAGCTGTGTCCCAGGCACGAGTAGGTGTGGATTCGGGGATGGCAGAAATGGGGTTAGGCCCGGGCTCCTGTCTTCCAGATTCCCAGTCCGCTGGCTTCGAGGTTCACTGTTCTTAACCGGGTTCCTTCAACACAAGTGGGAGACCTATCCAAGACCCCTTTCGGGGTGCTCACAGACGTGAGACTGGAAACTGAACTCCCCAACCTTAAAAAGGGAAGGAGCTCTACTAAAAAAAGAAGTTGCTGATGGAATTACTGTGATTTCTCTTTCTTGGGTCTTTGCTACACTCCTTTCAAAATGAACGAGCACATGTTACTTTCAGGAAGAAAATTTTAGTGGGGCTAGAGCTACAAAAAATAATAAGCAGAAGGCTGCTGGGAGAGCATAGACAAGGGGTGCCTTAGCGTGTCTGGGATAGGAGGTCAGGGCAGGCTTCCCAAGGGAAGTGACAGTTGAGCTAAGTTTGAAGAAAAAGCTAGAAAGAAGGTGGAGTGGAGGGAGGGAGGGAGATGGGGAAGGGAATTCCAAGCCGGGAGAACAGCATATGCAAAGGTGTGGAAATGGATGGCCTAATCAAGGTACCTTAAGAAAGTGTTGGCCTGGAAAATAGAGTCTATGTTGGAGAATTCTGGAAGGCGGATAGAGGGTCAAGGTGGGGAAAGCCTGTGGGCCATAAAAAGGGGTTAAATTCTATCCTGGGCGATCTGGAGACACTAAAGATTTCTAAGCAGGGAGATACTACATTAGTTTTATTTTTGGAAATCTTACACTGAATCCATAGAAAAGCTCTCCTATATTAGCAGTAAACAGCAGTTAGAAAATGTTACAAGAAAAAAGTATTTTTAACTTACACTGGCAACAGAAGCTTAAAGTACCTAGGAATAAAGTGAACAGGAAGTATATGAAGAGAATTAGAAATGTTTGTTGCTGGCCAGAAAAGAAAACCTGCATAAAGGAAGAAACACCATGGATAGCCAACCTCAGTTTTGTGAAGACGTCATTTGTCCCCCATGGAAACCTATAGATTCAATGCAATTTCTGTAAAACTCCACGGTACATTTTGGAACTTGACGAAATGATCCTAAATTTGGAAGAATGCATGTGTAGAATAGCTGATAAGCATTTGTCGGAAAAAAGGTTCTGAGGGTTTGCCCTCAGGGCCTGATTTGCCCTCTCTGATATTTAAAAAGTACTATATAAAGTCGTCTAAGCATTTGGTACCGGCTCAGGAAGAGATGATCTATCAGTGTTAACAGTCCTACTCGGGTACTTATGGGAACTTCGTAGATGCCGAAGTGACCTTTCAAATTTGGGGAGAAAGAATGGGTTCAACAAATGATGTTGAAACAATGGAGAGTCATATGAAAAAAAAATGACTCATTGTATTTCAAAATGTGTTCCAGACAGATTAAAGATCCAAGCCTTTAAAAAACAAAAACACCCATGAAGTTACTAAACGAATATCTAGGAGATTATCTTTTAAAATTCTGGAGTAGGGAGTGTTCTTTTGAGGTTGTAAAAAGCCATAAAGGGGCAGTTGGCAGATTGACTACTTAAAAAAAATGAAAAGTTGGATGGCTGAGAGGTCCAGTGACACGGAGAGCAGGTGACAGACTCAGCCACGTGGGAGAGTGGCACCTGGCCGCCACGAGACAATGCGGAGGACGATCAACGATGGGATTGTGCCAAATAAAAACAGCCAGTGTCTTCAGAAGAGAAAGAATCTGCCAAAGAGAAAATCGATGACACTCCCAATTCCTGTAAGAGCTCCAAATTGTTGCAACAAGTTTGCAAACCTGAAAGTTACTACAACTACCTTGGTGATCAGCTGCACTTGATTACAGGAAGAAGGAATTTAGAACAGACTTGGCCTATTTGCAAGAGGAACAGAGAGAATCCAAAATTTCTGGGACTTGTGGTATTGAAGCTAGAACTGTTTGTCTTTTTCAACCAGTAAAAAATAAAATGGAGAAATACTTTGAGTAGCAAATGCTGATTAAGGTGAATCCTCAGGACAGTGACCAAAATCAAGGACATGGCTCACACAGAGTTTGTGAAAATGAATTAAAATTGTTCCGGGCCACCTGGGTGGCTCAGTCGGTTAAGCGGCCGACTTCGGCTCAGGTCATGATCTCGCGGTCCGTGAGTTCGAGCCCCGCGTCGGGCTCTGTGCTGACAGCTCGGAGCCTGGAGCCTGCTTTGGATTCTGTGTCTCCCTCTCTCTCTGTCCCTCCCCTGCTCACACTCTGTCTCTCTCTCAAAAATAAATATTGAAAAATTTAAAAATAATAAAATAAAATAAAATTGTTCCTAGTAAGTCCTTTCAGTTGTACAGAGCACTCAAGGAAAAAGAACAGAGGGTATGGTCCTACAAAAACTTGGTAAGTCCAAAATACACGTAGTTACATCTTTGAGGGAGGCATACCTAGAAGAAAAATTGTGGGTATAGCTATAGGAATATGGAACAGACTGGAATCAAGTAGATAAAAAGCCAACAAAACTGTTTTTTCTTTGCAAAAATGAGTGATTTAATTTTTTAAATTACAGTAAAATGCGCAGAATCTTACATGCTTGATTAAGGGCCAGTGTTGACCCTTGAATCCAGCTGAAACAAGATACAGAAGATTTCCATTATCCTAGAAGTTTGTATCCCTTTCCAGAAGTTTTCCCTGTGCCCCCCAAGACAACCAGCTTCTGACATTCTTCAATATTGATTAACTTCGCACGTTCTAGAATTTCACATCAATGGAATCATAAAACAACAAGCTGTAAGACAAAAGATGCCATAAACCAAGTTAAAAATACAAATGACAGGGGCGCCTGGGTGGCTCGGTCAGTTAAACTTCCGACTTCGGCTCAGTTCATGATCTCACGGTTCTTGAGTTCAAGCCCCACGTTGGGCTCGATGCTGACATCTCAGAGCCTGGAGCCTGCTTCGTACTCTGTGTCTCCTTCTCTTTCTGTCCCTCCCCACTCGCACGCTGTCTCTCTCTGAAAAATAAATATTAAAAAAAATACAAATGACAAATTGAGTTGATATTTGTAGCTTGGTTAAGTAGTGACAACGAATAACTAAAGTATAGAATACTTGTGTGTATGATTATATAGCATGCACGCATAAGTCACTTTTTGCTTATCTTTCCTGCTGGATACTGTAAGCTCCTGGAGGGCAGGGTTGTTTCTGCCTTCTTCATCCTGCACTTCCAGCATTTTGCAAGACGCTTGTTACTAGGTGCTCTGTATCTGTCGAGCAAACAGAAGACGGCTGCAGGATTGAATGTGGAGGGTGGATTACAGTCAGGCAAGAGGGCTGGTTACTGGTTGGGAGGGAACAGCCCTGGTTCTCAGCAGAGGAGACAGCAAGAAGATGTGAGATATGAGGGGGACAGAATAGACAGGACGAGGTGGCTGATTGGTAGTGCGAAGGGTGGAAGTAAGGAGTGGGGGGTGGGCAAGAGAGCTCCCAGCCCCTAGGAGCTGGGTGAGTGTGGGACGAAATGCAGGTTGGAGGGAAGGCAAGCTTGCTTTTGGACCCTGGGTGCTGACTTTCGGGGCCTCCAGGACATCCAGGCGGACAGACCCAGCATGACATTGGACCCACCTGAAGGAAGTCGGTCTATTGCAGAAAGTAGGTTTCAATAATGAGTATTGGCTCTGTGCTCAGATAAAAACACAGTTGCAGTCATGAGGGAGAGCTTTGACTGTGGTAAGCCATTGGGAGAGGCTGGCTGGGAAGAATGAAAGGGAAATCTTGTGCTGGGCTGAGTGTGTGTGTGTGTGTGTGTGTGTGTGTGTGTGTGTGTGTGTGTGTGTGTTTGCTTGCCATTCCCCACCTTCTGGGAACCCTGAGTGTTAGAACTGCCATTTCCAAGCCTCTAGATTCTTTCAAAGCTGTGACCTGCCCTCTGGACCTTTGCTGACCAGGATTTTGCCTCCCTGCTCCTCCAGCCCCAGCTCCTCGTGACTTGGACGAGGCGGGGAGGCGGGGCGTTTGGCTGGCCTCCCGGGACAGCCACCTCTTGGGGCTGGGAGCGGCGGGAGGGAGGGCAAGCCAGAGAAGAGCCGGGCTAGTTTTTTGTTGTTGTTGTTGCTTTTGTTTTTATTTTTTCTGGAAGACACTGGCTTATTCCAGAACTGGAGGGGGAAGAGGCGGGGTGGGGGGGTGGGGGTGCAGGGGTGGGGTTGTGGTCGACAACTGCTGTCCTACCGTGACTCAGCACTCTGCTGGTCTGGAGGGTTTGAGCTTTGACTCCAAAAGTGCTTTGTCATCGAGGGGCGGGAGAGACTAGGAGGCTTGGAGGGCTGTAGCTTCACTATGAGGAGTGAGTGGGTGAACACCCCCATCTTCGCATGTGGCTGGTTGCCTAGGCTCGACTAATAACGAAGGGATCTGGATAACCCAGCCAAGCAAGGGGGCTAGTGGTAATCACTTTTCCTACCTATTTCTTCCTCAGCGTCGTCCCACCCCACAGTGAGGCCTCTCCCTTCTAGGGACTGTCACCCTAGGGTTACAGTTTAGGACTCCACAGCTGGAAAGTCATAAGACACTTGCAACGTTAAGGCTGCGAAAAGACTTGGGAGTTTCCACATCACCATGTTTTACAAATAAAGAGGTGAGAGACCTGTAGGAGGCCAGGTTTGCCCAAGGCCATGGTCACTGGCAGAAACACAAGCTGAAAATGTAGACCAGGACACAAGGTGGAATACAGCGTGGTTGTTAAAAACAACGATAAACTTGTTGCTAGAATGTGTATATCACGTGATGTGTATGTGAAAAAGTGGACCCCAGGTAGTTGGTGCAAAGGTGAGGACGCTGAAGAAAAATCCCAGGGCTGGAAGCCTTGGTGGGGACCGGGAGGGACTGGGTTGGTGTTTTAAGTGAACAGCTAACGTTTCAAGTGTCTGGGATTAACCCCGAGGTTCAGGAAAGCGAAGTGTGCAGAAAGTTGGAGTTCGGAAACTTCAAAACTGGAAACAATGACACCGAGGCAGATTCTGGTACATTTCTAGACGATGCAGCCGCGATTCGGAGAACTTGGCTTTAACACACTTCTTGAAAACCCAGAGGCAATGTAGACTCAAAGTCTAGGGGCTCCGGATCCCCCCTTTCCAAGAGGTTAAGGCCAAAGCCATGACCTGGGACGTTGAGGATGATTGAGAGTGGAAGGCCTCCGTGTTTAAGGCAACTCAGGCCTTCCTGCCTCTGTGGGAGCTCCCACTGGGAGAGCCCAGCACACCATATCTCTGCCGGGGACCTTATCCCTCGGGCCCTGGCTGTTGTTTGCTTGTCTACCTTCCCACTGGACTTTGAGCTGCGTGTTACATTGTGTCCCCAGACCCCAGCACAGCCCAGGAGCCCTTCCATTTCTAGCAGCTTGCAGCCCTGGAGATCTCTTCTAGAATCATCATGCCGAGTGGAGAGCTGGCCTCTGCCTTTGGACTGGAGGCCTTTGGAGGTCAAGGATCTTGCCTTTGATGATGTCCTTCTAAAAGACCCCATGACTATCTGCCCTTGGAGATACCTTGGAGAGGTCACCTGGCCTTTCTGAACTTTATTGCCTGTATTTATTTACGGTATCTGGAGCCAGCCCTCCCCCGTGCTACCCTGGCTGCCCCCTCCCCCACTGTGGGTGTCCTCATCGTCACAATTCATGCTACGCCCCATGGCCTGGTACCCAGCTCCGTGGCGTTCCCATGTTACCCAGTCTGGGCTCAGTCACGCCCCTGCCCCCACACTGCCTCCACCAGTAGGAGAGGTGGCAGGTGGGGAGCAGTGCTAGTGGGCTTAGAAGGAGGGAGAGAGAAGGGTGAGGCACTCGCTTTGGCAGGGGCCAGGCAGAGAGGGCTGGGAGCACCTCCATTGGGAAAACCGACACTTGTGACGTCCTTGGTCTTTCACGGTGTCCACGCTTTGCCTATAGCTGGAGGTGTCTTCTGATGCCGGTTGGGGAGAGGAGGCCCCAGTCATCTGTGGCTGTTCCTGGCATCCCAGGCTCCTTGTTTCCTGCCTGTGTGTGCTCCCACCTGTGGCCTTGCCCTCTTGTCTCTTTTCTGCCCCTCCCAACTTTATGAAAGGCTCCCCAAGGGTTCTCCACTGCCCTGGGGGCTGGGGGGTGGGGGAGAAGTGTGACTTTTCCACCCAAAACTAACATAACATTGTGGGTCAACTATACCTCAATTAAAAACAAGGAAAGAGTGGGGGTGCCTGGGTGGCTCAGTCGGTTAGGCATCCGACTCTTGATCTCAACTCAGGTCGTGATCTCAGGGTCATGAGTTAAAGCCCCCGCATTGGGCTCTGCGCTGGGCTCGAAGCCTACTTTAAAAGAAGAACAAAAGTGTGACTCTTCTGTGTGTCCCGAGGCCCTGCCCGCTGCCCAACACTCCCCTCCGGGACCTCCTCTCCAGCCCTTCCCCGCGGCCCAGCAGCGATGCCCTCATACCTGGAGAAGTTGGCACAGCCGGTCCCTTTGCCCTGAACTTTCTGCCTGAAAAACGACCCAGTCTTCAGAAGCCAGCTCACATATCCTCTGAGAGGCTTCCCTCCCTCCCCTCTGCAGAGTGGAGAATGTCCATTCTCGGACAACTACGTGCTGGATTTCATTTCAGATCTCAGCTCCTACTCACGTTCCCTGTTGTTGAGGGACAGGCCTCCCGCCCAGCCCTTGTCTCACAGGTTGGCTCTTTCCACCTCTTTCTACCTCGCTCACAGAGCATGCAGATGAGTCTGTCTGGGGGTGTGAGGCTTATTCTGCAGGAGAGACCTGGGGACACTACGAGGCATTGGGGGCTGTGACCACCAGCTGGGGACAGTGATGCCAAGGTCACGGGCTCCCTGCTCTGAGGACTGGTCCCCTTTGTCTGCGTCTGTGGCCACAGAATGTGTCCTCAACTAGAGGAATCCGTGGGAGGCCACAAGGGGCCTGGGTAGACATGTCAAAGGATTGGTTCTCTCTACTAGAGAACGGGCCGTGTGCTTCCTGGAGATGGGACCAGAGCATTCTTGGAGTCGTTATCATCCTGTAAACATAACATGCCACAGAGTTTACACAAACTGAGTTGACACCTTATGGTGGCTGGAACCAACGAGGCCTCTAAGGAGGAAGTGGGGCAGGTAGCCAGGCGGTAAGCAGAGGGGGAGACCGCAGGTCAGAGGGGTTCAGCGACTGCCTCACTTGAGGTAGCACAGCTGGCCGGAGACAGGCTGTGACCGGAACCCGGGGCCTAGCTGTGCAGCAGTTTTCCAGATCAGGGGCCCTGAGGCCTCGACTGCAATTCTGAAAATTCGAGGCATGCAAGTGGGTGGTCGGCGCTTTTAAAGGAGTCGCTATGATCGCACCAGCAGCAAATGGGTGATTTTCAACATCAGCGGTTTGATTTGATTAGTAGCTGGAGTCTGCTTGGTGGGAGCTGGCGATTCTTCAGAAGACGCTACTGGGGGTCCTGCAAGGCTCAGTTTGTGGGCTTGGTCTTGAGTTCTATCTCCTGAGCCTGATGCTTGTGTCTGGCAGGCTTCGGAGATGACCGGGAAGCCTGGGGACCCATAGTTATTCAGTGGCATCGCTGAGCAGGGCAGCTGCGTCCAGACCCACTCTTGAGACCTGAGGATATTTCTAGAACATACTTTTAATAGGGACCGAGGCTGGTTCCTCAGACCTACAGTGCTCCCCATGGGCCTGGAGACCTCTGCTTAGCCACTGGTGGACGCCCCAGGGTTGGGATTTGTGGGTAATGCCTCCTCCAAGGGCTCACAACCCCTCATTCCAAACATAGGATCTGAGCATCAAGTAAACTCTTCCCAAAAAGCCTCTGGGTACCTGGAGCTGAAGCTGACTACTTATCAGGGCACTTAACATGACCCCCTTC
Organism: Lynx canadensis; assembly: GCF_007474595.2. NCBI lineage: Eukaryota > Metazoa > Chordata > Mammalia > Carnivora > Felidae > Lynx > Lynx canadensis. Next base: position 106,237,172 of record NC_044312.2, read on the forward strand.
CCAACTGGGGCAATCCCACCTCCCCAGCAGGGCCCTGAGTGCCCCCTCAGCTTTCTCGGTAGAGGACTTTCTAACAAAGCTTGTGGTCTAGGACAGACGCTTAGAAGAAGCCTGTCTGCCTAAGTCAGACCCAGGACAGCTTTCCCAAGGGAGGGGAGACTGCCTGCCCTTGCCTTTCCTACCTCTTTAGTTCTAGCTGCACGGAACCCCCTTTCAAAAACATCCCTGCCTTTTTTAATTTTCCGGAACGATTAGTCAGAATTAAGTATCTAGTTTTTTTTTTTTTTTTTTCCTACTCGCTTACCTGTTCTGTTCTTTCAACATTTTGGGTGTGCATGTGGTAACAGTGGGAGGAACCCGGATGCCCTGCTTTTTTCTGGAGTTGGTGATTTTTTCCCCAAGATTCACACCTACTTCCCCAACATTCACCACCCCCTTCCGGTTATACTAGATCCAGATTCTCCTCTGGGGAACCATTCTCTCCCTCCAGCCATTGCTATGTGCGATGATTAAAATGGCCTATATCCCCAGATGCAGGAATAGACATGTTTTCTGTCATTTGCAATCAATTCTCCAGTCCATCTGTCTTTTTAAAAAAATGTTTTAGTTATTTTCTGAGAGCGTGCACAGAGGGGAGGAGCAGAGAGAGGGGGACAGGGGATCTGAAATGGGCTCTGTGCTGATAGCAGTGAACCCGATGTGGGACTTGAACTCACGAACCTCGAGATATGACCTGAGCCGAAGTTGGACGCTCAGCTGAGCCACCCGGGTGTCCCCCGTTCAATTTGCCTTTAACATCATCTGAATGGCAACAGATTCCTTCATGGGGCAGAGTTTTCAAGCCAGGAATGTGCCTTTGAGGCTACCTGATCTCATACTTTCGTTCAGTCACTCAGCTAACAAAGCATGGCTCATAACTGGTCAGCACACATTCCAAATGCCCGAACTTTCCAATCAGGAGTCAGACAGAAGGAAACGAGAGTTGGAATCAAACCAATGAGGAAATCTGTTGAGGGGCCATCCAAGTTCCTGACACTTCCCTTGGCTTTTCCTTGTCCTGAGCGATACTCACGTTTCGGGGCAATTGCTTCCAGAAGCCGCCCCTGCGTGCCGGACACACTTGCCTGACAGGTGGCGGAGCAGGCTGGGGCCGCATGAGGTCTCATCCCCTCCCGTTGTCCCTCCTGCCTGTCCATTAGCGTTGTGTCCTGTGTGAGCTGCACCCCCGTCCCTGCGCTTAAGTCTTTCCTCCCCAAAGCTGTCCCCTTTGACATATCAGACCTACCCTTCTCCCAAACTCCAGTCCAAACCCTGCCTCTGCCAGGAAGCTTCCCAGATGGGAGCTAATCTCCTTCCTCCTCTAACGGGGGTCCCTTCAGCCTTTCCCGAGTGACAGTAGGCACTTGTGTGCCACAGCACTATCATTCCTCTGTTGCCAAGGGGAGACTGAGGACTCAGTGGACACAGGAAGCTCTCTGTCATCTCTGTTCCTGGCCCCGGCCCATGACAGCGCCTCTGAGCAAACTCTGGGTGGCTGAATGGAGTTGTGGAAAGGTGAAATCCTTGCCCCAGAAGGGTTCTTCCCTCTTCGAGATACGGTTCTCTGCACTTAACTGGGACTAAGGGAGGGCCCCTCCTCCATTCTTCCTCTTAGGAATCTCACGAGTTGGAATTGGTCTTTGGAGTTTGCCTTAAGCCCCATCAGCCTAGTCACTCCTTCAGCCCTGAACTCCTGCATTCCAAGGGAGGGGGTCCTCAGGCCCAAGCTATCCAGCTGAGTGGGGTTTACTCAGTCCCTTTTCTTAAAAAAGAATCTGATCATAATAAAAATTACTGATGAATGATAAAAGCTAATGCTTGTTGAGTCTTTACTAAGTATATATCAAACATGCCACTTGACGGATGAGGAAACTGAGGCAGGGGACTACAGAGTAACCTGCCCAAGAACACCCACGGTTTGAATTCAGGGCCCACACTCCTAGCCGTTCCTCACCCCCTGCCCCCTGCCCAGATCACTCGGCCCTCCGCTCCAGCTCGCCCTTGGCTCCTCACCCCTCTCTATTTGCCCAGGACCCCTGATGGGGCAGCCCACACAGGGGTTTAGTAAATGCTTATGAAACAAGTGAATGGAATCAGGGAATTCTGTCTATCAGGTTATCCCTAGGAGGGCCTCGAAGGCATGAGAAGGAACAACGAAAGTGCCGAAAGCCCAGCTTCCAGGACCTTCTGTCACTCTCCACCACATCTAGGAAGGGGGATGTTTCCGAAAAGTTCCTGGATTTCAGATTGACTCTCTTCACTGTTGACGTAAGATGGAGGGCATGGGTGCGGTTGCCTCTTGGCCAGACCCCGTGAGAGACCTCCAGGGAAAAACCACCGCGGAGGGCCGTGGCTTCTGAGGTTGTGCCTGAGGTGGATGGATGAGAGAGCAGGGAGGTCTGCCTAGGTCAGGAGGGTTTTGATTTCCAGCAACAAAACCCAACCCACACTAGCTTAGCAACGAGGGAGATTTATTGGCTCATGTGGCTGAGAAATCAGGAAGTGGACTTGAGGCACGGTTTCATGAAGGCTCTGGCCCCATGCCTCTGCAATTCCCTCTCAGGTCTGCTCCTACCCATGGAGCTTCATCCCCAGGCTATCTTCCAGCAGCATCGAGGGTGGCAGACCTCCTTCTTCTTCCGGGGGAATGTTAGACACCGCCCCACCCCCATCTCACAAGCGTTGTCTGATTGGGTCTCACTTGACCCAGGACTGCCTCTCCGAGTGTCTGCTTCTAATTTTTTTTTTAATGTTTTTATTTTATTTTTGAGAGACAGAGAGAGTGAGACTGGGGGAGGGGCAGAGAGAGAGAGGGAGACACGGAATCCGAAGCAGGCTCCAGGCTCCGAGCTGTCAGCGCAGAGCCCGACGCGGGGCTCGAACTCACGAGCCGTGAGGTTATGATCTGAGCCGAAGTTGGACGCTCAACCGACTGAGCCACCCAGGTGCCAGCGATATTTTCAAACGATAATTCTGTTTTTAATCTTTTGGGGGAAACTTCCTCATTCTTCTTACGGCTACGGAGTACTCTGCTGTGTGGATGTACTCTCGTTTATTGGTTATTAAAAACAGAGCTGCAACCAACAGCCACATCCCTCCGTCTTTTTGTATTATTTGCAGTGGATCCGTAGGATAGATTCCTAGAAGTGGGATTGCAGGATCAACGGATCATGCAGTTTATTGGCAAACTCCCTTCCGTAGGGACAGTCCCATTTCGCATTCACATCGGCAAAGTGTGAGACTATTTGTTTTCTCAGGCCGGGACAAAAGAGGATTTTGTTAAACTTTTGGATTTTGGCCAGCCTGATCAGCCAGCAATAGTTCCTTGGGACAATTTGCGTTTCTTTCACTAAGTGAGGTTGACCATCTTTCCCTGTGGTTTGGAAACACTTGCCTTGCCTCTTCCGAAAACCGGTTATATTTTTAGTACATTTTTCTCCCTGGTGGTTGGGCTTTTAACTTACACGAGGGGCTCTTTCTACGCTAATAATATTAACGCGTTCTCTGTGATGCAAGTTGTGAATCTTTTTTTTTTTTTAACTAGTTGATCATTTGTCTTTTTCATTTTACTTCCGTATTTATTTCAATCTAATTTAACTTTTTTTGCCACGCAAAACTTCAATTCCTTGCAACTTATTAATCTTCCCTTGTATTGCTTCTGGGCGTTGAGTCAGGATTAAGAAAGCTTTGCTCGCTCCCAAGTTATAGAAGAATTTCCCGATTGCCCCTTGTACTTGGATGGTGTCCTTTTACACTGAAATGGCCAATCCCTTTGGAAGGTATTCTGGTAAAGGACAGGAACACCTCCAATTGTTCCTGGTTCCCCAGGGCTCTCCAGTTACCCGAGCACTAACTGAAATCACCCATTCTTTCCCCCCACCCCAGATTCCTGACCCTGCCTTTATCTCACACAAGCTCTCCACAGGCAACAGGGGCCATTTCTGGATTTTTGCATTCTGCCGTCCGGAAGAACACTTCCCGCTGCTCTGGGGTTGGTGAGAGCACAAGTTCAAAGAGCTAAAAGCATCAGAAAAAGAGGCTTGGGCCTTGTTGTCTGAGCAACGGTCAACACTTCGGCCTTGGGGAAGCGAGGTCTCTTGCCGAAACTCTCCTGGTTAGAAACACAAGCTCGGGGAGGCAGAGCAGATGGGGGAGAGGGATGGCTGGGACCAGCCTTCAATGATGTGATAAGCCGTCTTTCTGCAAGTCAGGCTTGAAGTTTAGAGGGGGGAGAGATCATTTCTAGCTTGGGCGCTCTAGGGGGGAATAAGCTGAATTGATTTTGCTCTATGAAGTAGAAGTTAAGTAAATATCGATGAGTTGGGGAGGGAAATCGATTCAATTCGCAAATCAATCTGCCGATTGATTTTTGGCGGGTCTGCCTCCAGCGAGTGCTGTGAGTGAGTCTGGAGGGGTCTTTTGGGAGGATTGCAGCTTTCAGCTTCCTTCCAGCACCTAAAAGGGAGACCCTGAAGGTCGCGGGCAGGGTGACAGGCACAGGAAGTGGAGGCCCGTCCTGCTCGCCTCTCTGGAGGGACACCTGAATGATGTCGTACCAGCTCTGCTCGCCGGACAACGTCACTGAGAGGATCGACGCTGTGGAATGTGACTTACAGTCAAGTATCCCACCATATTATTATTGTTCATGTGGCCCGGATTTTGCAAACACTGCCCCCACCACCAAACAGCCACTCACAGCTTAGCCGCTCTGACCCCTGCACCTCCCTTATTACCCTGAGGTGACCCTGACGCCCCAGTCTCGTAGAATCAGACGTTGTTTAAGAGTTAAAGGGAGTCTAGAAGTCACGGTGTCCCTCTCGGTGTTGGCTGTGTCGGTTTAGGTGGAGAAGGGTGGCAGGTGTGGACCCCAGCTCTGTTAGGACTTAGCTTCGTGGGAAGCCGGGGATCCCAAGGGAGCATGTCCTGCCCCTCAGCTGCGTGCAGAGGGAGGAGTTGCCCGGGTTGTGTGGCTCTAATCCAGTCTGCCCCACGTGCAGGCCTCGTCCAGATCCAGGACCGGCTCTTCTGGAGGCTCGGCATGGGTGGGGTGGGGGCGCCCACCACGAGAGGTACCCCCCTTTCTCTGCTGGGCTGCCTCAGAACTGAGCCGTGCCTTCTTTGAATGAAGTGACCTCTGCCCGTTCCTCAGCCCCTGGGTAGTCACACCCACGTCCTCTGAGTACCCCCTGCTCTGACGCCTGCCCACCCCCCACTCTGTCCGTCTGTCTTCAGACTGGCCACCCATTTCCTTTGCCTCTGCCCCATCTGGCCTGCCTTCCCGCCTCCTCTCTGTCGGTCCCCTCCCCAGCCTCTCACTCTCCTCCCTGCCACAGTGGTGGTCAGGGCAGAGGCAGAGGGACAGTCATCTCCCTCGTGCAGGGTCTGGGTCTCTCTTTGTGTTGCCCACAGTGGCTGGTGGAGAATGGCTTTTGAAGGGCCCGAAAGAGAAACCCTCCAGGACCTCCCTGAAATGACAAAAGCAAGTAGACGGCCCCCTGTGCCTTGGGATAGGGGTCGAATCATCTGACCTATCACTGAGGCCCTTGGACGTCTTCCTGACCCAGTAAGTAAACTAGACCGTCGTGAGCCACGCTGGTGCCCAGACGGCTCGGAGGCTGGAGGAAGGAAGCCAGCTTTGGGGCTGAGCTGAGCCACTGGGTGAGGATGCCTGGGGGAGAAGGCCTCGGCAGGGAGCCTGCTGGGACGTTAACCGGTAACCTTGCCCGGCTCCATCTTCTCCTGGGAGAAGAGCGCAAGGCCCCTGCTCGCTGGGCTCGAAGCAGCATGTGGGGCCCACGCTGCCAAAAAGGACCGTCTTGGTTGGTCAGTTTCCAAGGCATTTGCATCCAGAGGGAAGTGAGAGGGAGCATTGCGCACGGTCAGGAAGCTTTGTCACCCCCTACCCCCGGCACGCGGGAGCCAGCAGTCTGTACCAGTGCTCCCTGAGGCCCTGAAAAGAGAACACGAGGCTGTCCTCTGTCCTTCTCAAGGACCTAGCTCGCCGTCCGGAAGAGGAGAGGCTACCCCAGCAAAGAGCTCTCTCCCTTGTCACGATGAGCCTCGACGTGAACGTGTACGAAGGTCAGGCAGATATAGGCGAGTTCTTGCGTTCATCACGATCCCTGCGAGAGGAGCCAGACGGAAGGGAAAACAATCTCGAGAGGCTCCCCAGAGATCTCCCTGGATCTCCCAGTCTGGACATATTTGATGTCCCTCAGGACATGCTGCTCCCTCTGCCTGGATGCCCTTGCCCCAAATCTTTGCTGGACTGGCCTCTTGGTGCTGATGGCTCTGCTCAAGGGTCAGCTCCCAGCGGCCTTCTCTGACCCCTATCCAAAGTGGCCTATCGCCCTAGGACTCAGTCTCTCCCTAAATAACTGCTGTTTCTTCCTTACAGTAGTCAATATTTCTGTTTAATAGACTTACGTCCCTTTTCCAGCCTCCACTGACAGGAACGCGAACTCTCGGGGAGCCAGGCCGCTCCGTGGTGATCATCGCCATATCCCGATGCCTGGAGGGGTGCCTGGCACCTGGTGGGTGTTTGGGCGGCAGCTGCAGAAGTGGTGGGTGGTCTTGGGGGGGATGGAGAAAGGAAGAAGGTGGTTTGGAGAAGAGCGGAGATGCAGGGAGGAGATACCTTTTCCTTTCCATCGGCTTTCCTCCTCGTGTGCCTCTTGAGGGGCTGATCATGTGAAGAAAGAGACACCCCACGGACCCTGTCCCTTTGAGTGCCTTCACCAGGGGTCAGGCAGAGGGCAATTTTTCTCTGTGTGACGCTGGAACCCGGGAGCCCCATGCTGGAGAAAGTGGGGTGGGCCCCATGACCTGCTGAACTTTATTTTTTATTTATTTACTTTTTTAATGTTTATTTATTTTTTGAGACAGAGAGAGACAGAGCATGAATGGGGGAGGGTCAGAGAGAGAGAGGGAGACACAGAATCGGAAGCAGGCTCCGGGCTCTGAGCTGTCAGCACAGAGCCCGACGCGGGGCTCGAACTCACGGACCGCGAGATCATGACCTGAGCCGAAGTCGGACGCTTAACCGACTGAGCCACCCAGGCGCCCCTAACCTGCTGTACTTTAAACGTCAGTTACCCAGCTGGGAACAGGTTGAAGGAATCTGGTTTCCTTCCAGTTGGTCTGTCCACAAGCTCCAAGCTCTTCTGGCAAACGAGGTCCCCTTAACTTTGCCTCGTGCTGGTCCCACTTGCTAGTTTGGTTGAGTTCCTTAGATGCGGAATCTGAGACGGAGGTTTTTGTGCACAGGGCACTGGAAGGGAGAGCTCTCGGGATGACAGCCGGTCAGAGAGGGGAAGCAGGAGGCGCCGGGGTGGCTCTGTCGGTTAAGCATCCGATTTTGGCTCAGGTCACGATCTCGAGATTCGTGCGTTCAAGCCCCGCGTCGGGCTCTGGGCTGACAGCTCAGAGCCTGGAGCCTGCCTCGGATTCTGTGTCTCCCTCTCTCTCTGCCCCTCTCCTACTCACATTCTGTCTCTCTGTCTCTCTGAAAGAAAGAAAGAAAGAAAGAAAGAAAGAAAGAAAGAAAGAAAAAAAAGAGGGGAAGCAGGAAGGGGCAGATGGAGAGGCAGGCAAGGCTGTTTTCAGCTGAGGTCTGACCACAGCCAGATCCTCTGGGAATTCTGGAGTCAGTGGCACCACAGGGCTGTTCCATCTCGACACAAGGGGATGGGATTTTGTAGCCCTGTGTCATAAAGTCTTTGCGGCAAATCGCCCGCAACAGGGTGTCATGACTAGATGGCTCCTGTCCACCAAGGCAATTCTCCGGATTGCCGGAGAATTGCTCTGTGGGCCAGTAGCAGACAACACTCACAGCCAGGATTAGAACCCGTGAAGCCGCTCGAATGCCCTGTTGCCACGTCTAGGGGACGGGACGTGTTTTCTAACTCACTTGTCTGATGTCAATGCTTTCGTGTTTCTGGGTGTTGGCCTTGTTTCCATTACCGGTCGGAAAGCTCTAACCCTGTCGTCTTACCCAGGCTGCTCAGAAGAGCCATGAACCACAATCCCCTGGGGGAAACACACACACACACACACACACACACACACACACACACACGGCAGCAGCCTCTGAGGTCAGGTGCGTGGGACTTCCAGAGGAAGTGAAAACGACAGCAGCAGCCGGACCACCCAGGCCAGCTGGCCAGAGCCCAACCCCATGGCTCGCTTTGCCCTGTGACCCAGAACAAGCCTGTTCTCCCTGAACCGAAGTTCACTAGCCCCACAGTGAACGGCAGAACTAAGCCAGTTATTAATGCCACTGCCACCAAGGGTCCCCTCGGGGCCCGAGGCAGGTCAGAAAGACCCTGAGGCCTGGCCACCAGACTTTGCTCTTACGAAGCAAGGAGGTTCAAACTCTCTCCTTCTCCCCCTCCTTCCCTCACTCCCTGTCTCTCCTTAATGTGCGTTTGCCCTAAGACCCAGCCCTGGGATACCCAGGAATGGACAGAAGGACACACAAAGGGCAAAAAAGACGTTCCTAGGACAACTCGGAGGCCAGGGTCACTTCTGTTCTCTAACAGTGCTGAGAAAGGACGTGCGCATAGACCAGAATTCTGAGCAGTGAGCCAAGGCGGCAGCTGGGCCGGGCCCCCAAACCAATCTGGAGGAGGAAAACAGTGCAAAGAAAGATGTTATTCAGGCCACAAGCAGTCCGTCTCTCCTGCTCAACCTCTCCCTCGCCCTCTGAAATTCTTCTTCCTACTCACGGGCTCCAGCCTTTTCTGTCCTGTGACTAGTATGTTGGAGGGGGGGGGTGTGTGTGTGTCAGGAAAACAGGTTGCCCTGACGTTGCCTGGCCAGATGACTGCAAATGGCAAGTCACGGACCACGCAGGGATCCGGGATCAGTGCTGTCCCCCAGACACCAGCTGTCAGCCCCTTGGTGTCTTCCATTTACCATCACGGAGGGGACCAAGGGTTTTCTCTCCCTCAAACCGTACGGTTAGACTTGGAGCCTCTTTTTTTTTTTTTTTTTTTTTTTTTTTTTAAAAAAATCTTCTTTCCAATGTTTATTTACTTTTGAGAGACAGACAGAGCATGAGCGGGGGAGGAGCAGACAGAGAGGGAGACCCAGAATCCGAAGCAGGCTCCAGGCTCCAAGATGTCAGCCCAGAGCCCGACGCGGGGCTCGAGCCCACAAACCGTGAGATCATGACCTGAGCCGAAGTCAGATGTTTAACCGACTGAGCCACCAGGTGCCCCTCGGAGCCTCTTCTTTTTGGAAGGCTTGTGGGGGACTGAGGGGAAGGGCAGCTGAGGTAAAGTATGGGGGCCACCAGCTTCCCCAGGGAAAGGGATTTCTAGGCCAAGACCTTGTGGAGTCTGTTTGTGTCCATCTGGCGTGGTGAAAAGAAAGGAAGCAATTCTCAGCGTGTGTCTACCCCTGCACGATAAAAGGAAGGAACTATTGATACACAGCACCTCGGATGAATCACAAAGGCCTCAGGCGGAGTGAAAGCACCCAGTCTCCAAAGGTTAGATCCGGCCAGGTTCTATTTCTATGACGTTCTTGGGGGCAAAACTGTATGGAGGGAGAACAGGTGAGTGGTTGCCAGAGGTCATAAGTGGGGAATGGAAAGGCCCAGCAGGAGGGAGTTTTGGCAGGATTGTTGTGTATTCTGTCATGGGGACAGTTACACGAATCTGGGGATGTGCTAAAATTCAAAGAATTGAGGGGCACCTGGGTGGCTCTGCTCTCGCTCTCTCTCAAAATAAATAAACATTAAGAAAGTAAAAAATAAATAAAATTCAAAGAATTGTACACCCCCGAAGAGGTCAATTGTATTGTAGTGACAATTTTTCAAATAAGAACTTTAAAAGTTAATGATGACTGGGGCACCGGGGTGGCTTAGTCGGTTAAGCATCCGGCTCTTGATTTCAGCTTGGGTCACGATCTCATGGTTCCTGAGTTCTAGCCCCGTGTCAGGCTCTGGGCAGACAGCACACAGAGCTTGCTTAGAATTCTCTCTCTTTCCCTCTCTCTCTGCCCTTCCACCCACACGCGCTGCCCCTCGAGCTCCCTCTCTCTCTCTCTCTGAAAATAAATAGATAAAACTTAAAAAAAAGTTAATGATGATAGTAATGGCTGACATTAGCTTTCTATGTACCCAACTCTGTGCTGAGTGCGGTGCCTCCATTATCTCATTTATTCCTCTCAATAAGTCCATTTGGCACTCAGACGATGATGCACCTTGTTCAAGGTCAGGTAGTAGTAAGTGGCAGAGCAGGAACTTGGACCCCTGTTCTGCCTGACTCAAGAGCCTGAGATCTAATCACTGTGCCTCATTTGGAAGAGGTGGGGTCGAGAGCAGAAGTTTGCTTGTGGAAACGTTCTATTTTAGGTCCCCCTGGATCATTGAAGTGGAGACGTCCCGTTGGTGGTTGATTTCGCCATTCTGGAACTCAGAGAAGGCTGACTTAGCAGTGCAGGCGTGGGGGTCACCGGCATATGAATGGGGCTGAAGAGTCTGGGAGATGGACACATCTGGCCGGGAAGAGCTAGGAGACTCAGAGAAGGACCAAGGCAGAAGCTCAGAGCCCGCACACCTAAACGCAGTCACTCACACACCGCCCTCACTATTTATTTGCCACATCAGTACTCGCCCCCTCTTGTTTTCTAGTAAATAGAAAGTTCTTGAAGTTCTCCTACTTTTTAATGTAATGAGTTTATTTCAAAAGGAAATTTGTACATAATGGGTGAAAAAAAATCAACGTCAGAGCCGTGAAGGGCATTGACGATATAAACACAGCGAAAACAAAACAATACCACACAATTCTAGCTAGGTAAAGGACATCTGCAAATGTTAGTCCTGTGTTCAAGACGGAGCCGCCCCCAATTGAGCCCTGGTCCCAGAAGAAGCGAGGATTGAGAGAGAGTCAAAAAGGAAGTAACTTAGTGACACTTAAAATCAGCTCTCTGGACACCGGTGGGAGTCACACTCTTTGTTTAAAGCAGAGGCCCTCAACCTTTCTCCGTGAAGGGCCAAATAATAAATATTTAGACTTCGAGTGCCACTTGAATGCCTGCTACATACCCCCCCTGCCACTGCCCTTGTTTTGAAATCTTTTAGAACCATTCTTAGTCCTGGTTGGATTAAAAACAGGCCCAGGGCTGGGTCTGGCCCACGAGCTGTAGTTTGCCACCTCCTGATTTAAAGGATGGTGAGAAGAAGGCCAGACCCCCAATGAGACAGGTGTTTATGGTGTCACACGGGGTTCCTAGGCACTCAACTCCGGACCGCGCAGTAGCGTCCCCACCCCAGCCATCAAAGGCCCTTCTCTGCCTCTGTTTTTAGGCTCCCACGCAGGCAATTCCTTGTCCCCCAGGAGCCTCGTGGGAGATTTGGCCACACCTCCCTTGTGGACGGTTTCACAAGATCAGAGCCTCTCAGAACTGGTTGTTCAGGGAGCCGCTTTGGGGCTAGGTCAGCATTTCATTACCAATACTTCCCTCCGGACTCTGTGGGTCCCTCTTCTGACGTCACTCCTTGCATATTTCCTTCCCTCGGGGCCTCTCTGTGCCTCGGATGAAGGCCTCACTGTTCCTTCCTCACTGAAGGTTAGCCACGCTGGGGTCACCTATGACCTCAGATCACCGCAGCCGCCATCAAGTCCTTCCCTCCCTCATGTTAGGACGTGGAGTTCAACGGCCCCTCCCCCACCTCAGGTTCCGGTGGGTCTTCCTTCCATTTCGAGGTGGAAGGGATGTTCTAGGTCTTCCAGGGCAAGGCCTTAAGAAGTCCTGCAAGGCTCTCATGGAAACTGTCTTTGGACATTTGTTTAGGGTGGAGCCAGCTGCCCTGAAAGAAGTTTGACAATCCCAAGACCGCCATGTTGTGAGGACATCCAGGCTAGTCAAGTGGAGAGAACACGTGGAAAGAGCAATGCTTGGGGTCCCCAGCTGTCCCAGCCCAGGAGACACACATTGAAGCAGAGAAACCTTCAGATGGGCTCCAGCCCCCACTGCGACCTCATGAGACCCCAAGTGAGAATTGCCCCACTGAGCCCAGCTGACTCCTAGACCATGAGAGATAATAAATTATCCTGCTTAAGCCGTTACATCTTGGGATTTTTTTTCTTCAAATGTTTATTTTTGAGAGAGGTGGGGGAGGGGCAGAGAGAGAGAGAGAGAGAGAGAGGATCTGAAGCAGGCTCTGCACTGACGGCAGAGAGCCCGATGTGGGGCTCGAACTCACGCACTGTGAGATCGTGACCCGAGATGAAGTCGGACACTCACCAGACTGAGTCACCCAGGCGCCCCTGGGGTGTTTGTTTACACCTCGATAAACATTTGGAACACCACCCGAAAGTGAAGTCTCATCCAGGGAGTTGTCTGTCACGCTCAGGCACAAGTTTTAAAACTCTCTTTTCCAGTCCAAACCAGAAGAATTTTCCTCAGCTTTGCAGGTCAGTCTCTGGTCCCTTCATCAGAAAATCGTATATGTTTTGCACCTGAGTCTAGTTGTCCAAAATCAGGCGCCCTTGGGCTGGTCAGTTGTGGCAGGTACTTGGGGTCAATTGACTCAAAGTCATCCCCTAAACCTTTCTTCCTGTCTTCCTCTCACTGCAAAGCTTGGGAAGGCCAGATACACCCTTTCTGGCTTTGCTGTGGAAGACTTTATAACCCCTCTGGCCAATGATGTGAAGAAAGGGTTGGGTTCTTGAAAATAGTCTTTGCTTGCTGATAAGGAAGAATCTCTGCCTGGTATCACCCCCTGTTTCCTGCTTCTGAACATGGTGTAAAAATGTGATGTATGGGGCTGCTGCAACCATCTTGACACCATGAGGGGAAAGCTAAGAGAATGAGAAAGACCACAGCCCAGAGCCCTGTCATTTTATATGAGAAAAATAAACAACTATTTCTTTAAGATGTTGGTCAGGGTTTCTTTTATTATTATTGTTATTTTTCTTACTATTATTATTATTACTATTTGTGGCTGAATATATTTCTAGCTATGGCATCAGTCGTGTCCACTTTAGGGACAAAAGGTCTCATTTTTCCCTATAAAGGGAAAATTTATTTTCCGGTCTTTCACAATAAGCCAGATTTTGATCTGCAGCCAGAGATTCAGGTGGAGGGAGAAGGAAGGTCCCTTTACCTGGGGCTTGAGCTGGGGTTGGGGGGGCACAGGGGTTCTGACAGTGAGGTCTTGGGGTACAGTCTGTGTGTGCTCTCCCCACTACAGAGCCTAAGGAGCTTCTCCAGCTTCAGCCCTGGGTCTTGGTCACATGAGGCATCAAAGATGTCCCCCCTGAACCAGGGAGCTCGCCCTGATACTGATGGTGGGCAGGGACAGGGGCAGGGGTAGGAGATGGCCCCAGCCACAGATACTGAGTCAGATAAACAGACTGGGCTGCAACCCCAGCTCTGCCACTGTCTGTGTGTCGCTGTATCTTGCCCAACTTCCTGAGGGCAAGTGCTCTGAGCCTTCATCCATGAATAGGACACTCTGTGTTCATGGGGAACAGGCTTTCCCCGGGCCCCTGGCCTCTGAGCTTCTTCTCAGAAACATGAGCAATTCTGGGCAGCCAGGGGCCCTCCCTCAACTGGCAGTCAGCAGTGCCGTGCTGGGAGCCTCCATTGTAACAGGTCCCTGGAAATGGGAACCTGAGATCCCGGAGGGCCGACAGCAGCTCAAAGTCATGTAGCTTCCCGAGCACCAGGTATGGGGGGGCGGCAGGGAGGGGGCAGGAGGAAGACAAAGATGAATCAGAGGAAATCTCACCTTGAGCAATGCGGAATAGGGAAAGGATCCAGGTTCCTAAGCCCACCCACCTGCTGTCAGCCCCCTCCAGCTTGCTTCCTGCTGCTGGGGCAGAGAGGTGGGTGGGCTCCAGGCTACACCACCGTGTGTGTGTGTGTGGGGGGGGGGGTGGGGGGGGGAGGGCAGCGGATCCCAGAAAGCTGGCAGTCCTGGCCTCTGGAAAGTTCAGTTTTTCTCCCTGGCTCCCCGGGAGGCAGAGCTACTGGGAAGTTCCCACCACCCACCGTGCCTCGGGCTTTCCTGGAACCTTCTGTACAGCCAGCCAAGAAAGGATCTGCCCACAGTCCCCTGGAGCTACAAATCTTCTCCCTGTGCTCAGGGAGGACTGTCTTACCTCTGCCCTGGGGAACGCCTTCAATTACAACAGTAACCAACAAAAATATGATTCTGGCCATGGGAACGCTGTTTGTGTTCTACGTGATGTTTTCATACCTTATCCCATTCAGTTCTCTGAACAAGTCTGACAAGTATTCTGTTGGTTTTACAGATGAGGAAACGGGAGCAAAGACGCTGAGTAACCTCCAAGGGGTCACGCCAGCCACGAAGTAACATGACCACAATTCTCACTCAGGCTTATTGACCTTACCCTCTGCTTCAGGCTGGCTTCCTTGTTACACCTCCGATCTCAACCCCCCAGTCATCCCCCGCCCACCCCACCCGGTACTCTTTGAGTGGGATAGTGGCCTGCGTTGGGAGGGTGGGGCCAAGGAAGCTTCCAGCAGCTGACTCCCATGGTGTCACATCCAATGAGCATGCAACTCATTCGATTTCAGTGATTTGAGCTCAGCAAAAAGACACTAAAAATAGAGAGCCATGAACACAGATGCCAAATTTAAGAAAATGCTTGAATTCTCTCGAACGGAGGAGACGTTTGGGGAGAGTTACACTGGGGCTTCTACTGAATCTGCTACATTTTTAAAAAATATTTTCTTACTGAGAAAACAAGAGCCACACATGGTACAGTGTTGAGATTGGCGGTAGGTACACAGATCTCTGTTATGTTATCGTCTGTACCTTTTCCTGTAAGCTTAAAATATTTCGTAATGAAAACTATTTGCCATGTTTGTCCTTCTGTGGGGCACTGTGGTAGGGTGAATAATGCACCCCCCACAGGCCCTGTGAACATGTCAAGGCAAAAGGGATCTTGCAGATATGATTAAGTTGGGGATTTTGAGACAGGATTATATTGGGTGGGTCTGAGGTAATCATAAAGATCATTACAAGAGAGGGGCAGTTGCAGAAGAGTCTGGAGATGTGAAAACAGAAGCGTAAATTGGAATGATGTGGTTATGGGTGGAGGAACGTGGGGGAGCCCCTATGAACTAGAAAAGTCAAGGAGTTGATTCCCCCTGAGAGTCTCCAGAAGGAACATGACCCTGGCCACACCTTTCCAGCTCCTGAAGGACTTATTTTATTTTATTTTATTTTATTATTTTTATTTTTTTAACGTTTATTTATTTTTGAGACAGAGAGAGACAGAGCATGAGCGGGGGAGGGTCAGAGAGAGAGGGAGACACAGAACCCGAAACAGGCTCCAGGCTCTGAGCGGTCAGCACAGAGCCCGACGTGGGGCTCGAACTCACGGACCGCGAGATCATGACCTGAGCTGAAGTCGGACGCTTAGCCGACTGAGCCACCCAGGCGCCCCCTGAAGGACTCATTTTAGACTTGACCTCTGTAAGATAATGAACCTGTGTTGTTTCAAGCCACTAAGTTTGTGGCCATTTGTCACAACCACTATAGAACATGCATGCATATAGCATGGTCTACAACTACACCGGTCGATGGTGATACAATTTCTCAAAGTGAGGACAAGAGGCCCAGGGAGGGCACCCCTCCTACCCAGGATGGCTCAGCCAGGGTTCCTGAGTCCTGAGTCCCCAGCCCTGTACTTTCGATAGAGTCTGGTCAGCTCTAACTTCAGCAGGAGAGCAAGGATGCAAAAGGCTCATGGAACCAAGAGCCCTGACCTGCTTGGCCAACCATCAACACTCTATCCTGGCCTCAAATACCCAGTTTCTTCTGGGGTCTGGGTACCAAGACACAAGATGCCCCTGGTCCAAGATTTAACTGCCTAGGTCTTCTCTTCTGAGTCTTGCAAATGAAAAGACTGATTTTCCAACAGGTGGGTACCCAAGCGCTTCTAATCCCTTGTCCCATCCCCTTGACTTGCTTGTTTTTCTGCTGCCCTAGAGGTCACTGGGCAGGTGGCTTCTGACCTCCAAGCCAACTCAACAATTCTTTGTGAGCACCCAGTCTGCAATGGTGCTGAGTTCTGGTGGGGGGGGGCAGGGATGGTGCCCTGCCCCACTCACCTCAGGAGCTTACGAACCAGCAGGGGTAACTGTGGCACATACCTGGAAAGTCGCAGAACAAGGCGCATGTGACTAGCGGGAGGGAGGGCTCTGAGATTCCACACTTAGCGATTCACCTAGTTGTTAGGGCTCCAAACTCCTTTCCCATCTGCCACCTAGACTCTAAACTCTGAAAATGCGATCCTTTGTCTTGAGGGAGCAAAGAGTCTTACTAGAGAACCAAAACCACAGCAAAATTAAAAATTCACTAGCAATGCCCGGTAGTATTGGTAAGGATGTGAGTGCCCCGGCGTTGTCTCAGGCCACTACGGGGATTCAGAGAGGAGAGAGTACAGAATGCTTTTCAGTGGAGGTGGGACTCCAGATGGGTCCTGAAGACCCTCAGAACTTGTGCTGAGAAAGGCGTGGGCATACTCAGCGATAGGAGGTTGTAGTCAGAGATTTGAAGAGAAGGCCACAGGATGAGCCAAAGGTATGAGGGTGCCGGCAAAAAAAGGTATTCCCAGTTAGGAGTGGGCTGTCAGGAGGGGCTGGCGTTAGCCCAGGTCAAGTTTTGTGTGGACGAGAGAATCTATGCTCATTAAATCAAACCGATGTTAAACCCAAGTGCCCCTTGAGTGGCTTATCAGTGCCTCCTTAGTACCTGTTCAACCTTCCGTGGGGAGTCTGTCCGGGCGGCACCGAGCAGGAACTCAGGTAGTCCAGAGAATCTGACGGGGCAGGTGGCCTGAACAAACAGGATACGGAGGAAATATCTGAGGGGGAGGGATAGTCTTATAATTAAATGGGCTCAAAGGCATGGCGGAGGGTATGAAGGTCAAAGAGTATGTGTTGAAGTGGTAAGGGTTAACAGGAAGCATTGAGTAAAGGAGATTATTTGCAGGAATAATGAAAAACACACCAACAAGGATTTAGGGCCACTTTCCCGGGAGAAGGGAAATCAATCAGAACTTCCGCAGGAAGCGGCCAGAGTATTTTGTCGTTCACATTCAAATAGGACCAAAGGACAATTTAAAGCCACTGTCGTACAGCCAGAGGGGGTCCTCCGGACCGAGGAAGAAGGTAGAGGAGGGGGACTGTCCCACAGTGGCTGAGCCTGTATTGAGGACAGGGGACTTGGCAGCCAGTGGGGACCGGGAAGGACATTGCGCAGAGCCCGCTCCAATAGGGTTAAGATGAAATGTTAGAGAGAAAACAAGGGCAAAGAGAGGACTGGTGGATACCGTGCCATTCGAACACAAGAGAGGAAGAGGGGGAGAGGAGATAAAAGCTGGAGGCCAGTGAGAAGGATGGTGGGGAGCCATGTTCTGAGGGTCTTCATGGACATGTCTATGTCTATATCTCATGTCTACGGCCATACCACCTTGAACGTGCCCGATCTCATCTGATCTCGGAAGCTAAGCAGGGTCGGGCCTGGTTAGAACTTGGATGGGAGAATAACGTACAGTAACCAAGACGGGGCAAAAACAAGATGATAATGCAGAAAGCCAAGTCCCTGAGAACAATAGGTCATGGGAGAGAAGAACAAAGGCCCCAGAGCAGTCACACTGTGGTCCCCAGGATTCGGTAACACAAAGGGGGCTAAGAGCATCTGCCAAACACAGGGACAAGTGCCCTGCTGTCTGGCTGGTCTGGGAAACTGGGCTCTACAGTCAACTGAGTGTTTACTCCGTGACAAGCGTTGACCTACAGCGAGCTTTCGTGAATCAGATGGGCTTTCCTCGTGGAGTGAGCTGTTCGGGGTCTTGTACTCCAGCGGGGCCGGGGTGGGGGGTGCAGCATCACGGCCGCCAAGGTGACCGCAAGTCCTTGTCCAGGCCATTCGGGGCCCTGGGACGTCAGATGGGGGCAGCGTGCCTCCGATGGCGCTCCAAATAAAAGTCAGAGCCCGGCTCCGTTGCCAGCGTTTGGTAATTTCTGATAGTTCTGTCTGATCTGGACGGGAGTGTAGGGCACGTCATAAGGGTCAGTATGACACCGCGGTTGCAATGCAGGCTCCATGTTGGGGCGGCCCGGGTTCACACCCCTGCTTTGCTCCTTCCTATCAGTGAGGACGTTGGCCTTGATTTTATGACCTGTGTATCACGACGATACCGGCCTCACAGGGTTGTTGCCAACATTGAATGGGTGCACACATGTTAAGTGCTTGGAACAGTGCCACGTTAGTAATTAGGACTTGTTGGCATTCACAAGCACAAAACACTGGGACAGGAAGTAGAAGGAAGATAGCCTGAGGGAGGAGAAGCTACTTTTGGGTAGGCTGTGTGCCTGGCTTACATAGCGGGGGGTCAGAGAGATGGAAAGGGGGTTCCATGGGGGTCTGGGTGGGGCCTTTCTTGGGTCCACTGGCATTTCTTATTTGCACGAAGTCTAAGAGACAGAACCAAAGGCCTCATCCATTCACCAAGTAATCACTAATGCTCGTCCTGGCTAAGTTGGGTGCCGGGTCCTCGGCTTTATTGCTCCCTGCCCTGGAGATCTGTCCCACGGTCTGGCTCTTTGACATCTGAAGAAACCAAATCTCTGCCACTTGCTGGTGGTTCGGCCTTCTATGCCTTTGGTTTCCTGATGTACCTCAGAGACCTCTGGTGAAGATCCAGGGGGTAAGTAAAGACAAACGAAGCGGGATCCCCGATGAGCGCTGTTTTCGAAGCTCACGTGCGGATGGGTTACAGGCCTAACTGAAACATAAACTATGAAAGACTAGAGACTATCTGTAAGGTAATGTCTTTTTGACTACAGGCGAGGCAGGACTCTTCTTAAAAACTTCAAAAGCACCATCGTAAGACTCAAAATTAGTGGGATCCCTCGAAATAAAGGATTTCTATAAGACAAAGGACACAGCAGGTCAAAGATAACAAGCAGATAACAGACTGGGAACAGATAGTGAATATCTAAAGCCAAAAGGAGACAGTATCTAGAAGAAACAAGACCTGCTCATCAAGGAGACAGAAGAGCTGAATGGAAAAATGGGCAGAGTATAAGGGGTCATTTTCAGAATATGAAACTGGAGATCGCAACAAACACGTGGAGAGGAGTTTATTGCATACAAGGTAACTGCAGATTAAACCAACGAGACGTCACTTTCTGCCTATTTGGCAAAAATGTCAAAGCTGAGTGATACCAGCTGGGTTAGGGACGTGGCACTGTATAAGCTCCCTGTGTGACTGGTGGTGATGTGTCCAAGGTGTAGCTGCTCTGTAGAATAACCCGCCCTACTTAGCTGGACTATGTGTGTGCCACATAACCAGTAACCAATAATCCACTCCTGGGAGTGCGTGTGTGTGTATGTGTGTGTGTGTATCCTGAACCTTCTCGTGCAGGGGCCTAAGGACACATATATGAGGTGCTCATCATAGCAGAGGGTTCTTGTGGGGACAGGGAACTGGGCAAAATCGAGGGCCCTTCAGTGGGGGAATGGACAGGTAAGAACTGGGGACAGCATTCTATGGATTATCACACAGCCGTGGGGTCTGGGTGGGGGGGAGGTGCAGGGGGTGGGGGTGGAGTGGGTGCTGAGGGTGGGGTAGATGCACAGGGAGCAGCACAGGTGGATCATACTAACACTGTGCCCGAAGCAAACGTGCATCCTCATTTACGTGAACACAGCTGACAGCAATAGAAATTAAAATATGTGTGTAGAAGACGAACCGAAATCCCAACAACACAAACAGGGACACATGTGACACATGTCAGGACGGTTGTCTTTGGGGGAAAAGAGCATGGGAATTGAGACAAAAGGCAGTAGCTGTTTAAAAAAGGGTTTAGCGCAGGGGCACCTGGGAGGCTCAGTCGATCGAGCATCTGACTCTCGGTTTTAGCTCAGGTCATGATTTCACGGTTCGTGAGTTTGTGTCCTGTGTCAGGCTCTGAGCTGACGGTGGGGAGCCTGCTTGGGATTCTCTCTCCCTCTCTCTCTGCCCCTGCCCCCCGCTCTCTCTTCATCAAAATAAATAAATAACCTTAAAAAACTTTTTTTTAAAGGGGTGATAGGGGCTCAGTTGGTTAAGCATCTGACTTCAGCTCAGGTCATGATCTCACGGTTCATGGGTTTGAGCTCCACGTTGGGCTCTGTGCTGATGGCTCAGAGCCTGGAGACTGATTCGATTCTGTCTCCCTCTCCCTGCCCCTTCCCTGCTCGTGCCCTGCCTCTCAAGAATAAATAAACATTAAAAAACTTGTTTTGAATAAAAAAGGGTTTAGCACAGCAACTGGCATGCAGTAAGCACTCCCCAAGTGTTAGTTATTATCGATTAACCAAAAAGAGTAGTCCAACAACACGCGTAGGTCAAATTATTATACTGTCGACTGTATCTTTTTTTTTTCAACGTTTTTTTTGTTTGTTTTTTATTTTTGGGACAGAGAGAGACAGAGCATGAACGGGGGAGGGGCAGAGAGAGAGAGGGAAACAGAATCTGAATCAGTCTCCAGGCTCTGAGCCATCAGCACAGAGCCCGACGTGGGGCTCGAACCCACGAATTGCGAGATCATGACCTGAGCCGAAGTCAGACGCTTAACCGACTGAGCCACCCAGGCCCCCCCCACCCCACGCCTATGTCGACTGTATCTTAATAAAACTGGAGAGAAGACAAAGAAAAGGTAGCGGGTGCTAGTCCCCAAGCACCCATTTTGGTAAGCTCCAGGAGGAGACAGGACCCGATTAAAATTTAAAACCTCAAAACGCATACGTACATAAAACAAAATAAAATGTAAAGCTTCTGCTCTGAAGAACACAGGATCAAAAGAATTAGAAGACAAGCCACTGACTCAGAGAAAATATTTGCAAAAGACCCATCAGATAAGGACTGTTATCTAAAACACACAAAGGACTCTTAAAACTCAACCACAAGGAAACAACCTGATTTTTAAAAATGAGCCATAGACATTATAAGACATTTCACCAAAGAAGGCATAAGAGAACAAATATATGAAAAGAGGCTCTACATTATGTCACAGGGAAGTGAGAATTAAAACAATAGTGAGAGGGGCGTCTGGGTGGCTCAGTCTGTTAAGCACCTGACTCTGGCTCAGGTCACGATCTCACGGCTCGTGAGTTCAAGCCCGCATGGGGCTCTGTGCCGACAGCTGGAAACCTGGAGCCTGGTTCAGATTCTGTGTCACCCTCTGTCTCTGTCCCTCCCCCACTCACACTTTGTCTCTCTAAAAAATAAATAAGAATTTTAAAAAATTAAAAAAAAAAAAACAACAGTGAGATACCACTACGCCCGTCTTAAAATGGTCAAAATCCAGAACACCAACAACGCCAAATGCTGTTGACAATGTGGAGCAACAGAAACTCTCCTATAGTGCCAGTGGGAATGGAAAATGGCAGCACCACTTTGGAAGACAGTTTGGAAGTTTCTTACACAGCGAAACCTCCTCTTACCATATGATCCAGCAATCTGCTCGTTGGCGTTTTACCCAAGGAAGCTGCAAGCATGTTCACAAAAAAACCTGCACACGATGTTCATAGCACTCTGATTCATAATTACGTAAACTTGGAAGCAATCCAGATGTAGGTGAATGGATAAATAAACTATGGTACATCCAGACGAGGGAATAGTGTTCAGTGCTATTAAGCCAAGAAAAGATATGGAGGAAACCTAAGTCCACGTTACTTACTGAAAGAAGCCAATCTGAAAAAGTTATGTACTGTGTGATTTCAGTTATGTGACGTTCCGGAAAAGGCGAAACTGTGGAGACGGTAAAAAGATCAGTGGTTGCCCGGGGTTGAGGAGGGGGCATTAATTGCCAGGGCACAGAGAATCATTAGGGCAATGAAGGTACTCTACATGGTTTTGTAATGACGGGTATATTTGTACAAACCCACTCCCCTAGAGTGAACCCTAAGGTAAACTGTGGACGTTGGGTGATCACAATGTGTCAATCAATGTAGGTTCCTTGGTTTAAAAACAAAACAAACAAAAAAAAGTGCCATTCTGGTGAGTGATGTTGATAATGGGGAAGACTATGCATGGGGAGGGAGCAGGGTATGTGTGGGAAATCTCTGTACCTTCTTCTCAATCTTGTGGGAAACCTAAAACTGCTTTTTAAAAAATGAGCCCGCGTTGGGCTCTGTGCTGACAGCTCAGAGCCTGGAGCCTGCTTCTGATTCTCTGTCTCCCTCTCTTTCTGCCCCTTCCTCTCTCTCTCTCTCTCTCAAAAATAAACATTAAAAAAAATTTTTAGTGAAAAAAATAAGACATAAAAAGTGCTAACCACAAAGGAAGACTGATAACTCCAACTACATTAAAACTGAGAACTTCTTTTCATCAACTGACACCATAAAGTAAATAAAAAGATGAGCCACGGGGCATCTGGGAGGCTCAGTCGGTTGAGCGTCCGACTTCAGCTCAGGTCAGGATCTTGAAGTTCGTGAGTTCGAGCCCCGCGTCGGGCTCTGTGCTGATGGCTCCGAGCCTGGAGCCTGCTTCCGATTCTGTGTCTCCCTCTCTTTCTGCCCCTCCCCTGCTCCCGCTCTCTCTCTCTCTCTCTCTCTCTCTCAAAAATAAATAAACATTAAGCAAATCAATAAAATAAAATAAATGAAGTCTTTATTTATTTTTTTTTTTAATTTTTTTTTTCAACGTTTATTTATTTTTGGGACAGAGAGAGACAGAGCATGAACGGGGGAGGGGCAGAGAGAGAGGGAGACACAGAATCGGAAACAGGCTCCAGGCTCCGAGCCATCAGCCCAGAGCCCGACGCGGGGCTCGAACTCACGGACCGCGAGATCATGACCTGGCTGAAGTCGGACGCTTAACCGACTGCGCCACCCAGGCGCCCCTGTTCTCAGGTTTTTTTTTTTGTTTTTTTTTTTAATTTTTTTTTTCAACGTTTATTTATTTTTGGGACAGAGAGAGACAGAGCATGAACGGGGGAGGGGCAGAGAGAGAGAGGGAGACACAGAATCGGAAGCAGGCTCCAGGCTCCGAGCCATCAGCCCAGAGCCCGACGCGGGGCTCGAACCCACGGACCGCGAGATCGTGACCTGGCTGAAGTCGGACGCTTACCGACTGCGCCACCCAGGCGCCCCATGAAGTCTTTAAAAGAAAGAAAAAAGAGGCTGGATCTGCCTCAGTCATTTTTCAGGAGCCTAGAACAGTCAGTGTCTGGCAATGGGTATGCCTTGAATGAACAAAAACTGGTTAGCGTCAGAGTTGCTCAGCAGAACGGTCAAGTCTTGTACACAACCCAGAGGAACGTTCCGGTCCTCTCCTCAAAGGTCTGAGTTCAAGTCAGCCACGTGTTGTATTTATACATCTCTTCTATCCCGATCTCAGCGCCCAGGAATGTCCGATAGCTGTCCACACAAAACCCACCTCCCCTGAGTTAGAACTCAAGGTCCTTGCGGTTAACTCCGGTGGCTTCCACACCTTTCTGTGAACTCTGGTGGAGGAGCCGCCCCCAGGGTTTGTTGATCCGTAACCCTGCCGCCGGAGCTGAGGGAAGTGAGTCAGCCAGCCTCTTGCCACACACACAGGGATCCACACAGAAGGGACAGCAGACTTCAGGGCATGAGGAAACACATCTGACAAGTTGGTTGTTACATCGAGAGAGCTGATGTCAGCGGGAGCACTCCGCGGTCAGCAGACACCCACAGGATGGGACGGGGTCTGTTTTGACCACACCCCTCTCAGCACTTCCAGGGCAAGCCAAAGGGGAAAAGCCCAGACACCATGACTGGCAGAAAAGTGGCCATTTGGGCAACCAGTGTATATGTTATGAAATCACGTTTTCAACAGATAAGGCAGGGCCTTCGCGTGGCTGTGTGCGCCTAGACCAAAATGCCTCAGGATAATGGCTCCTGACCGCAAGAACAGCAGGGTATCAGCTAGTCTGCGATCCTCCCATGTGAAACCATCGCCTTGAGGTGCCTGGCTTCCTTAGCAACTCTTTTTTTTTTTAATGTTTATTTATTTTTGAGAGAGAGTAAGTGGGGGAGGAGCAGAAAGAGAGGGAGACACAGAATCGGAAGTAGGCTCCGGGCTCTGAGCCATCAGCACAGAGCCCGATGCAGCTTGAACCTACGAACCGTGAGATCGTGACCTGAGCCGAAGTCGGACGCTTAACCGACGGAGCCACTCAGGCGCCCCCTTCCTTAACAACTTGTAACATACATCTGCCGCTGCCCCCCCACTTTGCTCACGGAGGCCGTCGGCTTCCTCCGTGAACCCCAGAGCAGCGGTGTGCAATGCTGGCCTGCACATTGGACTTCTGCAGAGAGCTTTGTAAAATCCCAGCACTCAGGCCGCACCCGGACCAATTAAGCTGGAATCTGTGGGCGCTGGGTGTGGGCATTGGTGTTACCTAAACTCCTCAAGGTGGTCCCGGCTCACTGCCAGGGCTGAGCGGCATCGCTTTTGAGTCCTGCTTATAGGGCACTTTCAGTACAGATCTATTAAATAAAGAGTGAAGACCGATTCTGTCTGCGAGGCCCAGTGCCAGGGCTTTAGTCCTGGGCATTCACTGGGCCAGGCTGTGAGTGAGAATCACCCACCCCAGGCACAGCCTGCTGGCCTTCACTCTGTGGCTCCCAGGGGACATGGCTTTGCTGAGACCCTTCGCGATCACTGGACCCTTAGCATGGCTCCTCTCAGATCTGCCGTTTGCCTGGTGCTAATCGGAGGGGACACCACGAGAACCCACTTCCAGCTTCTGGAGAAACTCCCAGCATGGTCGCAGACAGGGTGAGGGTGACAAGGGCGGGGCTCTCTGGGGCCCCGATCCTTATCCTCAGCTTTCCTCCACTAACCTCGGGGCTCTCTGTTCCGTACTTGTCCCGGCCTGAAACAAAGATGGGATTGGATGTAATGGGGTAAGATAACAGACCGTACCTGAGAAGGTATGAGAAGATTTGACTCTGTCCTGACCCTGTCCGCCAGAGGGAGGGGCAGGTAGTGACTGTGATAACCGCTTGGGCTCTCCTCTGTAGAGAAACCCTCTGGACAGCTGAGACTAGAGATGACAATAGCTAATACTTTCTTTTTATTTTAAGTTTATTCATTTACTTTGAAAGAGAGAGAGAGAGAGAGAGGGAGAAAGAGACAGAATTCCAAGCAGGCTCCTTGCTGTCAGCACAGAGCCCGATGGGGGGGCTTGAACCCATGAAACTGTGAGATCGTGACCTGAGCCGAAACCCGGAGGCGGACGTCTAACGGGTTGAGCCGCCCGGGGCACCCCAGAAGTTCCTTCCTTTTGAAGGCTGAATAACACTCCATTGTTTGGATAGACTACATTTTGTTCATCCATTCATCAGTGATAGGCATGTAGTCTGTTTACCTTTTGGTTACACAATGATTAATATTTTGAGCACCTCCTACATGCCACATACTCTTCTAAGCTCTTCGCCCGTGCACCCTGTTCCTGCCTGGAACTGACCTAGGGCAGCACAGAGCCACAAATAACCTGAAAGAACAACCCTGTTTTGTCTCCTATTGTCTCAGCCCACCACAGGTGGGATGGGGTCCCTACAGATCCCCCAAGAGCAAAGGTTCAACACACTCTACTTTAGGCCGCCAGTAGCATTTGCCTTGTTCAGTGTCAAGCTCCTTCCTTAGTCCTCTCCTCTTGTCCTGCTGGTCCCTGTCTCAATCCTCCAGACCGGATTGTCCTCTTGGGAACCACTCCCATTAGCGAGGCTCTTGCTTCGCGTGGGTTTACTGCCCCCAGACTATGCGGTCACTTGCAGGGCATTGGCTGTTACTTAACTGCAGAAGAGTCAAACCTTGCTCTACGTTCAAGAGCTTTCTTTTTTTTTTTTCCCTTTCAATTTTTTTAATGTTGATTTGTTTTTGAGAGAGAGTGACAGAGCGTGAGCGGGGGAGGGGCAGAGAGAGAGGGAGACACAGAATCCGAAGCAGGCTCCGGGCTCCGAGCTGTCAGCACAGAGCCCGACGCGGGACTCAAACCCACGAACCGGGACGGGAGATCATGACCTGAGCTGAAGTCGGACGCTTAACCGACTGGGCCACCCAGGCGCCCCGAGAGATCTTTCGGAGCTCCAGATCAAAATTTCTGACTCCTAACTGGATGCCCCAAAGCAACCTCAATTTCCCTCCTAATCAGCTAATGCTTTCACTGGGAGGGATAAACTTGCATTATTGACCTTATTTCCTCATGGTGGGCAGAATATATTCCCCTACCCCTTGATTTTGGCCTTGGCCATATGACTTCCTTTGGCTAATA
This sequence comes from Lynx canadensis, assembly GCF_007474595.2. Classification (NCBI taxonomy): domain Eukaryota; kingdom Metazoa; phylum Chordata; class Mammalia; order Carnivora; family Felidae; genus Lynx; species Lynx canadensis. Next base: position 106,263,497 of record NC_044312.2, read on the forward strand.
GAGGTCACACTGTGCCCTAGATGAGCGTCTGGCATTGCCACGAGAGGAGCTTTCTCTGGGTGGCTGCTGTCTCCTGAGTCTGGGCCAGAATGAACACACGTGGGACAAAGCTGCCCCAGTCCATGTGCAAACCCATTGTAAGGAGCACATCTGCCCCCACCCCTGTGGACAGATCAGAGCCATGGGCCCTGCCGAACCCAGAGCTGTGAGAATAAAGGACAGTGGTTTTAAGCCCCTGAATGTTGGCTGTTTTGTTACACAGCATTGCTGTAGCAATAGCTAACCAATACAATCTTACATAGAGATGAATGTGTAAAATATAGATACACAAGTTAAGATTCATTTTGTAGGGAAAATCTACGTAACCGCCACCAAGGTCAGAAAGCGAAACATCCCTCAATACATCAGAAATCTCTATGTACCTCTTCCTGATCCCCACCCCCTCCCTCAGCCCTTGAGGTAATCACAGTTTTGACTTTTTTAAAAAATACAATTTCGGAACACCAGGGTGACCCGGTCAGTTAAGAGTCTGACTTCGGCTCAGGTCATGATCTCGCGGTTCGTGAGTTTGAGCCCCGCGTCGGGCTCTGTGCTGACAGCTCAGAGCCTGGAGCCGGCTTCGGGTTCTGCGTCTCCCTCTCTCTCTGCCCCACCCCCGTTCATGCCCCTGTCTCTCTCTGTCTCAAAAAATACATAAACATTGAAAAAAAATTTTTTTAATAAAAAACGTAAAAATAACCTACAGGGATGCAAAGCTAAGAGATTAGGAGCAGGCTCTGGCCCATGGGCTAGAGTTTGCTGACCTCTGCTATTTGAGCTCTGTGGTACACATGCACAAATGTTTCTCCAGGAGTGTAATGATTGGCCAGAGGACTCACACTTGTTCGGCCTCTCTAGGTTAATGCCCACTCTGAAATTCGGCATGTGGAAGATGGAACTTTCATCTTCTCGAGCAAATGAGCCTGTGGCTACACCTGCTTCATGATAAACGTGAGAGTCCTGTGGTCCCGACGGGACCTGAGCCCTCTGCTACTCCCATGTCTTCTCCCTTCTGTTCCAGATGGCGGTGAATAGCCCAGTGTCAAACTGGACGCTCTTCACAATGGGCCAGGGAGGCTGGCACCAGGCAGGCCAGAACAAGGGAGTCACGCCCGGCATGGAGGCTAGGCTTGGATGTAATTCTACCTGTAACAGAAAACCAGTGGAGGAGGTGAAGCGGGGTGGTGACACGGCTGAGCTATGTTTTAAAAGGATCTGGGGCACCTGGGGGTGGCTCAGTCGGTTAAACGTCCGACTTTGGCTCAGGTCACGATCTGGTGGTTGGTGAGTTTGAGCCGCGTGTTGGGCTCTGTGCGGACCGCTCGCAGCCTGGAGGGAGCCTGCTTTGGATTCTGTGTCTCCCTCTCTCTCTGCTCACTGTCTCTCTCTCTCTCTGTCTCTCAAAAATAAATAAATGTTAAAAAAATTTTTTAGGGGCACCTTGGTGGCTCAGTCGGTGTAGCGTCCGACTTCAGCTCTCAGGTCATGATCTCGCGGTCTATGAGTTTGAGGCCCACGTCGGGCTTGTGCTAACAGCTCAGAGCCTGGGGCCTGCTTCGGATTCTGTGTCTCCCTCTCCCTGCCCCTCCCCCGCTCATGCCTCTGTCTCTCTCTCTTTCGCTCAAAAGTAAATAAACATTAAAAAAAAATTTTTTTTAATTTGTTTTAGAGGATCGCTATGGCTGTGTCAGTGGATTTTGGGAGAACAAGAAAGGAGGTAGGGAGACCTAACAGAAGGTTGCTGTAGGGGGTCTCCTGAGAGTGTTAGGAGCTCAGGCCAGGCTGCCTAAGCTAGGCCTCGGCCTCCTTCTCCAGCAGCACCTGCACCGCCCCCTTAGGCACCCACAGGTCGAGCCACCCTGACCGGAGAGGGTCTCTGGGTCACCCTGTTGTGCCACATACCCCATTTCTGCAATCCCTCTCCCCTAACCCAGAGAGCACTGTTCAGATACCCTGCCCACTGTGGATCCTTCCCTGGCTGACCCCTCCCCCCCAACTAGACTTCTCCAGCAGGCAATTAGGTGGCCCCAGGCCACAAGATGCAATGATAGATGTGATACATGCCATAAGTCTATTTCTCACTGGACTTTAGACAACTCTAATCTTGGGGTTTTATCTTTATATTTGCCATTGAGTGGGCATTAAAGGCAATAATGGAACCGATCCATTATCTGGACGACCAGGCAGATATGAGCCTGACTACGGTGATTAGGAAACAGGGCCACACAATGAGCCCGCAGGCTGGGTCACAAGGGAAGAGACAGTTTGGTAAAAGCGGTCGAGCCAGAACTGGAATTCACAGGGTATGTGGACTTCTTGAAAGAATCGAGGAAGGTGGAAATGCCATAGCTTGGCTTCCATAACAACGCGGCACCCACGCTGTGCTGTAGGGAGCAAAGCTAGAGGCGCCCAGGGCCAGAACCTCCTTAAAATAGAAGCTGAGAACACATCTTACCGTTGCTTAACAACGGATAAGTCTCTTATCTCTCCTCCTACTAGTTAGCAAGTGGTTACAGCCAGCCCTGTTTCAAGATGCGACCCCGGACACTCTTTCTGTTCATTGTGAGTTCTTGGCTCTGTTCCCATCTGTTCTCTGGAGAAGTTGCAACACAGGGGTAAATTAAGTTGTAAAAACAAGTCAAACCCTCCAGTTAGTTGGCTATTGGGATTCTGGATAAAGAAAATGGGAGGACAGAGGGAGATAGGAAGGAGGTAGAACTGGGGGCGGGGGGGGGGGGCGGGGGGAAAGAAAACTGGGGAAGGGATGAATACTGGTTTTTATTATAAACTAATTATAATACTTACAATGGTGTAGTAAAGAATGTGGCTTTCAAAATGTTTGTTTATTTTGGAGAGAGAAGGACAGAGGATCTGAAGCATAGAGCCTGACATGGGGCTTGAACCCGCGAGCCATGAGATCATGACCTGAGCCTAAGGTAGACGTTCAACCAACTGAGCCACCCAGGCGCCCCGAGAGTGTGTTTTATTAAAACATGGCAAATTATTTCAAGATGGGCTAGACCATTGCTTCACAAACTGTCCAGGAACAGGGCTGATCTGTGTGTTACTGGTTAAGAAGTAAATACAGGGGAGTTGAGCGAAATTTTTTAGAATGTTTCACGGTGGTTTGACAGAATAATTTTCTGATTATTGAATCTAATAATGACAATAGGATTTATATTTTGTCTTTTTTAAAATTTTATTTCCCTAGTGCAGAGGAGGCAAATATGCCCCCTTCCCTTGCAGGGAAGCATTTTTTTAAACGTTTATTTATTTTTGAGAGAGACAGAGACAGAATGTGAGCAGGGGAGGGGCAGAGAGAGAGGGAGACACAGAATCCAAAGCAGGCTCCAGGCTCTGAGCTGTCAGCCCTGATGCGGGGCTCGAACTCACAAGCCGTGAGATCATGACGCGAGCCAAAGTTGGACGCTTAACCGACTGAGCCACCCAGGCGCCCAAAACCTACATGTTTTTAAACTGGGTTGACTAGAGTTGCAATCATAGAAAAGTAACTAAAACATAGGGGAGGCTAAACGAAGAGAATTATTTTAACAAAGTCTGTTCTCCCAGAACTTCCTCAACTTCAACTCCCTGCCCTTGATGATAAGAGATATTATCAAAAGTCTTAGTAACCAAAATGCACCTGTCAGAACCCAGTTCGCCCTGGAGCCACAACCACCCCAGGCAGCACATGCCCTCCGGACCACTCTCAAGATCTCCACAGGTGCCAGAGCTGTCGAAGACAATTCAGAATGTTCTAGATCGTGCTGAGGAAATGCTGCTGCCTTTGGCTTCTATCGCAATATTTTGGGCAGGAGCCTGCCTAAACTGAAACTCTGGCTAAGTATATCTCTGCGTGAATCAAATCTGGTGACCCCTAGGCATCCGTCTCCAGAGGGGAGGAAAAGGAGAAGGTCTTCAAGGAACGCTGTGTCCTTGGGAAGGTGACACAGCACTGAACGTGCCAAATGGCAACGTGGCTATGGGTACAAATACGGCGTAACAGATCTCTCAAAGCAGCATACACTCTGAGTTCAAATTAATGAGAGAAATTACTGTGTGAAGAGAGGCGTCTTTGCGGATGGTGACCTGGGTCTAAAAGGCTGGTAGAAGTTTAATAGAGAGGGAGCGATTCGTTTGCTTTTTGGCTAACAGACAAAGGAAAGAATGCGGCAACGTAGGAGTGGCCAGGGGCCACCTTAAGTGGCTCAGGGCTGTATCTCAGGATTATTTGCACCCCAGAGGGTTATAAAACCAGAGGCATGGGGGGGGGAGGGCGCCTGGGTGGTTCAGTCGGTTGAGCGTCCGACCTTGGCTCAGGTGATGATCCCGCGGTTTGTGGGTTCGAGCCCCGCTTCGTTGGGCTCTGTGCGGACTGCTCGGAGCCTGGGGCCTGCTTCGGATTCTGTGTCTCCCTCTCTCTCTGCCCCTCCCCTGCCCACGCTCTTTCTCTCCCTGTCTCTGAAAAATGAAGAAATGTTAAAAAGAAAAAAAAAAAATTAAAGTAAGTAAATAAACAAAGAGCGGAGGAGAAGCAGGAAACTCCGAATAGGCGAGGAGCACGGTCAGTGTCACCCTGACGTGAAATGAATGTGAGCATGAACGTCTGGGGTGTGAGCAGGGGTCTACTGCTCCCATCCCAGCCCCTCCATACGTCAGTGTGGTCTGCCGCGGGTACCTCTCCTCTCCGGCACCGTGTGCCCTAGGGTGTGCTCCCAGACCCATGGCAGAGAAGGGGGTGGGCTGCGAGGTCGAGCCTGATCCTTGTGCCCAGCAGAGACATCCCTGGAGCACCGCTTGGGCAGCTTCTGGCAAGGTGGGACCATCACGTGTTATACCACCTGGTCTCTTTCCAGAACATTCTCTCTCGTCCTTCTGCTCCTAAGCGAAACCTCTCTTTTTCTGGGGAAAAGGCAAGCTGGTTGTTTTGCATTTTCAGAAATCCTCAAGAGGCAAAACCAACGTATAAGGACCAGCGGGGAAACTAACCAGATGATCCACCAGCTCCCGCTTGCGGAGCACTCAGACCGGGCCAATCCTGCAGGAGGCTTGGGAGCCCCTGCCGGACCCCACTATCCACTATCCTTTGCCTATTCATTTGTGCAAGGATCTGGGAGGTGGGGGTGCAAATAGCACAGCCCCCACACTCCAGAGAGCCTCTGCTCACCCGGCCTGTCGGGTTCCTCCACTCCGGCCCGGCTCCTCGGTTCTCTGCTCAACTGAGGCCAGAGGCCTGGGGTCCTCTTGGATTCTTCTTTCTCTTTTGCTCTCCCTCTCCTCGTCACCGTCCCCCATCCCTCACCATCTAGCCAATCACCGTGCCCTCTCCATCTCACCGGCTCCACCTGTCGAATGCGAAACATGACAACTGATGGGTACTGTTCTCCGTGCGCGCGTGTGTGAGTCTGGAGGTCTCCAAACAGAAAGTCACGTTTAACATTGAAAGTCACGTTGAAATTTCTCGAATTGGTCCCTTCCGCTCCGTTATTTCAGAGCCCAGATGCTCATCACCCCTTGACTATCTCTACGCCTCCTGCCTTTGCCCAGCTCAGCCCCCAGCCCCCCTCCCCCTCCCAGTCAACCTCCGATTGAGTGACTGTCCTTCCCTCTTCCCTCAACACCGAAGGAAGAAGGCGGCAGGGGCTCCTCCTTCTAGACAATGGTTTAAACTGCTCTCAGTTGAAGGAGTTCCAAGACACGGGATGCGCAGTCAAGCCCTCTGCCCGGCACGCTTTCCCCCAGGGCTGGGGGTCAGGACCCGGGTTCTGGTCCCAGCACAGCCGCCAGTGAGCTGTAAGGATGAACCACTGCCTGTCTCCAGGTCTGTAAGAGGGAAATTCATAAAAACTCCACTAGCCCTTGCCAGCGCGCTCGCTTTCAAAGGGATTTGAAGACCGTTATCGTCTTGTTTGACCATCAACACAGACCCATGGGGAAGTCGGGACATGTTTTATGGTTATTTCACTCAACGTGTTCTTGGCAGAATGTGAAATGAGCACCTCCCTGCCGGAGGAAGGCTGACACACGTCTGGTTCAAGCAAATGAACAACCTCCTCTCAACTGGCCGACTTGTCTGAAACACGTTCAAATGCCAAAGCAAATAGAGAAGAAGTCTTGCAGGAAGAAGGAAAGCAGACACGTATTTCGACTTACTAGGATGTCTTTTTAAAGGCATGTAATTTTAACCATGCAACAAAAAAGCACTGATTCTTGGCGTGTCTGGGTGGCTCAGTCAGTCAAGCATCCGACTCTTGCTTTGGGCTTGGGTCATGATTCCACAGTTTGCTAGATGGAGCCCCACATCAGGCTCTGTGCTAACAGCACAGAGCCTGCTTGGGATTCTCTCTCTCCCTCTCTCTCTGCCCCTCCCTTGCTCAATCGAACGCATTCTCTCTCTCTCTCTCTCTCTCAAAATTTTTGAGAGAGAAGGAGTGAGCAAGCAAGCATGAGTGGGGGAAATGGGCTGCAGAAGGGGAACAGTCTACGGAAGAGGGAAGTTATGAGTTAGGACGTTCCTACTATGGTAGTCAAAGCTGGGCAAAGGTAACTTGGACCAGGGCATGGTTGTGGAGATGGAGAGGAAGGTTCCAGAAGTCTCCTGGAGGTACAGGTGACCAGACTTCCCACAGATTGGTCATGTGGGGTGAGGAAAGGAGAGAATCAAGAATGTGCCTTGGGTTTTAGAAGGAAACAGCTCACTGTTTTGTGTGTCAGTAAAATACGCATAACATAAAAGTTCCCACTCAATCCATTTTTTCAATGTTTTATTTATTTTTTTTGAGAGAGAGAGAGTGAGCTGGAGAGGTGCAGAGAGAGAGGGGGACAAAGGATCTGAAGCGGGCTCTGTGCTGACAGCAGAGAGCCCGTTATGGGGCTCGAACTCACGAACCGTGAGATCACGACCTGAGCTGAAGTTAGACACTCAACTGACTGAGCCACCCAGGCGCCCCACCACTTAATCCAGTTTTAAATGTATGATCAGAGGCATTAGGTACATGCACGATGTTGTGTAACCATCACCATTATCTGCTTCTAGAATTTTCTTGGGTTTATTTTTGTGGCCCGAACAATCTGGGTACTCATCAGATTCTATGGCAAGTGGAGAGCCGGGGAGTTTCTTGGCAGTCAGTCCTACTGCATACAAAGACCCGTCTCTGATATTTCCACTGATTGTGTCTAGTGGGCCCCTGGGCACCAGGAACATGATGTCATGTTTTATTTTTCTCCTGATTTTGCCTCAGCAAATCCTAGAAACAACCCTGGGCATGGTGCTGAGTAAGAACTTCCTCTTAACCTTGATGAGGACGGACTCCCCGGTATTCTATCCTTCCTGCCTCCCAGACACACACAGGAGGGTGCTGAGTGGAGTGTGGGTTAAAGTCCTTTTGACCTTAACCCAAAGCGTTGGTCCCTCTTGTCCACAGCAGGGGCGGGGCGGGGCAGGGGGGGGGGGCTGGGGGGGATCGGTTACAGAAAGGTAGGCCGAAGGACAAAGAGGGCAGATGTCTCCAACTGAAACCCTAGAGGAGGGAAAACAGGACTGCTGCAGAGAGGGAGGGAGAGGTGGGGAGCTGAGGGCCTGGTTTGCAAAGACACCTTGGCCTCTAACCCCTGACTTTAGAGAGGTCTCTAACAATTAAAAAAGCTAAGACCACCTATGGAGAACCCTCGCTTGGGAATGTGCAATGAGACTGCCCCCCTCCCCTGCCACCCCCACCACCCCCGCCACCCCCACCCCCCCATCCCCAGGACCGAGCTCCACAGAGTTATGTCTGCGAAGCAGTAACGATTTCCTCTAGAGTTTAACTCAGGATTAAGACCGTGCAGATCTCTTATTTCCTAAATGGCAGCATTCTTATGACGCTCTGGAAAGGAGCCTAATGGGGTATCTTAGAGCTACGCCTGGAGAGAAGCATCACGTAGGTAAGTTGGCAAACTAGTTAAGAGACTGGCACAGGGGAAAGTCAACTAACCTTACCACCCTTCTGCCCTAAGGAGCTTAAATGATTTAATTTCTATATCAGGTTTCTTTGACTGCTGTAACAAATTGCCACATACTTGGTGGCTTAAAACAGTACAAAAAAATGTGTGTATATATATATACACCTATATATATATTTTGTGTATATATATATATATATATATATATATATATACAGTGCAGATAAAGGTATATATATATATATATATATATATATATATATATATATATATAGTTCTGGAGGTCAGAAGTGTCATTGGGTGTCACCAAGGCTGTGTTCCTGTGTTCCTTTCTGGAGGCCCCAGAGGAGAATCTATTTCCTTGCCTTTTCCAGCTTCCAGAGGCCGCCCACGTTCCTTGGTTCGTGCTGTTCCATGCCAGCAATAGCGGGTTGAGTCCTGGAACTCCTACTTCCTCTTCTGCCTCCCTTTTCCAAATTTAATAACCCCCGTGATTACCGTGGGCCCACTGGAGACTCCAGGATAATCTTCCTGTTTTAAGGTCAGCTGAGGAACAACCTCAATTTCATCTGTAGCCTTAATCCTCCCTTGCCATGTAAGGCAACGTATTGACAGGTCCCAGGGATTGGGACAGAAACATCTTTAGGGGTGGGGAAACAATTCTGCCATAATTCCTATCAGAAGAGCAGAAATTGGAAGAGTGTTTTCAATGCAGTAAATGAATTTGGTAAAGTCACAGGATATAAAATGAATAGACAGACATTTTTCTAGATATGTCTCCTCAGGCAAGGGAAACAAAGGCAAAAAGAAACTATTGGGACTACACCAAAAGAAAAAGCTTCTGTGCAGCCCAGGAAACCATCAACAAAATAAAAAGACAACTTATGGAATGGGAAAAGATATTCGCCAATTACATATCTGATAAGGGGTTAATATCCAAAGTATATAAAGAACTTCTACAACTCGACACCAAAAAATCAAATAGCCCAAAGAGAAAATGGGCAGAGGAGCTGAATAGGCATTTTTCTTTTTTCGTTTTTTTAGATATGGGATTTGTGAAGACATCCAGATGGCCAACAGACACATGAAAACGTGCTCAACATCACTCATCATCAGGGGAATGTAAATGAAAATCACAATGAGAGATCACTTTATACCAGTCAGAATGCAAAAAAAAAAAACCACAAGAAACAAGTGTTGACGAGGATATGGAGAAAAAGAAACACTTGTGCACTGTTGGTGGGAATGCAAACTGGTGCAGCCACTGTGGAAAACAGTATGGACATTCCTCAAAACATTTTATTTTTTTAATATTAAATTTATTGTCAAATTGGTTTCCATACAACACCCAGTGCTCATCCCAACAGGTGCCCTCCTCAATGCCCATCACCCACCCTCCCCTCCAAAAAATTTTAAATAGAATTACCACACCATCCGATAATCACACTCCTGGGTATTTACCCAAAGAAAGCAAAAACACTATTGAGAAGATATATGCACCCCTATATTTTATTGCAGCACTATTTACAACAGCAAAAAGTGAAATAAAATAAAAAGCAGAAATCAGAAGAGTGTTTTTAATTGCACCGAGCTGGCAACTTCTGAGAGTTTTGCCATAAACCCAGCCCTGAGCACGTCTGCAGAATCATTTGTTGACATTCAGGTTTTATCTACTGTACTGCTCCTTTGTCCCCTAAGCAGAAGAAAAAAATAATAGACTCAAAAGAGCAGCCTGTTGGAAGAACCACTGAAAACCTCCCCAAACCAAAAATATCTAACACTTATTGAATGCTTACTGGATTATAGGCAGTTTTCTATTCCCGCAACCCTCTTCATCATCTCTCTACCCAGACAGGTAGGTACTATGATCTCTGTTCTACAGATGAGAAAACTCACTCAGCTCTTCAAGTAGAAGCAGAATTTATACCCTGTTCATAACAGCCACTAAGTACAGAAATTCAGATTTAGTCTGTGTTTCAAATAAATTTTTAAAAATTTTTTTAAATGTTTATTTATTTTTGAGAGAGACAGAGAGAGAGAGAGAGAGAGAGAGAGAGAGAGAGAGAGAGACAGTGCAAGCAGGGGAAGGGCAGAGAGAGAAGGAGACACAGACTCCGAAGCAGGCTCCAGGCTCTGAGCTGTCAGAACAGAACCCCACATGGGGCTCAAACCGACTAACTGCGAGATCATGACCTGAGCCGAAGTCGGATGTTTAACCTACTGAGCCACCCAGACACCCTTCAATGCCCGGTGAGATCAGGCCTGGGGGCTGTCCCCAAGAGAATGACATCAAGTCTGTCCTGGGCATCCTCCTTGTGCATATTCCTGGGTAAAGACTTTTGCGAAACAGATGAGAGTTTCTGCTTTGAAAAGTGAACAAAGATGCAGATTGACCTTGTGTATGGTGCATCATCTTGTCTCCCATGATGATCAAAAAGGTGAAACCACAAGGACAACGGCAGGGAGAAGGGAGGACATCTGCCCGCAACAGACCCGGAGTGGGTTTTTAACAAAACCTCACAGGAGACCCTTCTCTTAGAGAAGTCTTTTCCATGTTGGCAAACCACTGACTCATGTGTTCGTCAGGCATCAACCCACCTACGTGTAATTTGCCTTATAATATTTGGGTGACAACTTTGATCGTCCCTTTTTTTCTTTCAAATTATTTTTTTAATCAATAGTTTTGATTTTTAAATATAATTTATTGTCAAAGTGGCTTAGATATAACACCCAGTGCTCATCCCAACAAATGCCCTCCTCAATGCCCATCACCCATTTTCCCCTCTCCCCCACCCCCCCCATCAACCCTCAGATTGTTTTCTGTATTTAAGATTTTCTTGTGGTTTGCCTACCTCCCACTCTGTAACTATCTTTTCCCCCTTCCCTTCCCCCATGGTCTTCTGTTAAGTTTCTCAGGATCCACATATGAGTGAAAACATATGACATCCGTCCTTCTCTGATGGACTTATTTCACTCAGCATAATACCCTCCAGTTCCATCCACATTGCTGCAAATGGCATGGTTTCATTCTTTCTCATTGCCAAGTAGTATTCCATTGTATATATAAACCACATCTTCTTTATCCATTTGTCAGTTGATGGACATTGAGGCTCTTTCCATAATTTGGCTATTGTTGAAAGTGCTGCTATAAACATTGGGGTACAAGTGCCCTTATGCATCAGCACTCCTGTATCCCTTGGGTAAATTCCTAGCAGTGCTATTGTTGGTCATAGGATAGTTCTATTTTTAATTTTTTGAGGAACCTCCACATTTGTTTTCCAGAGCGGCTGCACCAGTTTGCATTCCCACCAACAGTGCAAGAGGGTTCCCATTTCTCCACATCCTTGCCAGCATCTATAGTCTCCTGATTTGTTCATTTTAGCCACTCTGACTGGCGTGAGGTGGTATCTCAGTGTGGTTTTGATTTGTATTTCCCCGATGAGGAGTGATGTTGAGCATCGTTTCATGTGCCTGTTGGCCATCTGGATGTCTTCTTTAGAAAAGTGTCTATTCATGTTTTCTGCCTATTTCTTCACTAGATTGTTTTTTGGGTGTGGAATTTGGTGAGTTCTTTATAGATTTTGGATACTAGCCCTTTGTCCGATATGTCATTCGCAAATATCTTTTCCCATTCTGTCGGTTGCCTTTTAGTTTTGTTCAAATTATTTTTTAATAGATGACAGATGAAAAAAAAAACCCATTTAATCAAGCAGCCTCATTTCATGCTAATGAGGATCTGGGGTTGTCAGAAAGAACAACAGCTCAGCCAGATTAATTTTCCATAACCCTCCACTACCGCGAGAACTATCGCACCCAAGACAGTTCTCAAAGCTCTGTGTAATCAGATCCAAAATAGGCTGCATTCCAGGGGCTCTGCAAACCCTTACTATATCGAGCCAAGGGCAATAAAGACAACACATGTCACCCCAGGAGGCAAGAACCCACTGGTGGTTTGATTACTTATTAACCAGTGTGGAGCGGGTGAACGCAGCCTGCTCTGTTTCCAGGGAGAACCAGGGCTCCCCGTTGCCTGTGCTGTTCTCTGGCGCCCCCTACTGGGTGCTTAGGGTTAATCGCAGACAGGAAGTTACAACCACGCTTACTGCTTAGAATAAACTAAATAAAAGACTTCCTGCCTTGGTTTCTCTACAAGTTCATTTGCCCTCTCTTTAAAGTGACAGTTCACAAAACCAGGATACTCTCAGCAAAGTTTCATACAGAGGAGCCGACTGTGGTTCTAGAAGATTAGTCCCCAAAAGATGCTAGAGCTAATTTTTAGATATTTCAGCAATTCTTACACTAATTCAAAGCATACAAGAAAAGTATAGATAATGATACAAGACTTATGTACTGATGACTCCGCTAAACACCTAAAATATTACAGATTTATTTGTAGCGCCAATTCAGTTTCCCTTTCTTCTCGGTGGTAAAATAAAACTCAGGATAGACATTTGCGATCCATGTGTATATTCATATTTGTACAACCCATATGGGTACAAATCGTATTGATTTGTGTTTTGAATTTTTCAAAAAATTGGTGTCATATTATATCATCCTGAAGATTTTGCTGTTATAGATCGACATCGTGTTTAAGAATTATTCATGTCGGGGTGCCTGGGTGGCTCAGTCAGTTAAGCGTCAGACTCTCAGTTTCTGCTCAGGTCATGATCTCACAGTTCGTGGGTTACAGCCCGTCTGTCAGCACAGAGCCCGCTTGGGATTCTCTCTCCTCTCTCTCTGGCCCTCCCCTGATCCCTCCCTCTCTCTGTCTCTCTCTAAAAATCAATAAGCAAACATTAAACAAAAAACAATTATTCATGTCAATGCATACACATATGTCTCAACATGTGTATGTACATTAATACATAGTTGATCCATTTTTTACTGCTAAAAAGTTCCTTGTGTACCTAAGCCCATGTTATTTATCTATTCTCCTTATAAAGAAGTCATGGTAAGTAGATCTTTTTCTTATTAACACGTTGAATCTTTTAATGTTTATTTTTGGGAGAGAGAGAGAGAGAGAGACAGAGCACTAGCGGGGGAAAGGCAGAGAGAGAGAGATGGAGACATAGAATCCGAAGCAGACTCTAGGCTCTGAGCTGTCAGCACAGAGCCTGATGTGGAGCTTGAACCCAGGTGCCAAGCCGTGAGATCATGACCTGACCTGAAGTCAGTTAGAGGCTTACCTGACTGAGCCACCCAGGTGTTCCCGAATTCTTTTTATATTCCGAGCACTAATCCTTTGTTTGATGATACGATTCACAAATTACTTCTTTCAGTCTGTGGCTTATCTTTTCTCTTCCTGTATGGTGCCTTTTCAAATACAAGATTTTTACACTTCAAAGCCAAACGTATCAATCTGATCGTTTATGGCTTATGCATCTTGAACCTTTGGAAATCTGTCTCTCTCTTGAGGTTAGAAGGTAGTTTTCTGTATTTTCAAAGAATCTTAAAGATTCGCTTTTTACATGCAGATGCTTAATTCCCCTTGATTCTATTTATGGAATTGGTACAAGGTGGATGTCTCTTTGTCTGTGTGTGTAAATTTCTGGCAGGGTGCACGTTAGAGTAGCCTTGGGAACTTTTAAAAAAACCAATTTCTGGGCCTCGTCCCAGAACCGATGAAGTCTTCGTCTCTGAGGGTGGTGTTGAGGCGTTAGGATTTAAAAAACACCAAGTCCCCCAGGCGGCTCTAACATGCGACTGGGACTGAGAACCCCCGCTTGAAGGTCACATCAAGAATAGAATTGCTCCTGTGTATATTATGGGGAGCATATTATATCACCAGTTATATGGATATTACCAGCACTCTGTAAAGTGTCTATACCTATTTATGGTCCTTCCAGTAGGAGAGTTCTGGTTCGTTCACACCCATTTTTATTTTTGAGAGACAGAGCACAAGTGGGGGAGGACCAGGGAGAGAGGGAGATGCAGACTCCGAAGCAGGCCCCAGGCTCCGAGCTGTCAGCATAGAGCCTGACACGGGGCTCAAACCCGCCAACCATGAGATCGTGACCTGAGCCGAAGTCAGACGTTTAACCGACCGAGCCACCCAGGTGCCCCAGTTCTTTCACACCTTTGAAAACACGTGGACATTATTATCCCTGTTAAGTGATCGGGAAACAGGTGCTCAGAGAGTTTAGGTGACCGGGGACTTGCCTAAACTCACATAGATCGCTCCTGTGTTCTCCAAATCTCTGCCATCCTGCCTCTCCGTTTACACATATCACTCCTGCTGAACATGCTTCACTCACTAGCGTCACTGGACTAGGACCCCGGTGATATTTTTGGTTCCATGTACCCCGGTTTGGCTCCTATTCAGATTCTAAATTCAGCCTCAGCTTGAAGAGAGAGAGTCACCATACAACTGACCTCTCCCCAAATTCTGGAGTCAAGCCACTCCCCAAAGCCCGGGCTTTCAAAACACACAGAAACACCAACTTAGGGGAGGCTGGATATCACCAATGAGTTAATCTTCAAATGCCAAATGACAACCAGGGATTTGTCAAGTTTACAAAAATGTATGCATTCCTAACCATGGGCCAAGAAGCAGGCAACATGTCCTAAGGGTTTCTAGAAACATGAGGCACATTCTGCTCTTTGGAGATATTGAGATTTTAATGTAAGTGAGACAAAGTTTACACAACTCAGTTTTGTTTATTTTTTAAATGCTTATTTATTTTTGGGAGAGAGGGCGTACGTGTGAGTGGAGAGGGATGCGGGTGGGAGGGGGTGGGGGACAGATGATCCAAAGAGGGCTCTGCTCTGACAGCCGAAAGCCAGACGTGGGGCTTGAAACTCACGAACCTGTGAGATCATGACCTGAGCCAAAGTCAGACGCTTAACCGACTGACCCACCCGGGTGCCCCTACACGACTCAGTTTTAAATTCTCAGTAGAGGGGCGCTTGGGTGGCTCAGTTGGTTAAGCATCCGATTTCACTGAGGTCATGATGTCGAGGTTTGTGGGTTCCAGCCTCGCATGGGGCTCTGTGCTGACAGCTCAGAGCCTGGAGCCTGCTTCGGATTCTGGGTCTCCCTCTCTCTGCCCCTCCCCTGCTCACACTCTGTCTCTCTCTCTCTCTCAAAAACAAAAGATAATAATAAGACAAACAGGTCTTCCTGAGCTAAAAACCAAGGTGTCATCAGGCCTGCATCCATTCTGAAGGCCCGAGGGGAGACTGTCACCTTCCGGCAGCTAGAGGCTGCCTGCCCGCCTTGGCTCAGGCCTGGCCTCTCGCTCTGTCTTCAAAGCCAGCAGGGCGCCATCTTCAGATTTCTGGCTCTGACTCTCTCGTCTCCCTTACAACGCCCCCCTGTGGTCACATCGGCCCACCCAGAGAATCCAAGGCAATCTCCTCACCCCCCAGTCCTGAACCCATCCCCTCTGCAAGCTGCCTTCTGCTCTGTAAGGTAACTAGAGGTCCTTATTCTTCCTACACCAGGCGGCCTCAGAACCACCATGAGAAGCAGAAGGGAAACGCGCTGTGGTAAGTGGGCCGCGGAGATCCAGCCCCAGAGGGTCCGCGGAAGCCCCCATTTTCATTCCCGGGTGGCCATGGGAATGGAAGGTCCCACAGTAGACGAGGGACGGAGCTGGATCCCTGCTTGAAGTTGTGCACTGGGCCGGGCCGGGCGAGGAATGAACTTCATTGCCACCGGACACTGTCGGGGCTAAGGCGTATCACAAGCTACGAGCCCAGGGCGGTGTGAGGGCCAGCGTTCACCTTGCTGGCTCAGTGCCCGGATCTGCCATCATCCTGGGTCACTGGGGGGGGGGGGAGGGGACGGGGGCAGCAGTGCCCAACTGTCGTAATGAGAGCCTGTTCTGGACTGGAGCCCTCGAGGTCGGAAAGGAGGCAAATGCAAAACCATAAGCCGGAGAGAGGTGAGCACAGAACGAGAGAGACCAGGAGAATCCAACACACAGAAAACTCTGAATCTAACCTCTAAACCTTAAGGTTTAGAAGCCATGTTACCCACAGAGAGGACCCTGATGTGTCAGGCCCAGATAGAGCAACAGTTCTGAGTCCAGAAGACGCACATCATTTCCCATTACATAGTTAATCCACCGCCTGCCAGCTTTTCAGTAATAAAGAGTCTTTCAGATCAACAATACTAATGTCATTCAGGTCATTCCAAAGATTAAACAAAATTTTTTTAATGTTTATTTATTTTTGAGAGAGAGACAGAGAGAGAGAGAGAGAGAGAGACAGAGCACGAGTGGGGGAGGGGCAGAGAGAGGGAGACACAGAATCCGAAGCAGGCTCCGGGCTCCGAGCTGTCAGCACAGAGCCCGACCCGGGACACGAACCCACAAGCTGCGAGATCACAACCTGAGCCCAAGTCGTACTCTGACTGACTGAGCCACCCAGGTGTCCCTAGGTCATTCCAAAGATTTTTTAAGTGCTCGAACCCATCGCAGCCCCAAGAAATGTTCCTAGAAATTCCCGGCTAAGGGTGCTTGTCGTTTGTAGAGAGGCAGAGAAACAGCCTCATTTGGAGACATAAGATCTTACATAAGTAACCCCCTTTTTGGTCAGTGGGGTTTCTAATGAGCCTCTACTATGTACAAATGTGAAGCCATCTTGCTTGACAGAGTAGAGTGCTTTTTTTCATAGCCTCTGGGGTTAAACTAGAAGTTTGAGGTGACATATCGTAGTGGTTCTGGAATCAGAAGGGCATGAGTTCACGTCCCTGCTACTACTCCTCGGACTCCTCTGCTGGGTCCAGAGCAAGCCGGCTTTTGTCTTTGGGACTCAATGCCCACATGTGTAAAATGGGGATCATTAACAATAATACCAGATAGGGTGTTGTAAGGATTCAATATGAGGAATGCCACTATATATCGCATAGGTGTTGGCGCTATAAAACAAAGGTAAATGATCTGAAAAAGGATTTACGGTGCTAATAACTGGAAAGGTGCAAAGACAGGGGACAATGTGGCAAAACAGTGAAAGTGTCAGGCAGCCTTCTAACTGGAGGCAGGACATCTCAACAGTGGTAGGAACAGACCTAAGCTTACACATTTGCAGTCTTTGACTATGTGAATCCTTTATTCCAAGGGTCCCTTGACCAATAACGTTGTATAAAACGGCTTTCCGGTCTTCACTGACCATAGGAGGAATTAGATAAAAACAACTGAGCTGTTCTATTCACACGTAGATGTGCTGACTGTCAAATACGTGAGCTGAACCCTGAGAACCAAGAGGAAGAAGTTCTAGGCTCTCATTTTAAGAGGACATTGCATCTACTTGTAATTATACGTACAATAGAGTATTTGATAATCACAATGGAGTATGTTAGCTCTATCACCCCCATTCTGTGTGGTACGCTCTCCCTTTGAACATTTACTGCTAATCTCTAAATGGTCATGGATGGGAAACATCATTCTAACTGGTGCCGCTCCAAGGACTTAACCAGGATGTCACCAAAGTAGAACGTACAATGAAAGAATAAGTGAGAGTGTTGGACTTCACTGTAATCAGAAGAAATAGATATAAAGATGAGTTATTTGTATCCATTCAATTGATTAGAGATTTTGAAACATAACAATGACTCACATAGGCAAGGGCTTGGCAAAATGGACACTTTCGTAGATTTCCAATTGGTAACAACGAAACAAAAACTCATTGTCCCCCAAACTCATCAAAGAGAATATTTAACTAAAATGTGACACCCTCAAGAAGAAATTTCATAGCCCATAAAAGTGAGACTCATGGGACACCAGAGTGGCTCAACTGGTTAAGCGTCTGACTCTTGATTTCAGCTCAGGCCATGATCTCACAGTTCGTGAGTTCAAGCCCCGCATCAGGCTTTGCGCTGACAGTGCAGAGCCTGCTTGGGATTCTCTCTCTCTCTCCTTCCCTGTCTGTTTCTCTCCCACTTGTGCTTTCTCTCTCTCTCAAAATAAATAAACTTAAAAAAAATAGTGAGACTCATGAAGTGGTTGCATGATAAAACACACACGCATAAGAGTAACAAAAAGATGGGGTGCCTGGGAGGCTCAGTCAGTTAAGTGTGGCTCAGGTTATGATCTCATGTTCGTGGGTTCGAGCCCCGTGTAGGACTCTGTGCTGATGGCTCAGAGTCTGGAGTCTGCTTCAGATTCTGTGTCTCCCTCTCTCTCTGCCTCTCCCCTGTGCATTCTCTCTCTCTCTCTCTCTCTCTCTCAAATAAGTAAGCATTAACATTTTTTTAAAAAAGAAAGTAACAAAAATAACACGAGGTTGTTAGAACACCATGATTACACAAGAAGAGTAACAGGAAGAAATATAGCCATGGTGCCATCAGGTGGTAACAGTCTGCTGATCACTCTCTAATTTCTATATTTCTCCAAGTTTCCATAATGGAGATATATTGTTTTGACATTTTCTTTTACATTGTACTTTATTTATCAAAAAAAATTTTTTTGAGAGACAGGCAGAGGGAAAGAGAGGGAGAGAGAGAGAGAGAGAGAGAGAGAGAGAGAGAGAGAGAATCTTAAGCAGTCTCCACACCTGACTCAGGGCTAGATCTCAGAACCCCAGGATCATGATCTGAGCTGAAATCAGGAGTCAGATGCTCAACCCACTGAGCCACCCAGGCACCCCTCTATTTTATTTTGAAGTTTATTTATTATTATTATTATTATTATTATTATTATTATTTTAGTAATCTCTATACCTAAGGTGAGGCTCGAACTCACCACCCTGAGATCAGGAGTTGCACACCGCTCTGACTGAGCCAGCCAGGTGCCCCTATTTTATTTGGAAAACTCTTTTAATTATGGAAACATCTGGTGATGAAACATCACAGCTCTTATGGTGATGAAAGCCTGAATTGCAGGGGTGGTGGAACTATCCATAACATTCTGAAGGATTCTAGAACATCGTTAAGAGCCTCAGAGCTTACCCTGGTGAAAAAGGCTTTGCCAGTAATCTATACTCACCTTTGGGGAAAAAACTGTACTAACCCACCAGAGCTTAATATAACAGCAGAAACTTTACATTTCTAAACCATGTTTCTTCGTAAATACGAAGAATACGTAAATACGTAAATACGTAAATACCTTGTTCGGCCTGCCTGTAGCGAAACCAAACAAGTGTTCATCCACCTGATGCAAACACAGCAAGTCGATGGAAACTGACACCAAGCTTTTGCAGTGAGGAAAGACAGGTTATTTACTGGTGAGGCACAACCCAGGAAAATAGGGAGCTGATGCCCCCAAGTCCCAAACTCCTCAATGGCTTACAAGCAGGGATTTTGAAAGGGGGGAAATTCAGGGTAAGACTCGAAGAGTCTTGGGTCAGCCAATTGATTAGGGATTGAGTCATCTTGTCCCCTCTGACAGCTCCCTGCTGGTTTTGGTGTGATGATGGAGAGAGGTGGTCGTTCTGCTTCGGGGGCCTGGAAACCTGCAAAACATTCTGGGCGGGTTGCATTCGTGATGTCTTCTCTAAGAGTTCCAAGACACAAATTCTCCATCCTGTGGCTATTACTAAGCTGTAAATTACTTTTTCTTTTTCTTTTTTTTTTTCACGCAAACACCGCACATTATGTTTGCTAGCTCAGGCAGAACAGCATCCCACGGACTTTCGGACTTTCGGGGGAGGCAACTTCATGTGATTTCCTGAGGCAAGTTTGCAGGTTTGTTTGACAGTGACTAAGGGCTAACCCCCTGGCCAGAGGCAGCCAGGAGCCCTATGTTTAATTGTATAGATAGTTCTATCGTTCCTTTTGGTCACAAGACTGTGCCCATGTTCTATCAGTAATGCTGCATTTTGCTATCTCTTACTACACTCTGCCTCTCCTCTTCTAATAGGAGAAAATCAATCTAGAACTCTTCGTGAATGGTCAGGGCATTCAGGGCGCCCGCCGGGCACTGTGTGTTTCTGAGAAAACTAGGCACTCTGGAGGCTCTCTGCCTATGGGAAACCAGGAAACTCTAACTGCTTTGGAAGGTAGAGGGGTTCTTGCCATGACATTTCTCCTGGCCTTAAATTATGCCCAAAGATCTCCTTTTCCTCAGAAAAGCTGAAAGAAGAGTGCTGGGTGGCTCAGTTGGTTAAGCGTCTGACTTCAGCTCAGGTCATGATCTCGCAGTTCCTGGGTTCGAGCCCCGCATCAGGCTCTGTGCTGACAGCTCAGAGCCTGGAGCCTGCTTCGGATTCTGTGTCGCGCTCTCTCTCTGCCCCTCCCCTGCTCACGCTCTGTCTCTTTCTTTCTCACAAAAGTGAATAAACGTTAAAAACATTAGACAAATAAAAGAAAGAAAAGCTGAAAGAAAACATTCTGTGTGTGAAACCGGGGATACAAGCCCCGCAGACCCCAGAGTTTCGACGCAGGGAGCCTCGATGCCTCTGGCTAGGCAGCTATGTACCTAGTTAATCCCGAAGGGGATAAAGTTGTTGTTGTTGTTGTTTTTAAGTATATCTTTTCTCAGACAATATGATGTAAGAGACAGAGACGGTGGAGTGCGCACATTGCTGTGAGGAAAGTGTGTTTTGCAAAACTGGACCATTGTTTAAACAGTTCTAGCATTATCCAAGTGGGCCTTGCTAACAATCCTATGGTACCGTGGACTGGGATTAGACAGTGTGCCAAAGCCACTGAGGCAATAAAAGCAGGAATTCTGTTTTCCCAATTTATTGCTGAAGTGAGCATGAAGGGCCCACACCGCGGCCGTCTATACCTTCGTTCAGCCCACATCTTATTGGTCCAATGTGTTTGCATCGACAATTGTTTTCTCCACCCCCTCCCCATTCTACATTTAGGCTTCAAGAGCGTTGATCATATAGATATAGAATTCACAACTCTTCTCCCAGAAAGTTCTCTGTAAGTTCAGCTTTAAAAGACATACTTTCCAGGTGGCTCCGTTGGTTGAGCGTCCAACTCTTGATTTCGGTTCAGGTCATGATTCCAGGATCGTGTTGGGCTCTGTGCTGAACTTGGAGCCTGCTTAGGATTCTCTCTCTCTCTCTCTCTCTCTCTCTCTTTCTCCCTCTGTACCTCTCCCCCTTCTTGGGGGAGAAAAGGAAGAAAGGAAGAAAAGGAAGAAAAAAGGAAGAAAGAAAGAAAGAAAGAAAGAAAGAAAGAAAGAAAGAAAGAGAAAGATGAAAGAGAGAAAAAGAAAGAAGGAAAGAAGAAAGAAAGAAAGAAAAAAGAAAAAAGAAAAGAAAAGAAAGAAAGAAAGAAAGAAAGAAAAGAGAAAGAAAGAAAGAAAGAAAGAAAGAAAGAAAGAAAGAAAGAAAGAAAGAAAGAAAGAAAGAAAGAAAGAAAGTTGGGGCTTTTAAAAAATTTTTAAAAATAAAAGACATACTTTGCCACCCTCACTGTTTTCTCTTCCCCGCTAGGAAATGTAGTCAGCCTCCTTCCTCTCTTGAAGGGAGCCATTCATAGGCAGAAGAGCTCTTTTGTAGAGGAACTTGTGTAACACTGGCCACTTCCTTAAGGCAGTGGTTCCCTAGGCTGGCTGTAGGCCGGGTTCAGTGGGAGACAAGGATTTTACTGATTTCTGCAAAATGAGAAAGATAAGAACAATGCTAGAGTTTTTCACACAGGAATTTATTTATCTCACGGTGATGTATTCGGACATTGTGCACCCTCTACTTTTTTGGTTAAAATGTCTTTTCTTTTATAATAGTAGGATCCCAGTGAGAGTTTAAAATGAAAACTTGCGTCTTAAGAAAATTAACCTGATGTAAGGGCTGCCTGGGTGGCTCAGTAGATTAAGTGACTCTTTTTTTTTTTTTAACTTTTTTACATTTATTCATTTTTGAGAGACAGGGAGAGACAGAGCACAAGCAGGGGAGGGGCAGAGAGAGAGGGAGACAGAGTCCAAAGCAGACTCCAGCCTCCCAGCTATCAGCACAGAGCCCGATGCGGGGCTGGAACTTACAAACCGCAAGATCATGACCTGAGCCAAAGTCGGATCTGAGCCACCCAGGCGCCCCAAGTGTCTGACTCTTAATTTCATGATTTCAGGGTCGTGAGACTGAGCGCCCAGGAGTGGGGCCTGCTTAAGATTCCTTCTCTCCCTCTCCTCTCCCCCCTCCACCTCATGCTCTCTCTCAAAAATAAATAAACTCTAAAAAACTATAAAATAATAAAATAAATAAATGAAAACCTTTTAAAACTTAACCCGATGTAGATGACCAAACGTTTATGTTAATGTTACTGCTCTGTAAGTCCAGAGAACCACTGTTTTAATGGACTTCACCAGAGCTTTAATTTGGGATCACGGATTTAATGAGACCGAACCGAATCTCATTCTGATGAGGAAGGTTTTGAATAACACATCTCTGCACATTCACAAAGCCAACCTACTAGAAGCAACTGAGATGTCCTTCAGCAGGGGAATACATAAATAAACTGTAATACATCCAGACGATGGAATACCATTCAGCACTAAAAAGAACGGAGCTATCAAGGCAGGAATATTACCAGGCCATCCAAAAGGGCTACATTCTGTGTGACAATCTGGAAGAGGAATGTGTTTAAATCCATAGACTGTAAAACACCAAGAGTGAACCCTAATATAAGCCACAGACTCCGGGTGATAATGACGTGTCAGCAGTTATAACAAGTGATTGCACTGTTGGGGGATGCTGACAATTGGAGGTGATGTATGTGTGGGGCGAGGGGGTATACCGGAAACCTCTCTACCTTCGACGCAAATTTTGCTGCATATCTAAAAATACTCTAAAAGAATAAAGTCTATTAAAAAAAAAAAGTCAACCTACCAAGCCAAATTTCATGCTTATTTAGAACCGCCATGGGGAGCGGAGATCACCGGTCAGATAACCAACTGTTAGGCTTAAAGGAACTTCAGAGATCCTGTCTCAATATACAGCAGCCCTGCCACTCCCTTGCCATGTGACCTTGAACTCGCCACTCACTGCTCGGGTCTGTTTTCTCAGCTGCAAAGAGTCCTTCTTTTTCAGGTCCGAAATTCTGTGACTTAACGAATCAGCGATCTCCAAGTTCAACACATTAGGGAAAAGAGATGGCCCCTTATGGGCGAGGGGTCAATTCGGGGGAAATTCAGAGGACGCAGAAAGCAACAAAACACTCCGTTTTCCTTATTGCTTGACATGGCCGTGACTTAGAAGTTGTTAGTCTAGCGTAGCTTGTTGAAGGGAAAACTAAAAAGAGATTCCTCATCCCACTCCTTCTTTTTTCTTTTTGCTTTTTCATTAACTGACACCAAGTAAGGTGAGGCATCTGTTCAACGGCCGGGATCAAAACACAGAGGGTTACTGCCTCCTAGTGGGCATGCAGCAGGGACTTTGTCTCTAAATTCAGAGATTCTAACTTGATTCCCCAGGTGCTCCCAGAATTGGTCTTACAAGCTGGGGGAACCTTGAGAAGCTGCCTGTTTTTCACTTCCTTTACTTTGCAGATGGCAGCCGGCGGGGGGGGGGGGGGGCGGGGGGGGGGGGCGGGGGGGCGGGGGGGGTCGCACAGCAGGGTCCAGGGCTTGTGGTCCCATTAAATCACATGGCAGCTTCATGCCCGTAGACCTCTTGGGTGCTGGGAACCGCCGTTGCAGGTGGCAGGGAAAGGTATCGCCCCATGTCAGTTTGCCTCCCCCTGGGACTTTGGCTGTGGGAGGATGTCTCAGCCACGGCCGTGTGACCTCATAAGGCAGGCACACAGAGAGAACGTCATGGAACGTGAAGGCAGAGATTAGGGCATGCCAAAGCTTGCCAGCAGGTCTCCAGCAGCTGGGAGAGCGGGACGAAACAGATCCTCCTTCACAGCCCTCTCGGGAGGGACCAGCTCTGGATCTTGGACTCTGGCCTCCAGAAAGGTGAGACAACACATTGCTGTCACTTCAGCCACCCAGTTTGTGGGACTTTGTCCCGGCAGCCCCAGCAAACTAATTCACACGGGTTTCACAGAACTTTCTCTGCGAAACACCTTCCAGCGGTCAAATACACTTTGAATTGGCAGAACCAAAACGACGGGCCTTTTCTCCTGAGTAGCCACTTACTGCGACATTCCAAAATGTGGAAAGGATCCATGAACTCTGCATTTCAGAATCGGTAGACGGAAGGAATGTGGTCCGACGACTCACTGTGAGCCGGAATTCCTTATAGAATATCTCCTTCAGCCAGGGGCGGAAGCCAGGGCCGTACCCTCAGGGCACAGTGAAGGTAGGGCAGCTTGGAGCCAGACAAGATACTCTGTAAAAGAGAAGAAGGTTGGGGTGCAGCAAAGAATTAATGCACCAGAGACCTTCACTAGTTAGAGTTACGGAGAGGTGCTCCTGATGGATCTTGAAGTGAGGGAAACATACTTGTCGGAGCAGGTACGCAAAGTCACACATGCACAGCAGATGGAAAGTCAGGGCAGCAAAGGCTGGCGACTCCTATCCCAGGGCTGCGCAGGGGACGATGAGCAATAGTCACCGAATTTCAAAGACCGTATTTCCTGTTCCACAGGAAAGGTTTTCTCTTAAGTGGAGTTGGATGAAGAGAGTATGACAGACCTCATGCATTTCCCCCCACCCACCCCCTTTTTTTAAGGCTTTATTTTTAAGTAATCTCTACACCCAACATGGGGTTCGAACCCACAAGCCCCAGATCAAGAGTCAGACGCTCTACCGACTGAGCCGGCCAGGCGCCCCAGGACCTCACGCATTCCCAGGCCCATCAACCAGTCTCTCCCTGTAATAAACCGGGAGCTGAATGCCATTAGTCACTCATCCACCTCCCATGCTGATTCCTTTAGCAGGACAGCCGTCAGATTACGCGTGGCTTCCACGGTGCTTCAGAGAAAGAACACATCTGACTACCTCCAGGCTAATTCCGGCTGCTCAAGACCGTGTTTCCTCATCCTAAATCCTTCCGGAAAGGGTGTCCGGGTATTTCACTCTGCGCCTCGCTTATTCGGGCGACTGCACAGATAACACACAAGGATTTTAGTCTGATGGGGTTTATTCTTCACTGCAAGGGAATCAGCAGGCACTCTTCTATGAATCTTCCTTCTGCACACTGTTTTTAGAACGAGTGAGTCCGCCAGCCATCGTCATCTTAGGGCAGCAACAAAAAAGAGCGAGCATCTGAGACCTCAACGCAGAGGCTCCCCAGATAAAACACACAGCCCAGAGGACTTCCTCTACCAGCCATGAGGGAGGAACAGGGCAGAATTTGCCTTCCCATCTTAAACAAGAGTAGAACGGGACCGCCAAATATAAGGCACCTCTTTTTTTTGAGAAACAGAGGGGGAGACAAAGTGTGAGCGAGGGAGGGGCAGACAGGGGGACACAGAATCCGAAGCAGGGTCCTGGCTCTGAGCTGTCAGCACAGGGGCTTGAGCTCATGGACGGTGAGATCATGACCTGAGCTGAAGTCGGACGCTTAACCGACTGAGCCACCCAGGTGCCCCAAGAGTGACTGTGTTTTTTAAAAAAATATTTGGGGGCGCCTGGGTGGCGCAGTCGGTTAAGCGTCCGACTTCAGCCAGGTCACGATCTCGCGGTCCGTGAGTTCGAGCCCCGCGTCAGGCTCTGGGCTGATGGCTCAGAGCCTGGAGCCTGTTTCCGATTCTGTGTCTCCCTCTCTCTCTGCCCCTCCCCCGTTCATGCTCTGTCTCTCTCTGTCCCCCAAAAAATAAATAAAACGTTGAAAAAAAAATTTAAAAAAAAAAAATAAAAAAATATTTGGTTTATTCAAGTTCGATGTTAAAACCTTCATTCTTCTTAAAGTTTTGAAGTTCATTTTACACGTATAAAGCTAGCAAATTTTAGGTATTTTACAAATATTTTTAAGTTTGCTTCTTTGTTTTATTTTATTATATTTGAGAGAGAGAGAGAGAGAGAGAGAGAGAGAATCTCAAGCAGGATCCATGCTCAGCACGGAGCCCAACATGGGCTTGATCGTATAACCCTGGGGTCATGACCTGAGCCGAAATCAAGAGAGCTGACGCTTAACTGACTGAGCCACCCAGGCACCCCAATTTATTTATTTTTAAGTAATCTCTACACCCAATGTGGGGCTCAAACTCACAACCCCGAGTGAAGAGTTTCATGCTCTACTGACTGAGCCTGCCAGGTGCCCCTTTTTTTTTAAATATTTCTTTTTAGGGGTGCCTGGGTGGCTCAGTCCGTTAAGCGTCTGACTTCAGCTCGGGTCATGATCTCACAGTTCAGTTCGCAGGTTCGAGACCCACATCAGGCTCTTTGCTGACAGCTCAGAGCCTGCAGCCCCTTTGGGTTCTCTCTACCCTTCCCCCACTCACCTCTGTCTCTCTCTCTCTCTCCTTCAAAAATAAATAAACATTAAAAATTTTTTGAAAAAATATAGTTTTTTTAGTTAGCAAATTTTAATAATTCCTTTTAAGATCTCATTTACAAACTCGGCTATACTCGTTCTAATGTTTTCAGTTGCATTTACATTTCTATTCATTTTAGTTTTTTAAAGAAATTCGATAGTCTGCTTGAAGAAACCATCCCAGGCATTCGGTTGAACCATATGGAACTGCCTTTTTCGCAGGGCAAAACACAGTTGAATAGTAGTGATTTTATGTGATTGAAACCAATGTGTATTCTTCCACGTACAATGCATGTAATTTATAAATAGGGAGTCGAAGTGAAATTTGCACGAGGCTAAACAGGCAAGGAAGACTTTATTTAAGGCTACTGAAAAAAGAGAGAGGCTATCATACAATTAAACACAAGTCGGGAGGGTGTGTAAGTGCTGGCGTGAGCTGGTGGCAAAGGACCAAAGGACATTAGCAGGGTGGTTGATCCATGGGTCATGTGTGGCACATTGAGTTACTCCTGAGTTGGCGAAGGTTTTTCTCCGCGGTTAGGCCATCTGTGTTTGCTGAGTCCCACTGAAGTTAGACACCTGTCCCCTTCCAGAGACTGGGAAAGGGGAGCGCTTTCTTTCATGCTGGTTATGTTTCAAAGGAATGCCTCCTAGGTCCTTGAGAAAGACATTCCTAGGTTGTAAACCTGGCAAAAGCCTTTTTAAAGAGATTTCCATCCACTTCAAAGGGGCAGAGAAACAATTTACCCTTCCAAGCTGTCTAAACAAAGTGTTCCGTGAAAAGGGAGATGGGGATCTAAAGTCAGGAAGAAGCCTCAAGTTGACTCAAGCTGAAGGGGAATATTTAAGGCCATCTTGGTTGATGGTGAATCTTAAATTCTCTTAGATAATCTAGTTCTGCTATATGCATTTTGGAGGATTCCAGCTTAGAAATACAAATCGACATTAATTCATCAAGTGTACGTTTTAAATCAGGATCGGCTACCGAAATCGGCTGATTTCTCTTAAACGTTTCAAGTTCTTGCACTAATCGATGCACAGATTGTTCTTTTAAAATGGCAATAATAATACGATAGGGACCCCGGCTGGATTCTTGCCTGTGACGTTGATGGGACACTCCAAGTCTATAGGCTGTAGCAAGGACTCCCTAACTTAAAGAAGGGGCTGGCTGTGTAGCCCCCTTTCCTGAGACTGTGGTTACATGTCACCCAATTATTATTTCTGGTCCTGAAAGTCCGAGATCCTGTAGCCAGACAGCACAGTTAAACCAAGCCCAGGCCGAGGTGGACACAGTTCCAATGTTGCCATCTTGCACGGGCTTGCATCTTGCTCAGCATGCTCCTTGCAGCAGACAAAGTTGTGATTTTGGCAGGCATTCAGAGCTCAAGTTGTATCTTTGCCTACAGCTTCTACCCCCAGAGACTTTCAGTGTAGGGAAGAGGCCGCATATAGCCCAGCTGTCTTCACATTGAGAAACACCACCCACATGAAGGGTGTAAAAAGAAAAACAAGACTTGCTGAGACTTTTAAGAAAGTCCATTTTATATTCTCCTAGATTTGTCCTGTATGTACTTTTCTTTCTCTTCCTTCCTTCCTTCCTTCCTTCCTTCCTTCCTTCCTTCCCTCCCTCCCTCCCTCCCTCCCTCCTTTCTTCCTTCCTTCCTTCCTTCCTTCCTTCCTTCCTTCCTTCCCTCCCTCCCTCCCTTCTTTCTTTCCTTCCTTCCTTCCCTCCCTCCCTCCTTTCTTTCTTTCTTTCTTTTCTTTTCTTTCTTTCTTTCTTCTTTCTTTCCTTTTTAAAGCTTGTTTATTTATTGTGAGAGAGACATGGGGCACCTGGGTGGCTCAGTCGGTTAAGCGTCCAACTCCGGCTCAGGTCATGATCTCACAGCTCGTGGGTTCGAGCGCCTCATTGGGCTCTGTGCTGACAGCTCAGAGCCTGGAGCCTGCTTTGGATCCTGTGTCTCCCTCTTCCACTCTGTCTGCCTCTCTCAAAAGTAAACATCAAAAAAAAAAAAAACCCTTTGAAAAATAGGCAAAGGACTTGAATGGACATTTCTCCCAAGATGTACAAACAGCCACCAAACATATGGAAAGATACTCTACATCACGATCAGGGAAACATATATCCAATTCATGACATACCACTGCACACCTGTTAGAATGACTATTACAAGAAACACAAAAGGTAACAAGTGTTGGCAAGGATATGGAAAAAAAGGGAACCCTGGTGTGCTGTTGGTGGGAATGTAAACAGGTGCAGTCACTGTGGAAAACAGCATGGTTCCTCAAAAAACTAAAAATAGGTCTACCTTGGGGTGCCTGGGTGGCTCAGTCGGTTAGGCATCTGACTCTCAGTTTCAGCTCAGATCATGATCTCATGGTTCGAGGGACCAAGCCCCCAATCAGGCTCTGCACCAAGAGCAGATTCTCTCTCTCTCCCCCTCTCTCTGTCCCTCCTCTGCTCATGCTCTTTCTCTCTCTCTCAAAATAAATTTAAAAAGTTAAAAAAAAAATAGGTCTACCTTGTGATCCAGCAATCCTCCTTGTGGGTCTATACCCAAAGGAAATGAAGTTATTATTCCAGAGGTATCCGCACTCCCATGTCCACTGTAGCCTTATTCATAATAACAAAAATATGGAAACAACCCAATGTCTGTTAATGGTTGAATGGATGAGAAAATGTGGCATATGGGGCGCCTGGGTGCCTCAGTCGGTTGAGTGTCTGACTTCAGCTCAGGTCATGATCTCAAGGTTTGTGGTCTCAAGCCCCATGTCGGGCTCTGTGCTAACAACTCAGAGCCTGGAGCCCGCTTCGGATTCTGTGTCTCCTTCTCTCTCTGCCCCTCCCCTGTTCATGCTCTGCCTCTCAATAATAAATAAACGTTAAAAAAAAAAAAAGGAAAAGAAAATGTAGCATATATAGGGGCACCTGGATGGCTCAGTCCATATGCATGTGACTCTTGATCCTGGGGTTGTGAGTTCAAGCCCCACATTGGGCATAGAGCATAAATTAAAAAAAAATAATAATAAACAAAAACAATATTTAAAAAAAAATAAAATGGGGTATAGAGAGAGAATGGAATATTATTTAGCTTTATAAAAGAAAGCTATCCAGGCATTTCTAACAACCTGGATGAATCCGAAGGACGCTGCACTAAATGAAATAAGAAAGACACAGAAAGACACACGCTGCATGACCTCACTTATATGTGGAATCTAAAATAGGCAAACTCATAGAAGTAGAGAGTGGATTGGTGGTTCCTCAGGGCTGTGGAGGGGGAAAGGGTGAGATGTTGTTCAAGGAGCACAAAGTTTCAGTTACACAAAGTGATTAAGTTCTGGAGAGTTAATGTACGGTTATGGGAACATAGTTAGCAATTCACTATATTGTGCACTTGGAATTTGCTAAGAAGGTAGATCTTTTTTTTTTTTTTTTACATATTTATTTATTTTTGGGAGAGTGCAAGTGGGGGAGGGGCAGAGAGCACGGGACAGAGGATCTGAAGCAGGCTCTGTGCTGACAGCAGGGAGCCTGATGTGAGGCTCAGACTCACAAACTGGGAGATTGTGACCAGAGCCAACTGACTAAGCCACCCAGGTGCCTCCTAAGAGAGTAGATCTTAAGTGTCCTCACCATGAAAAGAAAAAGAAAGAAAGAAAGAAAGAAAGAAAGAAAGAAAGACAGAGAAAGAGAGAGAAAGAAAGAAAGGGAGAAAGAAAGAGAGAGACATGGAGACGAAAGAAGAGAAAGACAAATAAGATAAAAGAGAGAAAAGAAAGAAAGAAAAGAAAGAAAGAAAGAAAGAAAGAAAGAAAAGAAGAAGAAAGAAAAGAAAAGAAGAAAGAAAGGAAGAAAAAGAAAACCATGTGGGGGTGAGGCATATGTTAATTAGCTCTGCTGTGATTACTTCACAACGTGTAAATATATCAAATATCATGTTGTACACCTCGAATATATATGTTTTATTTCTCAATTATACCTCAATACAGAAATAAAGATATACCAAAAAAATGGATCATAGTGGATATTAAATTGCTATGGCATTTTGATGTCATTAGATACATTTGAAAGGGTGATGCGTGAGTTTTAGAAAATTATATCCTTTACAACCATTTTAATGGTGAAAATAATTTTAAGGTCAATTTAAAAAATGTGTACCTAGGTTTTAAAATGGTCTTAGTGGGGGGCGCCTGGGTGGCGCAGTCGGTTAAGCGTCCGACTTCAGCCAGGTCACGATCTCGCGGTCCGTGAGTTCGAGCCCCGCGTCAGGCTCTGGGCTGATGGCTCGGAGCCTGGAGCCTGTTTCCGATTCTGTGTCTCCCTCTCTCTCTGCCCCTCCCCCGTTCATGCTCTGTCTCTGTCTGTCCCAAAAATAAATAAAAACGTTGAAGAAAAAAAAAATTAAAAAAAAAATAAAATGGTCTTAGTGGATGCTAGAATAAAACTATTCAAAGACTTTGTCTCTCTGGCCTAGAGACCTGGAACTATCAGTTTCCCCCGAGGGGCAGATGTTAAGAGGGCTTCCTAATCTCACAGGGAATCCACATTTCAGGCCCCACCTTTGTCTCCAAAGAATCTGGCAGTGGAGGGCCGCAGTGCTCATCAGGGTGGAGGCTTCCTCACTGCTTTCCAGAACATTCCATCACAGGCATCTTCATGCTAATCTCTACCTATGACTTCTACTTTATTTCACTGTCAGAAATCCATCTCTAATATCCCAACATTCTAATGATATAAATATTGTCCATCATACTGTAAACTCCACGAGAGCAGGGTTATAGCTGCTAGGCTCACTGCTGGGTCCTCCGCACAGTGCCTGGAACACAGCAGACAGGCAAAAAATTATTAAATTGAAATAAGAGGGGCAGCTGATTTTGTAGGGGAAGGTTTTTATTATTTTATTTTATTTATTTTATTTTATTTTATTTATTTATTTTTTAAGTTCATTTATTTAAGTAATCTGTACTACATTCAACGTGAGGCTTGAACTACGGACCTTGAGATCAAGAGTCACGTGCTCCTCTGAGCCAGCCAGCCGCCCCCAAAGTTATTATTTTAGACGTGCAGTATTGGAGATATGGGATAACAATTCAGGTAAAGCTCACGAGTAAGTCTAACTAATTCATTTTTTGCAGGGTAGCCTTTCTGTGATTTGAAGGTTTTTAAATAATCTCTTTCTCACATCTGTCCTTAAATAAGTCTTCCTACAGAGGAGGCAAACTCTTCCAGGAGAGACACAAGGTTTGATTCCAGTTTTTTTTTTTTTTAATTTTTAATGTTTTATTTATTTTTGAGAGAGGAGAGAGAGAGAAGGGAGACAGAGAGAGAGGGAGACAGAGAATTTGAAGACAGGCTCCAGCATCTGAGCTAGCTGTCAGCATAGAGGCGGATGCGGGGCTCGAACTCACCAACCGTGAGATCATGACCTGAGCCCAATTCGGACACTTAACCAACTGAGCCACCCAGGTGCCCCGTGATTCCAGTTCTTTTGCTATGGTATCTCCACAGGTTACTTATCCTCTTGTTTTATCAGTTAAAATAGAAAATTCTACAGCTTGTTGGGAGGAGCTAATGCATAGGAAAGTGCCAGGAACAAATACTGTCACAGGGTGGGCGTTCAGGAAACGGTAGCTGGGAGGTAAGGTTTAGCTGTTACTATCCTGGGTGTTCTTCCCTCGGTTTAACTCCCATCGGGCACGGTTCCAGGTAGAACACAGGCCTCTGGGGCTGGGCAGAGCAGAACAAGGCTTCACTCCCCCGTTCACACACTTTCCTTCCACGTTCACACCTCTCAGTTTGCTTTAACAGGATTTGGGGCTTGACACTGGCAGTGCAGGACATCTCTGAAGGTGGCTAAAGTAAGAGAAACATGGGAGCCAACAAAGCATCCGGGAGTGGGGGGTAATTATCATTCCCCTGTGAAAGGAGACAATGGAGCTAGACTGGAACGGAATACATTCCATCAAGGGTCGAAGAAGGTTCAGAAGAAAGTAATGCCACAGAAACGTAGGAACTGGAAAGAGATGACCCAGCTTAACCCTTCTCTCTCTCTCTTTTTTTTCAATCTTGGTCAAAACATATAAAATGTACCATCTCAACCATTGTTTTTTAAGTTTATTTATTTGAGAGACGAAGCACAAGTGGAGGAGGGGCCAGAGAGAGAATCCCAAGCAGGCTCTGTACTATCAGCGCAGAGCCCGATGCAGGTCATGACCTGAGCTGAAATCAAGAGTCAGACGCTTATCTGAGTGAGCCATCCAGACGTTCTCATCTCAACCATTTTTAAAAGTTCATTACAACATCACTATAAGCCCATTGTGCAGCAGACTCCTCTAATTTTTTTTTTTTTTTTAATCTTGCGAAACGGAAACTATCTCTATTAAATAATTCTCCTTTTCCCTCCCCTCCCCAGCCCCTGGCACCCACCACTCTACTTTCCGTGTCTAAGAGTTTGACTGCGTGAGACCCCTCTTACAATCAGAATCATGCAGTATTTGTCTTTTTGTGACTGGCTCATTTCACTTGGCAAAATGTCCTGAAGGTTCATCCATGTTGTAGCCAAAGACAGCATTTTTCTTCCTAAGGGCTGAATAATAATCCATTGTATGCATATGCCACATTTTCTTCATCCACTCATTCATCAGTTGATAAACATTTAGGTTGCTTCCACCTCGGCTAATACTGCAATGAACACTGGCATATAAATACCTCTTCCAGATTTATTTTTTTTTTAATTTTTTTTTTCTTCAACGTTTTTATTTATTTTTGGGACAGAGAGAGACAGAGCATGAACGGGGGAGGGGCAGAGAGAGAGGGAGACACAGAATCGGAAACAGGCTCCAGGCTCCGAGCCATCAGCCCAGAGCCCGACGCGGGGCTCGAACTCACGGACCACGAGATCGTGACCTGGCTGAAGTGGGACGCTTAACCGACTGCGCCACCCAGGCGCCCCATACCTCTTCCAGATTTAACTGCATTCTTTTACAGGTAATGGCAACCCTGACTCAGACTGACTGATTAAAGCAGAGCTTCACAACAGTGGCAATATTGCCACTGGACAATTTTTTTTTTTTTTTTTTTTTTTTTTTTTTTTTTTTTTTTTGCGGGGAGTGGGTGGGTGACCTGTCCTATGCAATATAGGGTGTTTAGCAGCATGGCCAGCCTGTACCCAGCAGACGCCAGTAGCCCCACCAACCGCCCCCCAAAAAGAAAGCGTATTCCATACATTGCCAAATGAGGGTGGGACAAAGTGCCCGGGTTGAGAACATTGCTCCAAAGAAACACTGAGGCCATTATAGATGGGACCCAGTCTGCTCTCGTCCAAGAGATGGCAGACGGCTTTACGGAAATACAAAGTCCGGTGCGATTTACAAAGCATTTGCTTTTTAATTCTCAAAAAGGGCAGAGGGCAAAAGGATGTGCAGCACGGAGGAGAAAGCTAAAGAAACTTGCAAAGCCGAAAGCTCCGGCGACGCGCACGGATCTAAGGTATCGGCCCGGCGGGGCCTCGCAGGGCATGCTGGGGCTTGTAGTTCCGGCGTGAGAGGCGCTGGGCGCGCATTCCCCACCCAGGGCGACTTCCTCTGTCGGCCGCCTGCCGCCGCTCCCGGAAGCTGAGCAGGTTAAAGTTTCAACGCTTCCTTTCCCCGCCTCTTAGTCCCGCAGACTGCCAACCCCGAGTAGCTAATAGGCTGCCGGGCTGGAGCTTTCTCTTATCTGATTGGCCTAGAGTTTTGTAGCGTCGAGACAAAACTTACTGGGGATTGGTCGAGTCTTCAGTTTTGAAATTCGTAGGTTTCGCCGCGCTGTAGCGCCCCATCGCTTCTCCCAAGTGGTGAGCCCTGGAGATCCGGAGCCGAGGGTCTGGGTCCCGCGGGAGGCTCTGCTGGGGTGGCCGCCGGACTTGGATCAGAGAAGCACTTAGGAGACGCGGTGCAGTCGAGTGATGTGCGCGCGGGGCGGCCGGCGGGGCTGGGGGTGGTTGGCGAGTTTTTACCCTCCCGCCAACTCTGGACTGGGGCGTGACACCCCCGGCCCTTTGCCCCGCGGCCTGGAATGGACGGGTCACCTCTTCCAAGTGGTGACCTGCCTGGTCCCGGGGCCTGAGATGACCCCTTATCCTCCACCTAGGTCACGAGGGTTCCGAAAACGTAATCCCCCGCGCCCACCTCCCGGGTGCCTAGCATCCTGTTTTGTGCTAGGAAGCCCTTTGTTGACCTGGAGCGCAGGGAGCGCACACCAACCGGGAATTATGCCCGATGACGTTTTCTGTACAGTTAACCCACGCTCCACACTTCCCCCCCCGAGCTGAGCAACGTTTTAAATTGACCATTTCCGGAGGCCAGTGTTGCCCCTCATTTTGTCCCTCCCCAGGGACGTTCACCGTCAGCGGTTTCAGTACCATCCGGCGGCCGTGGCCTTTCCTGCAGGCCTACCTTTCAGAGACTGAAATCGAGGAGGTGATATCGCTTGTGGTTAAGAGCACGGTTTTAAATCCAGGCCCCGCCCCCTGACATACTAGGTGACTTCGACTTAACTTCTCTTTGTCTCAGTTTCTCATTTGCACATAGGTATCTTCGAGGTTGGTAGTGAGAGTTAATGGGATGATGCCCCACCTGAGTATGGAGACAGGGACTCCGTGGAACAGCTGTTTATGATCATGACCATTTCTCACTAAGGTGTGGTAGACGGCTTAAGTCTCCGACTTCCTGCCACCTCAAAAAACAGGCATTGCAAAGGAGGCCGTTGGAGCCTCTGGTCTGGTGTAGGGTATGAGGGAAGTATTTGGGGAGGAAAGTGAGCTCCTTTCTCCCTTGGTGGGATGTTGGGTGTTTCCTGGTTTGGCACACAGGTTCTTAGATTGGCCGGAGATTTTTTGCTGTTCGTTCTTTACCGGAGCCTCCTTGATATGCGGATCCCTCCTTTCTCAGTCACCTCTTTTCTAACCTTACGGTGATCGTTTTTATTGTATTTGTTCATGTTTTATTTATTTTTGAGAGAGAGAGCTGCCCGTGCACATGAGCAGGGAGGGGCGGGGGGAGACAGAGGATCTGAAGCAGGCTCAGCACTGACAGCACAGAGCCTGATGTGGGGCTCGAAACTCACAACCATGAGACCATGATCTGAGCCGAAGTGGGTCGCTCAACAGACTGACCCAGGTGGCCCAGTGACCCTTTTCAAATAGCCAAGCTGAGGTCTCTAAGGACAACTTCCCCATGGAAGAAGCCCAAACACTTTTTTGCACTTTGCAAAAGAAGCTCTCATCAACTTTGCTGTTTTGAACAAATACTTAAAGGAAAGAAAGATAGCAGTTGTTGCTTGTTGTAGCTCTTTAGTGAACCTTGGTCTGGGTTTTGGCTTCCTTAAAACAATTTTCTCTTTCCTGGCCTCCAGCTGGGGTCCCGCACTTTGCCAGGGCTGAGCTCCGGGACAGAGTGGCGGGGGGGGGGGGGGGGGGGGCGGGGAGCGATGGCAGCAGAGAGGCCGTGCCCGTGATTGGCTGGCTTCAGAGCTGTCTCTGTCCAAAGCTTCTGCCGCCCTGCCCAACTGGCCCTGCCCCAATTAGCGTTGTCCCTGGCATCTAACCTGTGTATGGCATGCCCTAACGTGTATAGAATTGAACTCTTTTGGTGTCCTTGGTGTATGCCTGGGAGAAGTACCTGTAGGATGTTTATTTCTAGGTGTAGGAGTTGACAGATGGAATTGATTTCATTTAACAAGTATTCCTCTCATGCCAGGCACTGTGCCAGGCTCTGGGGCTTTCAGTTGCAAGCAAAACAGATGAGGGTTTGCCCCAGGGAGCAAATGTTTAGTGGACAGAGACAGGCTTTGTAAGCAAAGAGATACACAGTCCCCCAAGTGCTATGCCAGAATTGAAATTGACGGATGGGATGGTGAGTTGCTGAGATCCAGGTGACGAGTAAGCTGTGCAATTAGAAGACAGAAGCTTCCAGATACAGGGCAGACGTTGGCTTTGAGGAACAAAGGCTAGTGTTGCCCTGGAAATCAGGCCTCCAGAAGTCTTGTGAAGCTGCCACAGGACCTGGTATTAAGCTCTTATAAGGTGGCAAGGGATCAGTGACTTAGCTTCCTCCTTCCAGGAGCTTCCTATCTTAGGTGAGAGGCTGAGCTCTGTCAGCCTGGTTCTTGATTTTCAGGGTGTAGGCCAGGGTGGTGGGTCACCTGCCAGGGCATAAGATATGCAATCTGTTTATTATGGCTGATGAACATATCATTCCCCTGGTGGGGATATTTACTGAGCCCCTGCTGTGACTGTAATGAATACTTCTTCCTCTGGGGGGTGGGGTGGGGGCCTTCAATGATGATTTATAACAACAGCCTTAAGGAGGATGCAGGAGTTGCTGGTTTTGGGGTTTTTTTTGACTTTTATTTTATTTTTTTATGTTTATTATTTTTTGAGAGAGACGGAGACAGAGAGCAAGCCGGGAAAGGGGCAGAGAGAGAGGGAGACACAGAATCCGAAGCAGGCTCCAGGCTCTGAGATGTCGGCACAGAGCCGATGCGGGGCTCGAACCTCACAGAACCGCGATAGATCATGACCTGAGCTGTAGTCAGCCCTTCCCCGACCAACTGAGCCACCCAGGCGCCCCTGTGTTTTTGTTTTTTAAGAGGACATTGGTTTTGGGGCACCCTGGGTGGCTCAGTTGGTTTAAGCGTCGACTTTGGCTTGGGTCTGATCTCACCGTCTATGGAGTATTGAGCCCGAGCGTCGTCAGGCCTCTGTGCTGACAGCTCAGAGCCTTGGAGGCCTGCTTCGGATTCTGTGTCTCCCTCTCTCTCTCTGCCTCTCCCTGGCTCACACTCTTGTCTCTCTCTCAAGAATACATAAACGTTTAAAAAAAAAAAAAGAAAAAAAGAAAAAAAGGAGGATGTTGGGTTGTAGATTTTGTATTCTCTTAAAAATAAGACATTGCTTATCTACTTCCCTCTGCTCTCTCATCCATTTCTAAGACCTTTCAGCTCAAGGGAGGAGGGTTTGTGGGGAACTCTTAGGAGACGAGCGTGTCTCTAGACCCCTGCTTTCTTACCAACTCCTTTGGAATGCAGAACCCTGTGTTCACTGGCCTCTTGAAGGAGCAGTTGGAACCCATGTTCTTTGGCCTGATGCCCAGGGGTCCAGCTTGTGTGTAGCTCAGGGTGGCTGTGTCTTGGCCTTTGCCCACCCCCCACAGGTATAAGAGGAGAACCCACAGGCCTGTGTTTGGGCAGTAGAGGAGGGGTCCTGTGCCGGCTGCAGTTTCTCCCCTGGATCCAGGAGAGCAGGGTGGCCATGTCTTGTCATTTTAAGCCCCCGAAAAGGCCACTTGTAAGGCTGTTGCTCCCGAAATTGGCTGGGAAGTGTGGACTTCTGGGGCAGCGTGCTGTGGGAATGTGGGCGACGAGCATTTCTTTTTTGCAAAACTGACTGCCGGTGGGTTTGGCATTTGGAATTCGCATCTCAGGGTGGAGGGGAGGGGCTGTTGGGCAGGAAGGGGCTCTGATTTCAGGTACTGGGTGGTTGTGGTCGTCGGCGATGGGCGCTGCGGCCCGCAGGCCCCTTCCCCTGTGCCAGGTTCCAGCCCCCAGCCCTGAGCCCCTGTGCCTCTGTCTGCTTTCACCAGACAGAGCCACCATGGGGCCACAGCCCCGGGGCCCATTCACCTGCTGGAGCTGTGTGACCAGAAGCTCATGGAGTTATCTGCAACGTGGCAATAAGGACTTGGTGTGGCTCGAAGAGATTGAGGAGGAGGCCCCAAGCATTGTTCACCAGGTAAAGGCAGGGCCGAGCTGGCAGGGGACGCAGGTGGGGGACACAGACAGCCTGCTTCCCCACCTGACTTGCAAGACAGACAGGCTGCCGGGCTTTCCCCCAGAGTGCCTGGTGATGGGGGCCGCCCTCACGTGATGGGAAGGGGAAGGAGAGGCGCTGAGCTGGCCCTCGGGGTGGCGCTGCGGACCCTTGCCTGGTAGCCTTGCTCACCTCTGCGTCTCCCGGGAGGAAGCCCTGCAGGCCCTGGCACGGGGCTTCCACGTGGCCTAGGATGACTTGGTGCCGGTCGTTCCGAGCTTGACTTGTAACTGCACAGGAAAGGGCTGGGGCCAGGCTGGGTTGGGGAAAGTGGGCTGGAGGTTCCCGGGCAGCCATGAACATCACTCGCTTGTACCAAACAGTGAATTCAGCAAGGAGCCCGAGCTGATGCCCAAAACACCTTCTCAGAAGAAACCGACGGAAGAAAGAGACGGGTTCTTAATTCAGGATGAAAACAGAGACCCCATCCGGAAAAAGGTGGGAGGAGGGTCAACTAGGCATGTTGGGTCTGGAGGCTTGGAGCCCGCAGGAGACTTAGCTCCGCAGGGGTTAACGGGGGAGCAGAGGCCGGCGGGCAGAAGTAGTGGGTACCCCTGTGGGCCGTGCTGAGGGGTGAAATGCCCAAGGAAACAAAGTGTGACCCAGGACCGTGGAGTCCAGAGTGTGTGTGTGTGTGTGTGCGTGTGTGTGTGTGTGCCATGTTCATGTAGGTGTGCTTGGGCCTTGGAGTGGGAAGGATTTTTTCAGAGGTGGGAGAAGACAAGAGAACCCATCCTTCTGTGTGGGTCAAAGCAGCCAAGAGGTATGGACCAGGGGCTCTGCCTGTTGCTGCCACTTGATAACGTCCATGGAATGGCCGTGGGCTGCGGTGTACTGGGGGAAAGAGGCTGGGTCTTGGGGTCAGGGGGTCCAGGGTACGCATTCTAGCTCTGCCCCTGCACAGCTGGATGTCCTCGGGTTCATTATCTACCTCTAAGCCTTAGTTTCCTCCTCTCTAAGGTGAGGAGGATGGTCCCTGCCTCTCAGGGCCACCTTGTGGAGTAGAGCCTCCAATGAGATGCTTGGCACAGTGTGACCTCAATCAGCGGGAAGTTTGTAATGACTTTAGTCTTCCCAGCAGTTCTGTGAGGTCTGGTAATATCCCAGTTCATAGGCGAGGAGGCTCAGGCTAAGAGAGGAGCGGCCACGGGTCTCGGCTGGTCTTCCGCCTCCAAGCCCTCCGGTTCCTACTCCATGTAAGCTAGTGGCTCCTGGGGAGACTGGTGCCCCCTGCTCGATTTTCGGGGGGTACCCCTTGCCCCGTTGGGTTGTCTCAGCCTCTGCTCTGCTGCCTCCAGCAGGTTGTCCCGCAGAAGGACCCGGAGCAGCCAGCTGAGCTCCCGGCACCTCCGCAGCAAGGACAAGGTGGAGAAGCTGGCCACGGTGGTCGGCGAGAACGGCTCCGTCCTGCGGCGGGTGACCCGTGCTGCGGCCGCGGCGGCGGCAGCCACCGCAGCATTGGCTGCTCCTTCGCCCACCCCCGAGTCTCCCACAGTGCTGGCCAAAGAGCCTGAAAATAGCCTGGCCCAGGGCCCGCTGGTGCCTGTGGTGGAGATCGGCGTCAGCGAGCGCCAGAGTGCCGAGCGGCACCTGGGCCGGCTCAAGTCAGCCCGGGCTCCTTCCCCGACTCCGTCCCTTGTAGCCACGGCTCCCGCCTCCCACAGCATCTTGATATCCGATGAGGAATCAACACCCCAGAAGCCGGAGGCTGGGAGACTGGCGTCTGTCACCGTGAGCTCCCTGATGGCTACACCCCAGGACCCCAAGGGCCGAGGGGGCGGGGCCAGCCGGTCCGCCTCCAAGCTCAGGATTGCGCAGGCCTCCCCGGGCCCGCAGGATTTGGCGGGCTCTCCGGCCTCGCCGTGGCAGGAGCGGGTGCTGGCTCCCATCCTGCCCGATAACTGCTCCACGCCCACGGGCGCCCACATAGACCCGCAATCCGTGCGGCGCAGCCTGATTGCCCCGTCCTCCCCGGGCCGCCAGGTCTCGCTGGCGCAGAAGTACTCCCTGGTGGCCAAACAGGAGAAGCCAGTCCGCAGGTCAAGCAGAAGGATTGGCAAGAAAGCCACTGAAGAGCCAGCTGCCTCCGCCCGTATCATCTGTGAGTCTGGGGGCCCAACAGGAGGTAGGGGTGTGGTGAATGGTCCTTGGTGCCTGGCTTAGCTGGAGTGGCTCTGGGGAACCATCTAGCAAGGAGCTGTCCCTAGAACTTTTTGCGATGGGGTAAATGTGCCCTATCTATGCTGCCCCATCTCAAGACCACCACTAGCCGCGTGTGGCCGTTGAGCCCCCAAATGTGGCTCGCGTGATGGAGGAACTGAATTTTTTAGAGTTATTACATTTTATTGAGTTTAGATTTAAACTAGTGGCTATCGTATTGGACAGCGCAAATCTGGCCCAACCCTCTTATTTTACAAATTAGGAAACCGAGGTCTAGGGAGATTGGCCACAGTGTGGTTAATGGCCGTGCTGAGGCTCAAACCGAGGCCTTTTACCCAGGGCCAGCGTGTCTGGCTTTCTTCCTGCAGAGGCTCACGGACATTGGCCGCGTTTGTGGCCTCCTGATAGCAAACTGCTGTGCTGGGGATATTGCGGGGAAGAGATGTAGATTGTCATGGCAGCAGGCTCCTTTAGGGACAGAGAACTGGATTTAGTGCCAGCTCAGCAATTCACCTGCCCTGTGACCTTGAGCAGGTTACAGAAAATTCTTTGTGTGGGCCTCAGCTGTTACGTGAGCCATTTTTGTCATCCTCTGGTCCCAGCTCAGGGGACCGTGGTTGCGGTGGGAGCCGGTGCGATGAGCCACGGAGGAGGATAGGCAGCTCTAAGAGTCAGGGCTGGCTGTGTGGAGGAGGTGGGGTCTGAGCCGGGAGGCTTTCGAAGAAGGATGGCTGGGCTTTCGGCAGGTGGGAAAATTGTGGGGAAAGGTATCCCTGGCCGAGGGAACAGCTTGTGCGAAGACCCAGAGGAATGAAATGGCAAGAGATAGGGTCTCTTGGGCTCATGTGCCGTACAAGGGGCTTGGGCTTGACCCCATTGATGCAGAGGATGTGGCCCCTTGATGGTCGTTGAAAGGTCCCTGGCACTGTGGGAAAAATGGCCAAAAGGAAGGGAGAGAAGGAGGCAGGGAGACCAGGGAGGAGGCTGTCTCCAGGGTCCAGGCAGAGGACAGTGAGGCAGTGGGGCTGTTGGAGAAGAAGGTCCAGGTTTTAAGTTAGTGGCTATTAGAACAGTAGGCAACACCTGCCTGGCACTTCCAAGATTTATAAAACACTAGGTTCTCATTTGGCCCTTGCGAAACACTGTTAGCCTGTTAGCATTTCCCCACTTGACAGAGGAGGAAGCTGAAGCTTACGGTGGCCGCTGACTTTGTAACATTGGGAAACCGGGGCTTGAGCCCCACGATTCATCCTTTCCGGGGTGGCCGGCTGCTTGCCGAGGAGGCCTTGTGGGGAACCCTGGAGTGGGGCTTGGTCCAGTGGGTAAGGACACCTCCCCTCGCCAGATTTCATCCCCACCTGGGGAAGGGCTCGCTCTGGGTCATGGGGCTTGAGGACATGCAGTGCGGGCATCTGGCACACGGGCCATTTTTGGATGCTCAACATGGCTGAGATATTTCTGACTTGCCTTGGGTGGTTACCTCAGGCCTGAATCTGATCCTTGGAGAGTGTGAAGGAGCAGGTCAGCCTGGAGCTCCAGAAGGAGGGCGGGGGAGAGACTCTAGACAAGTCTGTCTCACTCCCAGGCCAGGGCTCATCCACCTTGAGGTGGAAGGAAGAGGGAAACTGCGGGGGCCGGGGGAAACAGTAAAACATGGCGATTAAGCCCTGGAGTCACACACAGCCTCCGTGACCTTGGGCACACCTTTCTCTGGACCTTGTTTTTCCCATCTGTTAAATGGTGATAACACCTGCCTTGAATATGGGTCGAGAGCCCATCTTAATGCTTGGATGTGGCACAGGCTCAGTAAGTCTTAAAAGGTACCTCAAGAAGCCTGTGTTCCCGAAGCTCAGTCTGGTTGTGGCCAGGCTGCCCCTGAACTGAATTGAGCCGCAGGGTGTTTAACCGTGGGGGAGAGAGGCTTCCCGGAGGCCTTCCTGACGCCCAGGTTCCGAGGGCTTGGCTGGCCGGGCAAACTCGGAAGCGGGGTCTTAGTTTGGGTTCCCGCAGAAGCAGCCTCGATGTCAGGATTTGAGTGCAACTTGTTCATTTTGGAGGAGCAGGAAATGCCTGCAGCGGGGTTGTGGGGAAGCGAGACCTGGAAGGCCTGGCGCTGCGGGGGAACCTCCGGAAGTCGGTGTGGAGCACTGCGGTGAGGGGCTGCTGGGAAGGGGCGCTGATGCCCCCGCACTCCTGGCCTGGCGCATGTTGGCCGGTGGGAGCCACTGGGCGGAGAAATGGTGCCGCGGTGGGAGGACAGGTGGGCCCGGAAGCGGCTAGACGGAAGCCGCTTCAGGGTTTTTGGAGGGTCCTGCTGTTCAGGAGGGGCTCCTCTTTGGGGTTCCCCGGCCACCTCTGCATTGGGGAGCAGCCCATCCGGCCCTCTGCCAGGCCTCACGCCATCTCCCTTGCCCCCATCCTGGGCCCGAGGCCCGAATGGCACGCAGATGGCACTTGACATTCCAGTGGAATAGTTGTGTGGTCACATGGGCCTCTCTTCATCCCTCTGCTCCCTCAGCGGCCAGCACGAAGCTGGGGTGGGCCGTGAGGGGAGCCTTTCTGGCTATTGGCCCCCCACCAGTGGGAGCAGGCACCTCCCTTGATTGTAGGCCTGGACCCAAACCGCCCCCTCCCGCCGGCTCAGGCCTGGCTTCCCCCGACCCCCGGAAGCAGGGTCCTGCTGCTCTTCCCTCTGGGCCTCGTGGTTTGCTGCTCCAGCCCCTTGTTCATCTTCCCTCCTTCCCTTAGACCCTTGGGTCCCAGCCGGCCTCGCCCCAGCTGCCTCTCAGCCTCACCTCGCAAACCCCCCCCCGCCCCCCTTCCTGCCTCATGGCCTTCTGCCTAGACCAGCAGCTCTCAACCTTCTGTCTCAGCACCTGCTCCCAGTCTTAAAAATTATTGAAGACCCCAAAGAGCTCTT
Organism: Lynx canadensis; assembly: GCF_007474595.2. Lineage (NCBI taxonomy): Eukaryota > Metazoa > Chordata > Mammalia > Carnivora > Felidae > Lynx > Lynx canadensis. The sequence continues at coordinate 106,306,661 of NC_044312.2, forward strand.
GATTGTGAGGGTTCTAGACACTGATAGTTCACTGTACTAGAAATTAAAACTGAGGGGCGCCCGGGCGGCTCAGTTTGTTAAGCATCCGTCACTCGATCTCGGCTCAGGTCTCGGTCTCAAGGTCGTGAGTTCAAGCCTTGTGTTGGGCTCTGCCCTGAGCGTGGAGCCTACTTTAAAAAAATATTTAAAACAATTTTTTTAATGTGTTTTTAATTTATTTTTGAGAGACAGAGAGTGAGCGGGGGAGGCTCAGAAAGAGAGGGAGACACAGAATCCTAAGCAGGCTCCAGGCTCTGAGCTGTCAGCACAGAGCCTGACAGGGGTTCAAACTCACAAACCATGAGATCATGACCTAAGCCGATGTTGGACGCTTAACCAACTGAGCCACCCAGACGCCCCTAAAAAAATACTAATAAAAAATTTCAGTATTATCTAATTTTATTTTCTCTAGTAATATTATTTTGATATTAAAGATTAAGAGTATTGGGGCGCCTGGGTGGCTCAGTCGGTTAAGCGTCCGACTTCAGCTCAGGTCATGAGCTCACAGTTCGTGGGTTCGAGCCCCACATCGGGCTCTGTGCTGACAGCTCAGAGCCTGGAGCCTGCTTCCAATTCTGTGTCTCCCTTTCTCTCTGCCCTTCCCTGCTCGCACTGTCTGTCTGTCTCTCTCTCTGAAAAATAAATAAACATTCAAAAAAAAAAGATTAAAAGTATTATTTAATACTCTGATATAAAAAAACAACACACCTATTATCTATCAACGTTAGATTTTTAAAAACTTTAATGTTTATTATTTATTTTTGAGAGATAGAGACAGAGCACAAGCAGGGGAGGGGCAGAGAGAGAGGGAGACCCAGAATCCGAAGCAGGCTCCAGGCTCCGAGCTGTCAGCACAGAGCCCGACTCGGGGCTCGAACCCACGGACCATGAGATCGTGACCTGAGCCAAAGTTGGACGCTTATCCGACTGAGCCACCCAGGCGTCCCTAGTTTTTGTTTTTGTGTTTTGTTTTGTTTTTTATTATGACAAAAATACTTCTTTTCCAAAACAAAACCGTAGTGAGGAGGCTGCCACTCTTCTACGTCTTGCAGATGTTTTTAACGTGTGGCTTGAAAGAAGACAGCGGATTCTGCACTCCCTGTGTTGCGTTGTGTTGTTTCGGTTAAAGCATGTGAAGAAAACTTGGCCTCACACAGATACGTCGTTGGAAAAGAAAGGAGTACTTTAAACGTCTTTTTGGATAATTGTGCATATTCGTTTTTTTTTTTTTTTTTCCAGATAATTCGTGCATACTCAACACCACCAGTGGTAGCTTCTTAAAGGCTCATTGCAGGGTGGAATCAGAAACTATCATTGGTCCCACCTTGGACCGTCTTGCACTTTTCTTTTTTTTAGTTTTTCCATGTTTACTTATTTATTTTTGGAAGAGAGAGAGAGAAAGCAGGGGGAGGGGCAGAAAAGGGGGGGGAGAGAGAGAGAATCCCAAGCAGGCTCCGTGCTGTTAGTGCAGAGCCCGATGTGAGGCTTAAACTCACGAACCGTGAGATCATGACCTGAGTGGAAATCAAGAGGCGGAGGCTTAACCTACCGAGCCACCCAGGCACCCCTCTTGCACTTTGAATGGAACTTTTCGCCACATGCAGTTTTGTAGCATCATGCCTTGATCGTTTGGAAAATGCTATCTCACTGAGTTATGCACATCTTCCTAATGTCGACACCCTTCATCATCTATTTTTTAAAAGGAGCACATTTGTCTTCCCATCTCATCAGAAAAGTCTGTAGGTATTGGGAAGCTACGAAACTTCTGGCCGTGTATACATAGTTTTCGAAATTCTATTTTGGGGCGGGAAATCATTTTTTAATTATTGATAGCAGATATTCATGGTCTTTTTTAAAATGTTTATTTTTGAGAGAGAAAGTGAGTGCGAGAGGGACAGAGAGAGAGAGGAAAGACAGAGGGTCTGAAGTGGGCTCCACGCTGTCAGCAGAGAGCCCAATGTGGGACTCAAACCCCCAAACCGTGAGATCATGACCTGAGCTGAAGCCGGATGCTTAACTGACTGAGCTCCCCAGGCCCCCCTTATTCGTTGTTTTTAGGTGACAACTAACTTTGTTCATTTTAAAGAAAATGTCTACCAATATCCAAGATTGAATAACTATGGTTTGTCAGTTGCCTTTTCAATTAAAAATCGTTCCATGAAAAAAACGGCTAGTTGAGCTAGGAATTCAAACATGAGCGCTTTCCAGAGACAGGAGTTTATAGCAGAGGGCGCTGCACGTACTTTCCGCTCTACCACACAGAGGGTACTTAAGTTTAGATTTAATAAAATTCATAGTTTTTACTCTTTCATCAAGGACATTCTTAAGTGAATTTGGACTTTTCTGTGCCGAGCGTGGGGTCCCGTCTGGTTTCACAACCTGTTTGGTGCTCAGACTCTCACCTAGCACTGCTTCATTGCTTTTGCGCTCTCAGGGCAAAGCACAGCACAGAGGGGGAAATTACGTCTTCGTGTTGGGGTGGAAATAGTTAAGACCTCATCCATCCCCTGATTGGCAGTTGACTCTCAGGAGTCTGAAAATAGCCTTTGGGAACAATTGGCCTGGATGTCCTTCTCTCTCTCTTAACTCTTCCCCCCTTTGTCTGTGACCGTCTTTTCCTTCACTTCCCAGCCTCTAGACCAGTTCGGCTCCCCGTAGCCTTTCAAAATCTGCTCTTTTCTGTCATCACACCTACCACGTGTCTTTTACAGGATTTTGGATGGTTAGGTAGGCTACATAGTGGCTCTGTTGGTCTTTCCTCACTGTTGGGTCCCCAGGGCCTCAGGCCTGGTACATAGCAGGTCCCTCAAAGAATAATTGTTGAATGAATAAGCTGCTTTGTGTTGGACCCCATGCTGGATGTTGGGGACCGGGAGGCAGACATGGTTTCCTCTTCCCAAGGTATTCCCGGCCCGGTGGAAGGACCCAAGGTGTGCTCTCAGATGGGCCCAGGTTGCAGCTAGGGAATAGGAGACATAAAGCCAACAGCTCTATCGAGGATGCTAGGAGCAGAGGGAATTTGCTCAGGCAGGCAGGGTCTCTGTACCCGTGAAGGGAAGGGTGGTCTCTGGGGAGGAGAGGTCTGGCTGTATAGATGAAGAGTGGCCAAGCTCCAACCAGCACATGGCTCCCGGCACCACTAGCAGTGACACCTGGCCAGTTTCTGAGGCATCATTCATTCCTTTGTTTTCCCCTCAGGTCACAGTTACCTGGAGAGGCTCCTGAATATTGAGGTGCCCCAGAAAGTTGGGTGAGTTCAGTTCCAGGGTCTGGGGACCTTTCCAGGGCTGGGCAGGGCACATGGATTCCTGTCTAGGTGAGTCCCAGGAGTGGAAGCATTTCCCCGTGCCCCAGCGTTCCCTCCTTGTGGGGACTGCCTGGTCCTGCGGCCACCCCTCCCCCCATTCTAACCAGGCAGCAAACGACACAGGTGTCAGCTCTGGCCTGGCCTTGACTCTTCCAAGCCTTACCCTAGGGCGTGGGCTCCATGGGAGTCCAATCCAGAGGCCTGCTGCGAACTTGAGGAGCCACGTGCCTATTGTGGTGGAAAGGGGGCGGCAGGGCGGCCGCGCGTGCTCCCTGCTCCCCGCTCCCCAATCACACCCCAGCACTGCTTTTCCTTGAGGCCACATCTTGCCATCACTAAAACTAGGGTCCTCCTGCCCCTGCTTTGGGGCAGAGGGTCAGAGCTTGAGGTGGGGAGACAGGGAAACCGGGTAGGCACGCTGGCTTTGCTGGCCCTCCCGCGAATGGAGAGCAGGCCTCACAAGGGACAAGAGACAGTGACCCATGGGGCGCGAGGGGTCGGGGTGGAGCCGGCAAACGGCTGACATGCCGAACCAAGCCCTGATGGGGTGAGTGCCACCGAATTCAGAAGCTGACCTCCCTTGTCTGCCCAGGCCGCAGACGCTCCAGGGAGCCCCTGGCTCTGGCTGCTGTCCTCTTGTCCCGGGTGGCGCTGTGGGTTTGTGACCCAGACCAGGGCGTCTGACGGGTGGGGAGGTGCTCCTCTGAGGAGGACTCAGGCTGGCTGGGCGGGTCCCACATACCTCTTGCTCTGCTTTCAGCCCTGAGCAGAAGCGGCCCAGCGAGGAGGCCGAGCCTGCACAGGCGGCTGAGCCAGAGGTAAGACGAGCAGGCCAGGGAGGGGAGGGCTCAAGGGCCCCTGAGGCCCAGGTGCAGACCCCAAAGCCTCGGTTCCTCCCCCCCGCTTCCCCCAGGGCCCCAAGCAAGACAGGAGTACCCTGTGGCCCCGCAGTGCCACCAAGATCGCCATAGCACACCTGGCTCGCAGCCTGTGGCTGGTGGCCAGGAGACGCCCTCCAAAGGGCGGCAAGGTGAGTCTTCCTGCCGTGTGCAGGATACCCAGGGTCGTGCTGGCCTTGGTGGCCTTGACCTGACTTTCTTTTGGGGGAGAGGGAGGCCCATTTCCTGGGCTCTCCAGCCAGAGGTAAGGGAGACCAGGGGGGGGGCGTGGATCTTTGGGTCTGCAGGTTTCATTGCCCACCTTTTGGTTGGAGCTGTCGCCGAGTGCCACGTGAGTGGCCGAGGCCGGTTGGTGTGTGAAGTCGGGTGAGGTGAGGGTGGGGCGCTTGAACTGGGGTAGTGACTGAATGCGCCAGGTCGCAGACTTGGACCCCTCCCCGGGGGGGCAGGGGGAGGAGGTCTGTGCTGGGGTGTGAACACCTGGCCTCGTGTGATGTCTCTGCCGCTGGCTCACTTCTCACCTTCGTGGGTCCCCGGTGTGAAGAGAGCAGGAGAGCTACGGGCTCTGGCACTCCCAGGCCGCCAGGGGTGGCCCAGCGTCTGGCTCACGTCTCCTCAGTGGGAAGAGCACTGTGGCCGTGAGGTCTTGGTCCACAGCTTCCCCAGCTTTAGGGTGGAGTCAGCGACAAGGGCCGCTCCAGCGCCGTAGCCCACGGGCGAGCTGCAAGGTCCCTGCCAGGTTAAGCGGCTAGGGGCGAACTGGTGCTTCCCCCGAGCAGTGAAGCAAAACAGACTGACCCCATGCCCCATGTGTGGACCCTGTACAGGAAGCCCTCCCCTCCTCCTGTCATGGCAGCCTCAGCTGATAGGCCTGGAGGGGTGGGATTTTGAAGCCTGTTGAGAGGTCTGTTAGAGTCTACAGTTTTCCGGGCTTCTGCTCCTGAAAGGTACCCCCTAGCTGTCAGTGTTAGAGGTGGGGCGGGACACGGTGGGGCCACCTCAGTGGGATTGTCCTCCTGTTCTCATCCCAGAGGCCAGGCGTGGGGGTGAGGGGTCCACGGGCTGGGGATCGTATGCTGGGCTCCGGACTTCCACAGATTTCTCAAGGCCGGTTGGTGCTAAGGCTGATGGCTTCTGCCGCTGGCCACCCTGGGATCTGCCAGGAAGAGAGCCTTGCCCCCGCCACGGCTGCCGCTGGAGGACACTTTCCCCCGACCCCTCCGAGCTGTTCCTGTGGCCTCACCAAAATTGCTCTCTTCACAGAGCCCAAGACTGACCAAGCAGATGGCCCCAAGGAGCCACCCCAGAGTGTCAGGTTTGCATCTGGGTAGGGCGTATAGGCGACTCTTCGGAAGGGCCCGGAGGGGGATGAACCTCAGGTCCTTGTTCGGTGGTGGGGTGGGGAGGTGGGAATGTGGTCAGGGGCGGGGCCTAGTGCTGGAGGTGGCTCGCCGCTATGAGACAAAGCGGGCCTGGGAGTGGGTGACCAGATCCTAGGCCCCACCCTCTGCATCCTCCTGGCCGTGTGACCTAGGACTGGTCACTTGGTCAGGAAGGCCCCACCTCTGCAGCGCCTCTCAGTCTGGTGCCCTGTGAGCTGGGCCCAGTTCTGTTCACAGGGTGACCTTTTATGGGGTGTGGCCAGGGCCCTGGGGAGGGTACCGGGGTCGGCCCCGTGACGCTGCTTCCACCCTGCTGCGGCAGGAGGAAGCGCAGCTACAAGCAGGCCGTGAGTGAGCTGGACGAGGAGCCGCAGCTGGAGGACGAGGAGCTGCAGCCCCCCAGGAGCAAGACCCCTTCCCCACCCTGCCCGGCCAGCAAGGTGAGTGGGCCTCTGCCCCCCCCCCCCCCCCCCCCCCCCCCCGCCCCTTGGGGCCCCCGCCATGCCCAGGAGTCCTCACCCTGCACCCTTACCTCCTCCACAGGTGGTGCGGCCCCTCCGGACCTTCCTGCACACCGTGCAGAGGAACCAGATGCTCATGACTCCGACCTCGGCCCCCCGCAGCAGTGTCATGAAATCCTTCATTAAGCGCAACACTCCCCTGCGCGTGGACCCTAAGGTGAGGGAGCCCGGACCCCTGGCCGTGCTTTGCTGCTAGAGCCGGGCAGCATGGCTGAGGGCTCCGGTCTGTCCCCTCGGCCGCTGGGAGTGGTGTGGATCTGGGCCAAGGCAGCTGGGACCTGGCACCGGTCAAGGGCCAGCTCCAGCCTCTACGGCCTTGGGCCGCCTCAACGTTTGAGGACTGTTCTGGCTTCTTGGGCTCTGCAGTGCAGCTCAGAGGCTCGGCCGGCTCAGCGTGACTCCTGGGTCTTGAGCCCTGAGCTGGTAGTAGAAATGGTGTGGCTGGCCATGGCCGTGACCATCCATCCCCACACCCCCCACACTCCCCACGCCCCCTCTGGAGGCTTGAGTAGTTAAGGCGAGGGACACCCGTGGACGCTGTGCTCGCTGAGGATGAGGGCTGGTGAGATGGGAGGGGGTGGGGGGCTGCCGATGAGAGGGCACAGGCTCCACGCAGACTCTGGCGTAGCCAAGAGGGTGGCCTGCTTTCCGGACGTCCCCAAGCCTGGCATTAACTCCTGGCTTTTTCCTTGTCTCCTCTCCTCCACAGTGCAGCTTCGTTGTAAGTAAAGCCTTCTCCTGTCCTTGTAACCTAGCTCCCCCTAGCACTTACCTGCCGTAGCCCTGTTCCTGCAAACCCACCTGCACCTGTAGAAGCACTAACACCAAAGGTGGGACGGGAGCGGTAAAGGGGGTGGCCGCCTGGAGGCGCGCAGCCATTCTGGCTGCCCTCCCTCTGCGGGGCCGGTCCTCTCTGCCCTTGTCTCTGCCCCCAGGAGGCCGAGTCTCGATCTCAGAGCCTCCCTGAAGCAAGAGGAGGCAGAGGGGGTGCGGCCTGCTGCTGTTTACTGGGGCCACAGCTTGGATTTCCCCACAGCACCTCCCTCCCCGGCCCCGGGTTTCCCCTCAGGGTCTGGGGCTGCGAAGAGAACAGACAGGTGGTCTCTGGTCCCCAGAGCCACTGAGGTTTATTGGGTCACAGACCTGAGCTACTGCCTTGAGGCGCAGAGCAGCGGGGGGGAGACCATGGTTGTAGGCTGGGTCCTGTGGGGTAGCGGTAGAACTACCACCAGCAGCCTCTGGAGAGAAGGCCACAGAAGCTGTTCTCTTCTCAGATACCTCAGAGCTGAGCCAGGCCATGGGCCCTTAGGAGGGAGCCCACACGGCTGGGATCTGCTCAGCCTGCAGTCTTGGCTCCCTGGGGTCTCCCAGGTTACAAGGCTGCAGCCCCTGCGTTCCTCTGTTCCCACTGGCGCTTTGAAGGGCCTCCTATTAGGAGGGCTTCTGCCTCTAGCCGAGGGCCTGGGGCTTGGCGGGTCAAGGGGCTTCTCAGCCGCTAGACAGGTAGGCCTTGAACTTGCCTGTGCTGCAAGGAGGCTGGTCCCCTCTGTGTGAACGAGGCACTGGCATGCCTTCCAATATGCGAGCAAGCAGGCTGTGTGGCCTTACACACCTACTTGTGTGCTAGGCCCCTGCTAGGCACTTGGGCCCATAGCAGTGAACTGGACTCCGACTTGCTCTTCCTACAGAGAACTCCCATGTCGCACACAGACTGATGGGAGCCTGGCCGGCTTTATGGGGATGACCAAGAGGTCCAGGGAGCTGCCTTTTCCTGCTTCGGGGAACCCAGATCCCTGCACAGGGCATCTGGTGGCAGTGGGACAGTTCTTAGTTAGGAGACAGGGGCCTAAGTAGATCGCAGGGACCTTGAGACCTTGGACTAGTTTCCTAACTTTTGGCTGAGTTTCCTTGGCTACAAAATGAGACCAGAGGTCCGTTCATAGAAACGAGTGAACCAGAGTCATGTCCATCAAGCACCTAGCACAGGAGTCAGTAGGAGGTGGTTTTTAGTGATTGGTAGAGAGACTGCTCGATCGAGGCCCCTGGAGGCTGAAGGGACCAAATAAGCTTTTGGTTTTCTCATCCACCGCCTTGGCCTTGAGGGTGGCCTCTGGGGAGCAGCGTCAACCCAGCCCACCTTGGAGCGTTGGGGCAGAGGGTGAACTTGGATTCTATGACATGAACAAATCTTGCTTCTACAAAATTTCCAATGCGCAGGATCATTTCTCTGACCTGTGCTGGGAAATTTTAGCACCCAAACGTCGGGGGTAGAACACATTTTGCTGAGCCCAGTTGGAAGCAGGAGTCTGGTGGGCACTTGGGGCAGAAAGAGAAGGCACAGTGCTTTCCCCACCGCAGAGCAGTGGGTGGAAGTCGGCCCCCTGCTGGTTGGGTGACCAGTCAAGTTATACCTTCTGCCAAACTTGGGGCATTTTCAGCCATTATTTCTAAGAAATTCTGTTTCATTGTTGCATTCTTTCCCCTCTATCATGGGTGACGATGACACCCACGCCGGTAGTGGATCGTTCTGTGTCATCACAGTCCTTTGGGCTCTGTTCATTTCTCTTCCATAGCTTTTTCTCTCTGTTGGGATCAGATACATTTTATTGATCGATCTGTACGTTTACTGACATCTGTCTGTCTTTTCCATTCTGCCCTTGGACCCATGCACTGAATTTCTTATTTCCGTTATTGTCTTTTGAGTTCTGAAATTTCCATTTTGCTTTTTTCTAGATCTTCTTGCTGAGATTTCTGTTTTTTTTGTTTTTCTCTCCAGCTCCTGCCACCCAGTAACCTTTATTGCCAGAACAGCTCCCAGGACCCCACGGCACTGGGAGGGGGCGCTAAGTCTTTATTGGGAAGGACGCCCGCCCGTCTTCCCTCACTGCCGACGGTAGACGCACTCAGTGTCAGGGTAGGGGTGGCAAGTTCAGCTGGTACTTCTTTTCCAGAGCAGGAGGCACAAACGGCCTCCCAGGTAGGGATAGCGACCGCTGAAGTGGCTTGCAGTGAGATTTTCTGTTTCGCCAATTGTCTGAAGCATGTATTTCTATAATAGTGGCTTTGATGTCTTTGTCAGATACGTCTAACAATCTGTCACCTTGATGTTGGTGGCTGCTGATCGTCTTCACGTGGGAGTTGAGATTTTCCTAGTTCTTTGTGTGCTGAGTGGTTTTGGATTATATCCTGGCCATTTTGCATATTGCGTTATGAGGCCGCATGTTGTCAGAGAGAGAATGTTGGTATCTTGCTCTAACAGCGACCCACCTGGTTTGGTTCAGGCTGCAGGTCCCACCCCTCCTTCTGTGGGACATGGTTCCAGTGTCCTGATTTCAAAGCCTTTGTGGTACTCTTGGATCTGCCCTGGGTGTGCTGGTCAGTGGTCAGGATGGGATCTGGCAGGTGGTCTGTGAGTTTAATTCTCAGAGTTTTTGGTATAATAGTTAGATGGTCAGATCCATGCATCTGCAGGTTGGGGCTGAGCCTAGGAGTTCACAAACAACCACAGGGTGTCATTTTCTCCACGCATCTAGTACATTTCACTTCTCCGGGGCTCCCGCTCTCCGTCCTCCAGCCAGGAAGCTGGGGCTTCTGTCAGCCTGCTCTACTGCGTGTTTCCACGACCGCATCTGGGGTCACCTGGTAGGGAGACAGAAAAAAGCAACAGCATTCATCACCTTTGGGGATCACAGCTCCGTAGTGTGGCGAGGAAGCTCCCCCTCCCCCAGAGTTTTGCCTCTGCAAGTTCTTGTAACTGTTGCTGTCCCGTTGCCACAGGGTTGTTTGTGGCCTGGGGCACGAGAGGAAGAAGAAAAGAACAAACAAAAATTGGGGTTTTTTGCATACTCTGAGCATTAGACTCCCCCTTCCCACTCCTTAAGTGAGATTTAAAGGGCCTCTCTCCCAGAGTTCTGTCTGTCTGTACCCCACAGATCCCTTTGAGGTTTCAGACTTCATTGAGTTTAGGCTAGCGGGGAAAACAATGGTAAATTTCTGCCGGCCCAGTGATGCTTCACAGCCTGGTCTTCCCCTCCGCCTGCTCACATCGGCCTCACACAGCTGTTCTATGTAGTCCAGTTTTATGGGCCACCTTCAGTGGCAGAAGCAGATGTGTCTTCCTCGCAACCAGAGGAGCCCTTCTCTCCATCTTTAGGGTTGTATTCTCTTGGGGCCAGACTTCTAGGTGGGAAATCTGCAGTCAGGTCAGAGGCCAAGGAGAAATGGACAGTCACTAATGCAGGGAGAGGGACAGAGCAGAGCACAGAGATGGGTGCTCTGGGTGGCAGAGCACAGAGATGAGAGTCTGATGGGAGCCAGGTGAGGGTGATGGGGGGGGGGGGGGCTCTGGCCCCGGTCCCAGCCCCCACCTCATGCCCTGGCCATCAGGGCGAAAGTACCAGTCTTGTCCTTAGCCAAGAAAAGCTTGGAGCCCCGCCTATGCCCTCTGGCTGCCGTGCCCGTGGGGCTTTCTGGGCATGCAGAGGGGTAGGGTTCTAGCACTGATCTGCTAAACAACCAACTAGTACTTTTAAGAAGCTGTTGTTAGAATCGTTAGGTGCCTGTATCACAGGAAGTTTGAAAAATGAAGGAAAATATACCATCCTTTTGTTTTTAATGTTTGTTTATTTTGAGAGAGATAGACCATGAGCGGGGGAGGGACAGACATACGGGGCTCGAACCTCATAGACTGCGAGGTCAGGACCTGAGCCAAAGTGGGAGGCTTACCCGGCTGAGCCACCCAGGCACCCTGAGAAAATATACCATCCTTAACATATCTCACCAGCCTATAGTAATCTATGTTAGCATTTGGCCATATTTTTTTTCCATATATTGAGGAACATAAAAGTGTGTGTACACGAAGTATAAAAGGTTACAACGCATAGAAATAATAAATTAACGCTTATGTAACCAGCACCCCTTTATAGATGTTAACCACAACTTTTACAGCTGTCTGTCCCTCTATGATGTCAATCTTCCTTCTCTTTTCAAGTACACTTTAATATAGTTATAATCAGCATCTGTCCAATTTCGAGCCCTGATTTTTGTGCCGCTGCGACTTGGCAGGGCTCAGTCAAGGGTGCTTGGGAGGCTGCCCACCAGAATGACCGAAGCCCCAGGGCACAGTCTGGTTGGGAAGGAAGGCATGTTTTGGGGGTGACTCTGCCTCTGTAACAGGCTGGCTGGGGCCTGTGGGTCTCGCTCACCACCACCCCCACCCCCCCCCCCCCCCCCCCCCCCGCCCGCCTCAGGAAAAGGAGCGGCAGCGCCTGGAGAACCTGCGGAGGAAGGAGGAGGCGGAGCAGCTCCGCAGGCAGAAGGTGGAGGAGGACAAGCGGCGTCGGCTGGAGGAGGTGAAGCTGTAAGTGGTCCAGCTCCTGGCCCCGCCCCCCGGGCCCTGGCCCCGCCCCCCCGGGTACGACCACCCTGTGTCCGCAGGAAGCGGGAGGAGCGCCTCCGCAAGGTGCTGCAGGCCCGGGAGCGGGTGGAGCAGATGAAGGAGGAGAAGAAGAAGCAGATCGAGCAGAAGTTTGCTCAGATCGACGAGAAGACCGAGAAGGTGCGCGCCTCAGGCTGGTGGGCGGCCAGGTTTCGGGGTGGGCTGCACCCTGGCGGGCCCCAAGCAGGTCCCACTCGGTGGCTGTGGTTTTCGGGTGTCCCCCCCCCCTTCCCCTCCCCCCCCCCCCCGGGCTGTGGGGAACAGGCCCGCTCGCAGGGGCGGGGGGTGCAGTTCCGGGCCCCGCGCTGCAGGGCTGAGTGAGGAGGGTGCTCTAATGGGCACATGTGGATGGGCCCTGTAGGTTAAGGAGGAGCGGCTGGCGGAAGAGAAGGCCAAGAAGAAGGCAGCAAGCCAAGAAGAGGGGAGGAGGTGGAGGCGCGCCGCAAGCAGAGGAGGAGGCGCGGAGGCTCAGGCGGCTACAACAGGTTCATGGGCCGAGGGGCTCGCATATCAAGGACGCAGAAGGCCCCCGAGGGGTCGCCAGACACCCCCACTTTGTTGGGTTGGTTGTGGCAGTTCTTGTTGCTTTAAGTCCTGAGGAGTTTCCACAAATACCCTGGGGACATGAATGGCGATCGACAGTAACCTGCCTCCTGCAGGTGGCAGTTCAAGGGTCAAGTGGATGGACTCCAGAGCCAGACCTTCAGTCTCAGCTCTGCCGCTTCCCAGCCGGGTGACCCTGGGCGGGTTCCTTGACCTTTCTGGGCTTTGATTCCCTCGGGGAACCTTAGCTTCTACCTGACAGGGTCGGTGTGAGGGTTGAATGTTTTGCCTGTGAGAGTAGGGACCTACCTCTCCCTGGGAGTTGTCTATCTCAGGACGATAGGGAACACAGATGTGTCATTAGGGGATTATAATACTAATAACCAAAATTTACTTAGTGTTTTTCTGTGTGTCAGACACCGTTCTATGTTCTGTGTACGAACTCGGTAACTTCATGAGGTGTGGTCGTTACTGTTGTTCCTGTTTTATCAATGAGGAAACTGAGGCCAGAGAGCTGAAGCCACTTGCCCGGTGTCACACCGGCTGGTGAGTCTGGCTCCAGTCTCTACCCTTGACTACTGGCTTTGCAGCTGCATATAAAGCAGTTTTCTTTCATGGGGCGCCCAGGTGGTTCAGTGGGGTTGGGCGTCCGACTCTTGATTCCGGCTCAGGTCATGATCTCACGGTTTCATGGGTTTGAGCCCCGCATCGGGCTCTATGCTGACAGTGCAGAGCCTGCTTGGGATTCTTTCTGTCCCCATGTCTGTCCACCCCCCTCCCCTGCCCGTGCTGACTCCGTCTCTCTCAAAATAAATAAATGAGCTTAAAAAAAAAAAAAGGTGATTTTCACAAGATGCCTTTTCATGGCGATTCTTGGGGAGCCTGGCTCGGGGACGGGGGGGCTGGCGTCGCTTCTGGGAGGGAGCAGGCCCTGTGGCCTCTCTTCCCTCCTTCCCAGACCTCCTCCCTGGCTTCACCAGCCCAGGGCTGGCCTCAAGGGCCCTGACCTGGCGCTACCGTCACAGGATGAGGAAGAGCGGCGGCACCAGGAGCTGCTGCAGAAGAAGAGGGAGGAGGAGCAGGAGCGGCTGCGCAGGGCGGCCGAGGCCAAGAGGCTGGCGGAGCAGCGGGAGCACGAGCGGCAGCTGGCGGAGCAGCGGGAGCACGAACGCAGGAGGGAGCAGGAGCGGCTCCAGGCCGAGAGGTGAGGGGCCCGCTGCCCAGCTGGCCGAGGCGGCACCCTGTCGTCACACACCCGCCTTCCTGTGAGCACGTGGAAGGGGCACACGTAGCCGTCGCCAGGAGGCAGCTCCCTCCTCCACTTGAGGGTTTGCAAAAGGACAGGCCCTTTTCTTTTTGGGCTCTGGGCCAGGAGGCGGCTCCCTGGGCTGATGGGCTCTTGCTTGGTCCTCAGGGAGCTGCAGGAGAAGGAGAAGGCCCTGCGGCTGGAGAGGGAGCTGGAGGAGAAGAAGAAAAAGGTAAAGGGGAGCGGGCCTGGGGCTCCTGCGGGGTCTGCGCCGAGCTCCGGGCCAGCCTGGTGGCTCCCGGTCCGGGAGCAGCCTTGCCTGCCCTGCCGTGTGGGGTTGGCGGCGGGGGGGCGAGGGGCTCACACGTGCACCATCTCTAATATCCGGCCACCCCTGGGGCCCCAGGAAGAGCAGCAACGCCTGGCCGAGGAGCGGCTGCTGGAGGAGCAGCAGAGGAAAGCCAGGGAGGCCGCGGCGGCCAGCAAAGGCCTGAATGTGACCGTGGACGTGCAGGTGAGGCCGGGCAGCCAAGTGGAGAGGGCCCCTCCAGCTCTGGTTATTCACTCCCCGCTGGTTGGAGCCACAGATACAGATGAGGACCATGCGAAAGGAAGGATACGGTTGGCCCAAGTGGTTTTACCCTTTTCGATAGGTGTATTTCCTTGCTGTAAAAGTAGAATTTGTTGTAAAAAAAAAAAAAAAAAAAAAAAAAAAAAAAAGAAGAAACTAAAAACTTTTTTTTTTTTTTTTTAAATTTTTTTTTTTTTCAATGTTTATTTATTTTGGGACAGAGAGAGACAGAGCATGAACGGGGGAGGGGCAGAGAGAGAGGGAGACACAGAATCGGAAACAGGCTCCAGGCTCCGAGCCATCAGCCCGGAGCCTGACGCGGGGCTCGAACTCACGGACCGCGAGATCGTGACCTGGCTGAAGTCGGACGCTTAACCGACTGCGCCACCCAGGCGCCCCTAAAAACTTTTTTAAAGAGTGTAAAGAAAAGGAAAGGTACCCTTAGAGGAAAACTCTAATCTGGTGTAGATCTTTCTGTATGTTTACCCATATAAACCTACACACACGCACGTACACACACAGGCCCAGTTTTAAATAGGCACTGTCTACACGTACTGTCTTAGTCTGTTCAGGCTGCTGTCACACATTGCTACAGACTGGCTGGCTTAAACAGCAGTTCTGGAGGCCAGAAGTCCAAGGTCAAGGCAGCAGCAGATTCGGTGTTTGGTGACAGTCTTCTCCCTGTGTCCCCTGTGGTAGAGGGGGAGAGGGGGCTTTCTGGGGACTCTGTTCTAAGGGCACTAATGGGGCCCTTAGTGGCACTAATGGGGCCCCTCTCACTCATGGGGCCTCCAGCCTTGTGACCTAATCACCTCCCCAAGGCTCCACCTCCCAATACCATAACATTGCGGGGTCGGATTTACAGAAGAATTTGGGGGGTGGGGGGGTACCCACACAACATTTAGTCTATACCATATGCCATTTGGCATTTTGATTTTTTTCTCCCTATTTTCCCTTTCATTTAATGAGTTGTAGACCTCTCTGTTCCAGCACTTGTAAATCTCATTTTTTTTTTTTTAATGTTATTTATTTTTGAGACAGAGACAGAGCATGAACGGGGGGAGGGTCAGAGAGAGAGGGAGGCACAGAATCTGAAGCAGGCTCCAGGCTCCGAGCCGTCAGCCCAGAGCCCGATGCGGGGCTCGAACTCACGGACCGTGAGATCATGACCTGAGCCGAAGTCAGACGCTTAACCGACTGAGCCACCCAGGCGCCCCGTAAATCTCATATTTGATGGCTGTGCAGTTGATGGCAATTACTTACACCAGAATTTCTTTAACAAGCCCTTACTGGTGAACATTTAGCCTACTGCCAGCTTAACGCTTGTTAACAAAACGTATGCGGGAGAGTTTTCAGGGCAACGTAGTTTATGACGTTGAGACCTTGGAAGGGAGCCGAACGTTCATCTCTAACGGATGGTTAAAGTACGAATCATGGGGTGCCCAGGGGAGTACCCTGGAGCTGTTTGAAGGAGAAACACTGACCTGGAGGAATGTTTGCAGCATACTTTAACTTGAAAAAGGAAGATACAGGGGCGCCTGGGTTGCTAGTCACTTAAGCGTCCAACTTCGGATTGGGTTTACAGTCTCACGGTTTGTGAGTTTCATGCTCTGAGTTGGGCTCTGTGCTGACAGCTCAGAGCCTGGAGCCTCCTTGGGATTGTGCGTCTTCTTCTCTCTCTGCCCCTCCCCAGCTTGTGCTCTCTTTCTCTCTGTCTCTCTCTCTTAAAAGTAAATAAACATTTAAGAGAAAAGAGGGGCACCTCGGTGGCTCAGTCACTTAAGCGACTTTGGCATGGGTTATGATCTCACGGTTTGTGAGTTCGAGCCCCACGTCAGGCTCCGTGCTGACAGCTCGGGAGTGTGGGGACAGGAGCTGACAGCCATGTTTATCTCCTCCAGTCTCCAGCTTGTACCTCCTATCAGATGACTCCACAGGGGCACAGGCCGCCCCCCAAGATCAACCCGGATAACTATGGGATGGATCTGAATAGCGATGATTCCACCGATGACGAGGCCCATCCCCGGAAGCCCATCCCCACCTGGGCCAGAGGTAAGCAGGGCCTGGAATTCCCGGGAGACCTGGCTCCTCACTTGCAACATCTGGGACCCTGGAGGTGGTGGGGCGGCAGCTGTGGGTATCAGGAGGCTGTTGTCGTCATGGTCTGGCGGCTTGTATTGGGCCTTGGGAGGCACCCAGGGAAGGGTGGGCCCTCTGTGGCCAGTGGGTTGAACTGGGGACCAGAACTACGGTATTGGGTGCCTCTGTTCTCAACAAAAGTGTTAAATTGTGGCTGGCTGCCGACAGGCATGGGGCTGGGTGTTCCAGCTCAGACTCTACGCCGCCCCTTGGAGCCTCACCCAGTGGGCCAGATGAGAGTTGGACCCAAGTAAGCAGCTTGGAGTAGGAATACCGCCAAGAGTGGTCACCGGTTTTAGGCAGTGCACCGAGAGCTGGAGCTGGGGGTTCCGGCAGCTGGGGAGGAAAGCCCTGAGGCAGGGCCACTTGAGCAGGATTTGACCCCAGTTTACAAGCCCCAGCATTTAAACGGGAGCATGGGTGTGTGTGAGCAGGCCACCACAGACCTGGTGGCAAGGGAGCGGGGCCAGTACCTATACGGTGGACACTTCATAGAGTTTACAGAGCTGGGGGTCAGGGCTTGGTGCCTACTCACTCCCCAGAGAGAAGGGCCCAGAGGCCCATTGGGGGGCAGCACTCTGCAGAAGACAGCTTACTTTGGTGTCACCTCAGTTGAACTCCACGCTAGGCAGAATCTTAGTCCCCTTAACTTTGGACATCTGGGCGTTTGGGAGGTAGCAGCAGGCAGGGGTCAGTATGGCCAGAGCCACCTAGTGGTGGTTGACCATCACCAGCTTCCGTAAACTCCCTGAGTTCTCATCTGTGAAATGGGGGTGTTACTAGGACACAGCTGAGAAGGGTTATTTAGGATGAAGAGAGTTTAGGATGAGGAGAGTTGGTGCTTGTTTCTAAGGCCTGGTGCACAGCAGTGCTGGGCACCTGTTCAGCCTCCTGACCCCCCAGAGTCCTCCTGAGGCCTTGTCGCCAGGGCTGTGTGCCTCGGCTCAGGGATCCCCTCAGCCTGCACCCTGTGCCGTGGGACCCGGGGGCCAGTGAGAGAAGTAGCCAACCCCAGCAGTCAAGGATGGCAGCGTATGAAGTTTCGGAGCTGGACGGTCTCCAGACCCCAGCTCCCCCAGTCACGAGCTACGTGCCTTGGGCAAGTCCCCCCCGCCCCGCCCCGCCTTCTGAAATGGGGAGAATAAAGGAGCTGCCTCCCTCGTGGTTGTGGGTTGTGGTTGCCTGGCCCAGGTGAGCACTTGAAGACCTGTGTTCAGGCTAAGCTGCTGGAACATGGCAGTAGGAACAGGCAATAAGAGCATTTTCACGAGGGCGCCTGGGCGGCTCGGTTAAGCGTCCGACTTGGGCTCAGGTCATAGTCTCATGGGTTGTGAGTTCAGCCCCGCATCGGGTTTGCTGCTGTCCGCGCCGAGCCTGCTTGGATCCTCTATCCTGTCTCTCTCTGCCCTTCCCTTGCATGCGTGCTCTCCTCTCTCTCTCTCTCTTAAAAATAAACTTAAGGGGCGCCTGGGTGGCGCAGTCGGTTAAGCGTCCGACTTCAGCCAGGTCACGATCTCGCGGTCCGTGAGTTCGAGCCCCGCGTCGGGCTCTGGGCTGATGGCTCAGAGCCTGGAGCCTGTTTCCGATTCTGTGTCTCCCTCTCTCTCTGCCCCTCCCCCGTTCATGCTCTGTCTCTCTCTGTCCCAAAAATAAATAAATGTTGAAAAAAAAAACATCAAAAAAAAAAAAAAAAGCTTTTCAGGGAAAAGGGGAGAGGAAGAGGGCTCTGAGAGAGGAGCTGATGTGGCTGCGGTGGGGAAGGGGACAAGGGGTCAGGGGATGGGGAGGCTTCTGAGGAGCTCCAATGCAGTGACTTGACCCTCCGTGTCCCCTGCAGGCACTCAGCTAAGCCAGGCCATCATCCACCAGTACAACCACCCCCCAAACCTGCTCGAGCTCTTTGGAACCATCCTCCCGCTGGACTTGGAGGACATCTTCAAGAAGAGCAAGCCTCACTACCACAGCGCACCAGCTCTGCCGTCTGGAACTCACCGCCCCTGCTGGGCCCCAGGGTCCCCAGCAGCCCGGCCTATGGCCTGAAGAAGTACTGAGGCCCCCAGGCGTTCCCAGCAGTCTCCACCCCTGCGTGTGTCTGTGTGTCCACCTCTCTGTTGGTCTGGTGCCATCCTGCCTGGTGTTCCGTCTCCAGGGGTTTGGCTGTGTGTATATAAATGTCCTCTGCGCGCTGCGGGTGGCAAGTGGCGCAGGCCTGTTTGGAAGCTGCACTTGGTGGGTGGTTGGGGAGAACCAGTCCAGCCCCACCTGGCCTGCAGACAGCGCTCTGTAAATAGACTGTTAGAATTCAGCTGAATTTTAGCCTCTAGTGTTTGAGAGCTAGATTAATAAAGTTTGTTCCTTTAAGCCTGCTGTGGGTATTGTAGAGATGGGGGCCTTGGCAGAATGCCCCTGGCCCCCGGCCCTGCAGCCGTGTGTCTCAGGCCACTGATGGGCCGGGGACCAAGGCGCTGTTCCTCTTCCTGGGGTATGCTTCCGGCTGATGCAGTGGGTGATTCTGATGCCGTCTTTGGGCCAAGCTGAGAAACACTTGAGTTACTCGCGCGATGGGGCAAGCGAAGATATTTCCTGTTTGTAAAAGGGAGCTTGCCCAATGGGAAAGACGTGGGGTCAAGGTCAGGAGGACTGGGCTCTTGACACAGCTCTGCCACCTAAGACAGTCCCTCGGCCCTGCAGGCTCCACGCTTGCCGCATGGACGGTCAAAGGACCTGAGAATGCGTGCACGCTGCTGAAGCAGGAGCTCTGATTACAAAGATGTCTCCTGAAACCACCTTGGGACCAGCGCTTGCAAGCAGTTGGAATGTTTCTCCGACAAAACCATGTAGCTGCTTATTAAATGCTTAGTGTCCGTGGAAGCTGGCCCAGGGCCCCTCCCATAGCTGCATGCTGTGCTCTCAGTGTGTGGTGGCTAGTTGCTTATCATCCGCTCCAGCCGCCAGAACGAAAGTTGGCAAACCGTGGCCTCAGGGGCCAAATCAAACCTCAGTGTGTTTTTATAAAGCTTTATTGGAACCTTCCCAATTGCAGCAAATGCCTCGTCTCTGGCTGCTCTGCCGAGGGTGGAGTAAGTAGTTGCAACCAAAGCCTGAGGACACACAGAGCTGAAAATATTTACTAGGACCCTCTACAGAAAGTTTGCTGACCCCAGCTTTAGGACAAAATAAAGGCTAAGTTCAAGAGTGTCTGAAAATGAGGAACTGGCGAACACAGACAATAGACTGAAGTTCACAGGAGTCTACCCATAAAAATACAAAACAAAACAAAAAAAACCCATCTGGAGTTCCTGGGTGCCTCTGTCGGTTAAGTCTGACATTCGCTCAGGTCGTGATCTCACGGTTTGGGAGTTCGAGCCCCGCATGGGGTTTTTTGCTGATTAGGATTCTCTGTCATTCCCTCTCTCTCTCTGCCCCTCCCCCACAATCTCAAAATAAAAACGAAACCTTTGACAGTTCATTCAAATATGGTGCATGATCCCAATTTGTTCTGTATTCCCCGGAAGCTGTTGGGGTGAGTTTATTGGTGAGTGTGTCTCCACCTAAAACCACATTGTCAAAATATTACTTTTTCTGAGCTTTTTTTGTGTTTGAGAGAAAGTTGTTCAGCCAAAAGGTAGTTATAGTTGCTGCGCACCTTCCCCAGCACTTGGTATTGGCAGTATTTTCTTATTTTAGCCATTCTGATATGTAGTGAAATCTCATCATGGTTTTAAAGGGTTTTGGTTTTTGGTTTTTGTTTTTTGAGAGAGAGACAGTGGGGGATGGGCAGAGGGAGAGGGAGAGAGAGAATCCCAAGCATGCCCCACACTCCATGCTGAACCTGACAGGGGAGGGGGGGGCGGGGTCGGGAGGCTTGAGCCCACCTGAGCCAAACATCAAGAGTCGCTCGCTCAATGGACTGAGCCACCCCAGGCACCCCTCATCGTTGTTTCAATTCACATTCTGCTAATGGCTGATGATGGTGAACATTTTTCCACGTGCTTATTTGCCATCTGCATATCTCGGTTGAAGTGTCTGTTCAAGGCTTTTGTTCATTTGTCAATTGGGTTGTTTTCTTACCGTTGAGTTTATCATCTTTATGTATTACGGGTACAAATCTGCTGTCAATATGTGCTTGGCAGCATTTTTTTTTCTTGGTCCGCAGCTTTCCTTTTCATTCACTTAATGGTGCTTTTCATAGAGCAAAAAATTTAATTTTGGTGGAGTCCCAATTTATCATTCTTTTTTTTTTTTTATGGATTGTACTCTTTGGTGTCACATCTAAGAAACCTTTGTCTAGCCCTGGTTCTCAAAGCTTTTATATTTTCTGCGAAATGTTTTAGAGTCTTATAAATACTACTTTTATGTTTATGATCTACTTGAGTTAATTTTTTTAAAGTGTGAGATTTCTGTTTTTCGTCTGTTTGGTTTGGGGGTGGGGCATATGGATATACATCCAATTGTTCCAGGACCATTTGTTGAAAAAGCTGTTTTGCAGTGGATTTCCTTGGCAACTTTGTCCATCAGTCAGCCATATTTGTATGGGTCTACATCTGGACTTTGTTTTTTTGTTGTTGTCTTTGAGAGAGAGTGAGTGAGTGGGGGAGGGCAGAGGGAGTGGGAGAGAGACTCTTAAGCAGGGGCTCTATCTCACGACCATGAGATCATGACCTGAGCTAAAATCAAGAGTCAGAAGCTTAACAGACTGAGCCATTCCGGCACCCCTATGTCTGGACTTTGTGTTCTCTTCCATTGATCTGTGAGTCTCTCCTTTTACCAATACCACATCATCAAGGTTACTGTAGTTTGTATCCATCTGAAAAATCTGTTAGTGTGATTCCTCCAACTTTAGTCTTCCTTTTCAAAATTATTCTGACTTTTCTATCAATTTGCCTCTCCATATAAATTTCAGAACCAGGTTGTTTATACAAAAACCTTGCTGGGATTTTGATTGGGATTGTGTTAAATGTATAGATAAGTTTGGGGGATTGCTTTAAATCTATAGATAAGTTCTTCATGTACGTCTCAGCCTACAGATCCTATACAGGTTTTGTTGGATTTATAGCTAAGCATTTATTTTCTTGGAGCTATTGCAAATACTATTGTTTTTCTAATTTTGGTTTCCAGTAGCTCATTGCTGGTATGTAGAAACACAGTTGATTTTTGTGTGTTGACCTTGTATCGTGTGCTGCAACTAAAGCAGTACGTAGAGGGATGTGTTTGCCTGTGTTTGATAAAAGGTGTTAAATCAATGACTTCAGCTTCCACTTGAAGAAACTAGAGTGGCGCCTGGGTGGCTCAGTCAGTTGAACGTCCAACTTTGGCTCAGGTCATGATCTCGCAGTTCATGGGTTCGAGCCCTACGTTGGCCTCAGTGCTGATGGCTCAACCTGGAGCCTGCTTCGGATTCTGCGTCTCCCTCTCTTGCTCTGCTCCTCCCCCACTCCTGCTCTGTCTTCCTCTCACAAAATAAAGTAAATAAATAAATAAATAAATAAACAAACAAACATTAAAAACTAAAAAAAGAAGAGCAAATAAAAGTACAAGCAGAAGAAGGGAAATGACCAAAGTAGAGCAGGAATCAGTGACTTTGGAGAGAGAAAAATAATAGGGAAAATTTAAACCAAAAGCTGATTCTTTGGGAAGCTCAAAAAATTCATCTCTAGCTTGATAAGGAGAAAAAGAGAGAAGAAACAAATGGCCAGTGTAGGAATGGAAGAGGTAATGCCACTATAGATTCTATTGGTTTTAAGAAAAGAGTAAGATTATTATGAGCAACTTCTGGTAATAAATTGGACAATTGACATGAACACAAATTCCTTGGAAGATCCAACTTCGTTCAGTTCACTCAACAAGAAATAGAAAACGTAAATAGCCCTATTTATTGTTGAAAGAAATTGAGTTTGTAGTTTAAATCTCACGAATACTCTAGGCCTAGATCACGTTAGTGGTAAATGCAACCACATATTCAAGAAAGACATAATACCAATTCTATGTAACCTCTCCCAGGAAATTAAAGAGGAAAGCATACTTTTCCACTGCATCTACGAGACAAACATTGCCCTGACCCCAAACCCACTGCAAGAAAGGAAAATTAGACAATTATCTGTCATGAACCTCAATACAAAAATTCTTAGCAAACTCATAACAAATCCAACAAGTTATATAAAAAGGATAATACATCTTAGCCAAATAGGGTTTACCCCAAGAATATAATGTAGGTTTAACATTCAAAAGTCAACTAATGTAATTTTCATATCAATACAGGAGGAAAACCATGTGATTAATAGATGCAGAAAGCACATTGACAATTCAACACTAATTCACGATAAAAGTTCTAAGCAAATTAGAATTTTTTTTGTCTCATATTCAACTCTACCTCTCTCTCTCATTAAGCCTAAGTATGACCAATAATATGACCTATATAAGTAGTTCCAAACATGGATGAGTGAATGAATTATAACACATGCAAATTAGAATTTAAAGTTGAATTTGGGGTAATGGGGTGGCTCAGTTGGTTAAGCATCCGACTTCCGTTCAGGTCATGATCTAGTGGTTCGTGAGTTTGAGCCCCTCATCAGGCTCTGTGCTGACAGCTCAGAGCCTGGAGCCTGCTTCAGATTCTGTGTCTCCCCTCTCTCTCTCTGTCTGCCCCTCCCCTGCTTGCTCGATGTCTGTCTGTCTGTCTGTCTCTGTCTCTCTCAAAATAAACATTAAAACAAAGGGAATTTCCTCAGTCTGAGAAGCCACCTCTACAAAAAAATCTCCAGCAGACAAAATGGTGAATGTCTTCCTAACAGGTCCAATGCAAAGATGTCCACTGTCATTACTCCTGAACATTTTACTGGAGGTTTTAACCAGTGCAATAGGACAAAACTTTAAAAGGCAGGAGAGAGGAAGGATTACAATTATGTTCAGAGATGAGTTGTAGAAAATCTGGTAGTGTCTACTGGATTAATAAGTGGGTTTAGCATGGTTTCCTGGATACAAAATTAATACAAAACATCAATTATATTTCTATATACTTCCCTTTCACAATCAGATATCAAAATTAGGGGCACCTGGATGGCTCAGTTAGTTGAGCATCCGACTTCAGCTCAGGTCAGGATCTCATGGTTCATGGGTTCAAGCCCCTGTCAAATCCCTGCTTGGGATTCTCTCTGTCTGTCTCTCTGTCTCTGTCTCTCTCTTTGTCCCTCCCCTGCTCACATACTCTCAAAACAAATAAACTTAAAAAAGTCTTTTTGAAGATAATAAAATTAATCCAATTCATGATAATGTCAGAAATTATCAAAATCTCAGGAATACATTTGATAAATGATGTGAAAAACAGTAACAACTATCAAAACATTGCCGAGAGCAGTTAATGAAGACCTAAATGGTCTACATTATAGTATTCACGGATTGGAAGCAATTTTCTTAAGATGTCAATTTCCTCCAATTTGATCTATAGATTCACTCAAACTCCAAATACGATTTTTAGTTTGGGGTACAAGTTTATGAAAATTGTGGTTTCACATGTCTATTTAAATGCAAAGGGCCCATGATAGCCAAAACAACTTTGAAAACTACAAACAAATTTGGAGGGGCTATCTACATGCCTTCAAGACTCACTACAAAGTTACAATAGTCAGAATAGCATGGTATTAATTTAAGGATAGATCAGTGGAACTATCCAGAGTCCAGAAATAGAACTACACGCACATGGTCACTTCGTTTTTGACAAAAGTGGAAAGGCCATTCAGTGTGGGAAGGATGATTTTTTTCAACAAATTGTCTTGGAACAACTGGCTATGTTAAAAAGTCTGCAAACCTTCCTCACACCGTGTGTCAGATGTAATTCATGATGGATCATAAGCCTAAATGTACAACTCAAGGAAGAAAACAGGACAAAATCTTACTGTCTGTGTTTGGCACAGATTGCTTACACAGGACACAAAACTTATGAATTAGAAAAAGTCCACCAGTGGGATTGGTATAAAAGTAAAAATCAAAATTAAACTTTTTGTTATTTTATTTAAAAATATTTGTTTTATGTTTATTTTTGAGAGAGAGAGAGAGAGACAGAATGTGAGCAGGGGAAGAGGCAGAGAGAGAGGGAGACACAGAATCTGAAGCAGGCTCCCGGCTCTGAGCTGTCAGCACAGAGCTCAATGTGGAGGCTCGAACTCACAGACTGTGAGATCATGACCAGAGCCAAATTCGGACGCTTAACCGACTGAACCATTCAGGTATCTCCTGTTTTGCTATTTAAAAATCACTATTATTCAGGGTGTCTGGGTGGCTCAGGCTAGTTGCCTGTCCCGAGAGGCTTTCTCTGTCTCCCTCAGGTAGGCAAAGGCACAGCTTCTTTCTGGTTCATCTGGGCTGCTGGGACTGGGACAGGCCTCAGTCCCTGTGCTGAAATGAGGCGTGAGCCGCGGGGCTCCCCCTTGCAGCTTGGTCTGCTGAGCAATGGCGAATGCCCGGTAAACTTGGCTTGGGCACAATCCCCAGCAGCTTCTGCTTCCTCTGGGCTTCCACGATGCAAACATTCTTCCTGAAGGTTAAGAAAAGAAGGAAGAGCAGGCATGAGAAGGGAAGTTGCCCATAGCCTGTATTACAAAAGTTTGCAATCTCTACCCAGATCTCAAGTTCTTGTCCTGTCTGAGCCGCTCCCTTGGGGCTCAGTTGTCAGGCTCCCTTGAATTCCTCCAGAGCTGGGAGCGGGGCCCAGAACCACAGAGGCTGAGTTCCTCAGGGGCTTTGTATTCCTCACGGAGAAATACAACCTCCCTTGGCCCTGAATAAGCAGCAAATAGCTTATGTGGCCAACCCCTGCCAGACCCCCCACGCCTTCTCAATACTTTCGAATGTTCTCAACCAAAGCAATCTGCCTAGCATGCTGCAAAGGGGCAGTGAGCTCATTTTCTTGCAATGGGGAACTTGTATTATAGGCATACCTCCGTTTGGCACTTGCATGGGTTGCAATCTATTAAGCCTGAAAAAGTTAGGTGTCTAAATTCAAGGATCTTTAATATTTGCCCACACATACACACGTGTGTACGGCACACACGCACACATACACATACACATGCACGCTTGCCTGCCTACATTATTTCTGTCTTTAAATAGTCCTCATTCCTCTGCTATTATGATACAGGAAAGTTGGCCATATGAGATTAACTTCAGGAGAACCACTCTGGGGTTACATGTCAAGGAAGAGGAGACGATGACCCGTGAGTGCTTTAACATTTCTTTGGGTCCCTGTGGTTCCTGCAAGCGTCTGTAGGGATGGGGATGCCATCCCCGGAATCACAGCAGGGGGCACCCGAGGAGCATGTTCACGTCTCTGAATTGCACTTGGAGAATTTTGAGAACAGCAGAGGCAGGGGCCCTGTGAGGGTCTCCTGTCACACATGTCCCCTGGGATTCCGTAACGAAGCAAGCGTAGGATCACCTCTGAGGGCTCCTGTAGCTTCTCAAAATCAGAAGCCTTGTGAGGGGCTGGAAGGGTGCAGCCAGCACTGTATGAATGGTGGGGAAACAGACACCAGCTTAGAAGGCTGTCTTTCGCCCCGCGTACCACGTCCTGATGTTATTTGCATGGTTGTGGTCCCAATGGACTAAAGTGGTTGATAGCAAGCACCGTGGCCAAGGGGGAAGAGGTTTGAGGCGATGCAGGGAATTACAAGCTCAGGACAGTGACAGTAGCTTCATCTGGTCAGGGTTTCATCAGAGATCCCCTCAGGGCTACAAGGACCTAACTTAATAGCTTCTTGGGCAACCCTGGCTTGATCCAGGTGCCCACCACATTCCCCCAATGGACAACCTGTGTGGCCCCCAAACCTCTTCCTCTTACCCCAATGCCCCTTATTATTTCGGTCTGCATGCCACCCTTTTCCACCCACAGCACCCAGCCCTCCCTGGGTCCCCCTTCCACAGCGTCTACCTCTGTCTGAGATCCCAGCAGGGGGGGCACCCACCAAGAAAGCAATTGCAGTGCTTTTATTGAGAGGAGCCAAGAAAAGGTGGCAGTGGAGTGGGTCCAGATAAAGATGGTGGCGCTCGAGGGAGCAGGACCGTGTCCCCACTCAGGCCCAGCTCTAGGGGCTCCCGTGGGAAGTGCGTCCTCAGCAGGGCCGCCGTCCTCAGGACTGGGTGCCACTGACCGTGCAACAGCTGTGTCTCATGTTTGCTGAAACGGATCAAGAAGAACAACTGAGGCAGAGAACACAACATCGAAATAACTCACCCGGTCAACTCCCTCTGTGGGGGTCAAGGATATGGGGCTTGTCAGTCAGCCCCACCTGACTGCTTCCTGGGGAACAGGTTAGGAATGTGGATAATAAAGCACCTACTGTGTGGGGGGCACATGGCTGTGTTCCTCAACCACACCTGCTCTCCAAGTTGGGGGTGCTATTATTTTCATCTTCGTCTTAAGCTTATGGAAAGTGAAACGGAACACGTCAGTCACTTGCTCAAGGTCATACAGTGGGTGCAATGAGGTAGGAATCTCTGATTGGCCCCAAAGTGCTGCCGTAAGTCAACTCTGCCGCAACGTCTGTCCAGACGTGAGGGATCCAAATGGATTCCCGCCATTGTCTTTTGTTGGCCTAAGGCACCCAGACTTCTTTGGTGCCACTGGGGATGGTCCAGTCCTTGCCCTGGCCATGCCGAGCCCTCTCCCCAGGCTGCTGTGGCTTACCCAGAGTTTCAACTCACCCTGGCTGCAAGACATGGTATCCAGTATCACCAACAAGGCTGGACAGGTGACCTAGGCCAGAAATGCAGAGAATGCCTTCTGGGGGTGAAGTCATAAGTAATGGGAGACAGGAGGCAAGAGGGAGCTGGGCAGATGAAGTCAGCTCTGCCCCTCTCTGTCATGGCGGACTCCTTGCTTGCGGGGCAAGGAGCCACTTCTAGATCTTTCACCCAATTCACTGTGCAGGTCGGAGCCCCTGTGCACACACATGCCGCTCCCCACACTGGCCACCTGATAAGGTCCAATGCATCCTTCAAGCTTCCACTCAGGTAGCTTCTTCAAAGCCTGCCTTGACCCACCCAGGTGGGTCGAAGGGGACAGGACACAGGGCGTAGGACTGGCCAGCCTCACCTTTGTGTCCACACTGAAACCTACACCTTGCCCAGGGCATGCCCAGGTTCCCAACGGGAGTCCAGGTGAGCTGTGTCAGGTACGCTGAGACTCCTTGCTCTGGTCTTTCAACACCAACCACTGCCAGCTCAGCCAGAAAGGTGACCACCCCACCAGAGTGTCCCTACTCTGGAGGCTAGAAGTCTGAAAGCAAGGTGACAGCAGGACTGGTTCCTTCTGAGATGCTGAGGGGGAATCTGCTTCATGCCTCTTTCCCGGCTTCTGGTGGTCTCCACTGCAATTTCCGCTTTCATTTCCCATAAATACACCCCTGCGTGCGTGTGTGTGTGTGTGTGTGTCCAACTTTGTCTCCTTTTCTAAGAACACCAGACCTATGGATTAGGGTCCATCCTAATCACCTCTAAAACAGTCATTATTGATTACCTCTGTAAAGACCCTATCTCCAAATGAGGTCATATTCTGAGGTACTGGGAGCTTAGGACTCCATGTCTTTCTAAGGGACACAATTCCACCCAAAACACACCTTATAGTCACAGTTGCTCCTCTGAGGGAGGTTCTGGTTTAATCGTCTCTATTTTAGAGGTGAGGAAACTGAGGGTCAGAAAACTTTGGTAACATATCAAGTTCACACAGCTTCTACGGGCTGGATTTGACTCCAGCCGGCCCACTCTGAAATCCAGGCTCCCACTCACTTCCAGCAGCATCAGTGGCAGCAGTGAGGAGTGAAGGCATTTTGGGTGGGTGCCTGCGATAAGCACGGGCATAGCAAGTGCGGGGGGAGTGAGGAGAGTGGACTATCTGGGGGGCTGAAGGGGGTAGGCAGTGTGGCCATGTGGTATACATGGTTTATGGTGGTCTGTAGGGCAGGTGGAGTTATTAGGGTTTGATGAATAGGGGGCAAAGTGCTTTAATCGGAGCCCAGATGAGAGGTGATCCCAGGAAGCATAAGTTGTATCAAACCAAAGATCAGGTCTGCTTCATTCATCTCTGTCTCCTCAGGACTGCCTCCTGGGGCTGGCCCAAGGAAAGTTCTCGATTAATTCTGTTGGATGAATCAAAGAATACAGACACAGGATCAGAATGGGTTGGGACACGAGGCGGGACGAGGCCATCCAGAGATGCTGTCATGTTGAGACACATGCCGCCATTTTTGTTTTCCCGCCAGGATCCGCACACTCAGCCCCCGCCCCCACCCCCACCCCCACTCTCAGTCAGAATGGTACTCCTGGGACTGGCACCAGTGCTGGCTTCCAGGACGGGCGGGGAGAGCCGGCCTGGGGCCTGGCTAGTCTGAGCACTACATTGTCAGTTGGCACCATGCATGATAAAGTCCACGGGACTTAAACCACATATATTTGGGGTGCCTGGGTGGCTCAGTCTGTTAAGCATCCGACTCTTGCTTTCAGCTCAGGTCATGATCTCACAGTCCATGGTTGGAGCCCCACATTGGGCTCTGCACAGATGGCAAGGAGCCTACTTGGGATTTCTCTCTCCCTTTCTCTCTACCCCTCCCCAGCTTGCTTTCTCTCTCTCTCTCTCTCTCTCTCTCCAAAAATAAATACATAAACATAATTTTAAAAATTTCTTTTCTTTTACTAAAATGTATCTAATTTTAACAAATTCACATCTTTTAATTTACATTCATGCTTCTCTAATCTGCACATTGTGAGAATAGTAAGGTTGATATTTTTATCCCTTTCCTGTGGCCCTCCATAAGTATACTTTATATGCTAAATCAATGGTAAATTAATAGAATCAAGTTGGAGACTCAATCATGCTGCTGGGAGAGATGGAGAAGTTACATTTTCTAACCAGAACTGTTCATCTCTCTCACTACTCATTCTCCCCAGAGATTAAACACACACAAAAAGTGGGACACTGATCTCTGTTCTTCCTTTCCAGGGAAAGGAGACACAAGAGGAATGGAATAATGGAACGCACAATCTGAGGTCACTTCTGGAGAAGATTCCTACATGTGAGTTCAAGGAACCCCGGCACCAGGGTGGAAGGCACGGGTCTAGGGCCTCTGCAAATAGCTTCAGTCAACTTGACATCCCATATCGCAGAGGCAGTGATCATTGATTTTGCCTGATGTCCACGGAAACCTAATGCCACTTCTGATGCCTTGGTTGCTCACTAACACCTTCAAACATCTGATTTCTGTATTTTATCTAGATTTCTACTTGTTCTTGGAGGAAGCGTTGGTCTTTACAAGCTATACCATCATAAGCAAGAGTGAAAGTCTGTAGGACTTTTTTTCTAGCCTTTAGTTTTCCTGTCTGTCATAACTTTGGGTCTTTCTCATGGATTATCACTTCAACTATTTATTATCCTATTTCTTTCACTCATTTCCTTTGTGGGTTATAATTATTCGTGTGTTAAACCATTTAAGTTTATCACAGAGCAAGGAGTGGCATAGTCAAGTCAACCCGCGGGAACTGGTCAGTGAGATTTTCTTAAACGCTAAGGTTTGAACACAACTCTAAAGTTTGAACCTCCAGGTGGCGCCATTTCACGAGGAATTCGGAATCTCCTGGCACATGTGCAGAATACCCTCGGCCGCTAGGAGGAGCCCTTACGTGCCATTCCTGGACGCAGTGGTCCAAGTGGCCAAAAAATGAGTGTCACTTGGATTTGTACTTGTTCATGACAACGGAGCAACTCTTCTATTTTTGACAAAAGAAGCCTCTGCACGATCATGCCAAGTGTATTTACCGGCCGTCCTTCAGATTTCACACTCATGGAGGAGGAGACAGAAATTGAGGGCAACACAGGCTGACGAAATTATGAGACCAAAACAGAGTTGAGGGGTGACTATTGAGGGCCAGAGGTAACAGATAAATGATCACGTTGGTGGTGCGTGGGGGAAAATGGATGGAAGAATTAGGGGAGAGATTTAGAGGAGGTAAAGATGACTTAACGTGCTGTGCTTGGAGAGGAATGACACTCTCTGGATCTATGGTTCCTGTTAAAGGGATGATCCGAGTAAAGCACTGTGCTGCGTGTTTTACATGAATACATTATTTAGTTTCTAGAATTTTCTTTTAAAGAAAGAGTGGTGTCCATTTACTGAAACTGAGATAAATGACAGTCCCAAGCTCACATAATCCATAAACTCCAGAGCTGGAGAAGTAGATCATGCCTCAAATCCTTGATATTACTCACCAATCTCCCTGCCTCTGCCCTCTTGGGAAGGCATCAGAACACCCAGCTTGGGATGTCCCATGAGTAGACTGAACCAAAGCTGGAAGGATGGATCCATTTTCTCCCTTAAATGGTACTAGACGTATTTCCTTGCTATTGCTACAACTCCTTTCTCTGGAATTATCTTTATCTTTGTCACTACCATCAAATGTGGGAAATTAGGATTTCTTAGTACAGAGGCCAGTGTCAGATGTCAAGGACTTATGTATGCCCTGAAAAGAAAAATAACTGTTTGTCACCATGAGCTGACAATCATCCCAGGTTACCAGTCAGTCAAAGCACCATCCACAATGGAAACCAAATATATCACCTGAGATTGGATCAAACATAGGCTGAGCATGAATTTAACCACTGTCTACCCTTTAAAATCCCCCCACATAAAAAAAATGATATTAAAACAACAATAGTGAGTGCCTGGGTGGCTCAGCCGGTTGAGTGTCCAACTCTTGCTTTCGGCTCAGCATGATTTCATAGTTCTGCGAGTTTGAGACCCATGGTGGGCTCCATGCTGACAGCACAGAGCCTGCTTGAGACTCTCGCTCCCTGTCTCTCTGCCCCTCCCTCTCTCTCTCTCTCTCTCTCTCTCTATTAAAATAAACAAATAAACTTTAACAACAACAACATCAACAACAATAGAAGAAAGCAATAAGCCCAACACTACTGGGGGGGAAGTTCACAACTTTTAACTACAAGTGTTTAAGACTTCCTGGTCGATAGAAAGCCGATAGCGAGGATGAAGTCTACCGAGAAATGAATTCGGAGGCAAACTCAAGTCCAAGCGTGTGCTGGAGAAAACCCCTGTAGAGTGAGCTCCTTTTTGTACAAAAGAGAAATTGAGACTTTGAGTGGGACTTAAACAATTGTTAAAGCTGAAAATAGGAAAGGATGAGATTAGAAATACATAACCAGATTGGGAGCTACCTCATCCCCATTCTCCATCCTGTGTTTCACCTTAAAAGATGGAAGTAAAAAGTTGTACAGCTTTGTTTAGGTAAATATTTTCTTTAGGTACATTAATTACAAGGACAGCTGAGGAGGCTGAAGGGAGACGATATCATAAAAATATTATGTAGGATCAATATCCAATGAGCCAAAAATTGGCAGAATTTCTGGCCCCTGGCAATGGTGTTGATGACATGCTTTTGTAGATGTCAAGAGTATTTGTGAAGAGAATGTAAATTATTGGGACTTTAGAGTTTGTTGGCACTTTAATTTTTTTCTCAGTATGACTCAGAGTCCTGTCTACGTTAGGGCTTCTCTCTTCCTTTTGTAATTCTGCAAGTTGTGCATTTTCACCCACACAATCACTTAGGAAGTAGTCTCTTCTAGTGTTGACCAGTGTCCAATAAAGGAAATAGAAACCATTCTAAGTATGCTGGGCAGGGAGAATTTCATCCAGGAATTGGTAATAAAGGTGTTTTTTGAAGGGCCAGCAAGTAGGGAATACATTACCCAAAAAATACAAAAACACTAACTTGAAGGGATACATGCACCCCTATGTTTGTTGAAATACTATTTCATTATTCTCAAATAAAGTAAACATTATTTACAATAGCCAAATTATGAAAGCAGCCTAAGTGTCCACCAATGGATGAATGGAGAAAGAAGATGTGGCATATATATATGTATATGTACATATATATATATGAATATTATTCAGCCATGAAAAGGAAACATTTTGCCATTTTTAACAAAGTGGGTGGAGCTAGAGAGTATTATGCTAAGAAATAAGTAAGTCAGAGAAAGATAAATACCATAGGATCTCACTCATGTGTGGAATTTAAGAAACCAACAAAATGAGCAAAGGAAAAGAGAGAAAGAGAAAGAGAAACCACAAAACAGACTTTCAACTGTAGAGAACAAACTGATGGCTGCCAGAGAGAGGTGGATGGGGGGTGGGCGATGGGTGAAATAGGTGATGGGGATTAAAGAGCACACTTCACGCAATGAGCACTGAGTAATGTATAGAATTGTCGAATCACTACATTGCATACCTGAAACTAATATAACGCTGTATGTTAAGTATACCGGGATTAAAATTAAAAACGTAATTGAAAATTTTAACAAAAGGAAGTAGGGAATAGAAAAAGTACCCATTGATTGAAAATTGCAGGAAGACACTTCCACCCCTAGAATTGGAAGAGAGAAAGAAAAATGGTGTTGCCCGGATCCCACGACTGCAGTTGAAGAATATCACTGGAGGGAAGTCTCGTGAGCCCATGACAACTTCATATGGATAGAGCCCTCCAGTCACTCGAATGAAGCCTGCATGCCATTGTGACATTGAGAGGGCTTTAGGCCACAGTGGGCCCGTGCATAGCAGTTGTCTTAGCTTTTGTTTGCCATTGATTTGCGGATGACTTTGACAGAGCTCTGGAGTTGGGGTGGAACATATGATTGTAAATGGATGTTTAAGAATTTGTGTATCTATTAGAAAACGTGTCCCATAAATTGAGACCCATCCGAATCATTGTTGAGTAGAATTCTCCAGAGGAGACTGTATACTAAAATAAATGGAGTAACACATAACAGTAAGAGGTTCTGGACAAAGCTGTAAGGTCTTCTTCTAGTGGATGCATCATTGCAATGTTTCTGTACGTTTGAAAATGAAAAACTGTGTTCCCGAGGTAAAATGTATTGTGTGGAACACAGCTTCTTAGCCCATCCACAGAGTGTACATGATCTAGCTGGGTCGTGGGAGTGCCTGCTGATTGGGAGTTGATGCGTGAAGTCAATTTACAGGTGGACATAGGGTCTTCAAACTCTGGTGTGTGTCCCAGATGGCCCCTGGACCGGATTCCCAGCACTATGAGCTGAGCAAGTAGGGCAGTGCACACAATGAGGAAGTGTTATGGAAAATTGAGGAGCATCTCAAGCATTTCTGATGTTTTCCTACCTTCTTCCTTCTAGGTAAGGATACAGAAAAGAGATGTAGACATCACAGGACCATCACTTCATGGCAAGAGTTGGTGAGTAAGGGGGAAAAATTACAATCTCTGATGTCCAGTAGCCTTTGATGCCCAGGGTGTGGGGTCCCTTTGTAGCTCCCAGCTTGTAGCAGGATGTCTGAGCCTGCGTAGGTACGTGGGTATGTGGTCTGCAAGATGTAGTCAGTAGGGGTACATCAGGTCACACATTTCTTTGATGAACCTCAACCCATCAATCCTGTAGGCTCCACTGTGAGGCAAGAAGTAACAAATGGCTTTGAGAAGTTTACAACATAGAGTACATTGGTGTTTTGTGTCCCCATAGAGATGTTTACAACTTGGGATAAAGATCCAACACAATTGTTTAATGCTTCTTAAATATATGATGTAAAATATTGTTAATAAGTCCTCTTAATGAGCAGAAAAAGCCCTACTTTGATTTTATGTATCTACAGATATGATTTATTGCTAAATGGAGGCAATTTTATTCATGCTTTTCATCTTTATAAATGTGAATTCTGAAGATACTTCTCTCTTTTCACATGTGAGAAAAGAATGAGTATGTGGTAGCTATGTCATTCTATTCTTTGAATTGTTTTGAGCTATAAGCTAAAGATGCCACTGTCATTTTTCACGTTGTATTTATACAGCTTATCATTGTAATTATTTTTGTTTTTTTATATGTATGAAATTTATTGACAAATTGGTTTCCATACAACACCCAGTGCTCATCCCAAAAGGTGCCCTCCTCAATACCCATCACCCACCCTCCCCTCCCTCCCACCCCCCATCAACCCTCAGTTTGTTCTCAGTTTTTAACAGTCTCTTATGCTTTGGCTCTCTCCCAC
Organism: Lynx canadensis; assembly: GCF_007474595.2. NCBI lineage: Eukaryota > Metazoa > Chordata > Mammalia > Carnivora > Felidae > Lynx > Lynx canadensis. The sequence continues at coordinate 106,340,810 of NC_044312.2, forward strand.
TCTAACCTCTTTTTTTTTTTCCCCTCCCCCATGGGTTCCTGTTAAGTTTCTCAGGATCCACATAAGAGTGAAACCATATGGTATCTGTCTTTCTCTGTATGGCTTATTTCACTTACCATTACACTCTCCAGATCCATCCACGTTGCTACAAAAGGCCATATTTCATTTTTTCTCATTGCCACGTAGTATTCCATTGTGTATATAAACCACAATTTCTTTATCCATTCATCAGTTGATGGACATTTAGGCTCTTTCCATAATTTGGCTATTGTTGAGAGTGCTGCTATGAACATTGGGGTACAAGTGCCCCTATGCATCAGTACTCCTGTATCCCTTGGATAAATTCCTAGCAGTGCTATTGCTGGGTCATAGGGTAGGTCTATTTTTAATTTTCTGAGGAACCTCCACACTGCTTTCCAGAGCGGCTGCACCAATTTGCATTCCCACCAACAGTGCAAGAGGGTTCCCATTTCTCCACATCCTCTCCAGCATCTATAGTCTCCTGATTTGTTCATTTTGGCCACTCTGACTGGCGTGAGGTGATACCTGAGTGTGGTTTTGATTTGTATTTCCCTGATAAGGAGCGACGCTGAACATCTTTTCATGTGCTTGTTGGCCATCCGGATGTCTTCTTTAGAGAAGTGTCTATTCATGTTTTCTGCCCATTTCGTCAATGGGTTATTTGTTTTTCGGGTGTGGAGTTTGGTGAGCTCTTTATAGATTTTAGATACTAAAATCAGAGTGGGGAGCCTGCTTCTGATTCTGTGTCTCCCTCTCTCTCTGCTCCTCCCCCGTTCATGTTCTGTCCCTCTCTGTCTCAAAAATAAATAAATGTTAAAAACAATTAAAAAAAAAAGAGGACTTTGTATATGCAATAAAAACTAGATTCTATGGCACAAAAACAGACACATAGACCAATGGAATAGAATAGAATCCCCAGAACTAGACCCACAAACGTATGGCCAACTCATCTTTGACAAAGCAGGAAAGAACATCGAATGGAAAAAAGACAGCCTCTTTAACAAATGGTGCTGGGAGAACCGGACAGCAACATGCAGAAGGTTGAAACTAGACCACTTTCTCACACCATTCACAAAAATAAACTCAAAATGGATAAAGGACCTGAATGTGAGACAGGAAACCATCAAAACCTTAGAGGAGAAAGCAGGAAAAGACCTCTCTGACCTCAGCCGTAGCAATCTCTTACTCGACACATCCCCAAAGGCAAGGGAATTAAAAGCAAAAGTGAATTACTGGGATCTTATGAAGATAAAAAGCTTCTGCACAGCAAAGGAAACAACCAACAAAACTAAAAGGCAACCAATGGAATGGGAAAAGATATTTGCAAATGACATATCGGACAAAGGGCTAGTATCCAAAATCTATAAAGAGCTCACCAAACTCCACACCCGAAAAACAAATAACCCAGTGACGAAATGGGCAGAAAACATGAATAGACACTTCTCTAAAGAAGACATCCGGATGGCCAACAAGCACATGAAAAGATGTTCAGCGTCGCTCCTTATCAGGGAAATACAAATCAAAACCACACTCAGGTATCACCTCACGCCAGTCAGAGTGGCCAAAATGAACAAATCAGGAGACTATAGATGCTGGAGAGGATGTGGAGAAATGGGAACCCTCTTGCACTGTTGGTGGGAATGCAAATTGGTGCAGCCGCTCTGGAAAGCAGTGTGGAGGTTCCTCAGAAAATTAAAAATAGACCTACCCTATGACCCAGCAATAGCACTGCTAGGAATTTATCCAAGGGATACAGGAGTACTGATGCATAGGGGCACTTGTACCCCAATGTTCATAGCAGCACTCTCAACAATAGCCAAATTATGGAAAGAGCCTAAATGTCCATCAACTGATGAATGGATAAAGAAATTGTGGTTTATATACACAATGGAATACTAGGTGGCAATGAGAAAAAATGAAATATGGCTTTTTGTAGCAATGTGGATGGAACTGGAGAGTGTGATGCTAAGTGAAATAAGCCATACAGAGAAAGACAGATACCATATGGTTTCACTCTTATGTGGATCCTGAGAAACTTAACAGGAACCCATGGGGGAGGGGAAGGAAAAAAAAAAAAGAGGTTAGAGTGGGAGAGAGCCAAAGCATAAGAGACTGTTAAAAACTGAGAACAAACTGAGGGTTGATGGGGGGTGGGAGGGAGGGGAGGGTGGGTGATGGGTATTGAGGAGGGCACCTTTTGGGATGAGCACTGGGTGTTGTATGGAAACCAATTTGACAATAAATTTCATACATTAAAAAAAAAACTAGATTCTGACATGGGCAGCTTGTCCTGAATTTTCTGGATTTCTAGGATATATGCAACCCCATATATTTTATATGAGGGAGACAGAGGCAGATTAAGAGACACAGAAAAGGAGAAGGCCCTGTGACGTCTGAGGGCAGAGATCAGAATGATGGGGGCAAGACAGGGAATGCTGGTTTCCAGCCATCAAAGCTGGAAGCAGCCATGAATAGATTTTCGCCTCAATCTTCCAGAGGGATGTGGCCCTGCTGACACGTGACTTCTGCCAAGTGTTACAGAATGAGGACCTCTGTCACCCAAACTCTGATAAAATAATTGGTGTAAACCACCAAGTGTGGGGTAGTATTTTTCAGCGGCCACTGGAAATGAATCCAGGAGCCTAGGATGTACCCACATTTTCTGCATTGGGTATCTCTTTGTTTGGGGCATTAGCCAGAAAGGGGGTTCAGGGAAGGGAGAGTTGGTTGTAGGCAGACAGGGTGTATAGTTTTATATATTTCTTCGGATGTAACTGTGGCGCTTTGAATGCGGATGCTTCGATGGCAGCTGGATGCCGTTTCTGGAGCTCTTGGGAGAATGTGTGGGAAAAGGCATCAGCTCCAGGTGTCGGTGAGTGATCTAGTCCTGATGAGCAACGTGTGTGTGCAAAGTGAGAAAAGACGTAACTGAAGGAGGAACTCTGGAGAGTCACTAACAATTCAGAAGTGGACATAAGACAAATTGCACGGGACAGTTCATAGGATGGAACCCCCAGGGAAGGTGTGAGGACCAAGCAGTTTGGCTGTGTTTGTGATGAGGACAAAACATTAGTGATGCTGCTGGTTGGGAAGCATATGACTGGCCAGCCAGCTGGGCTGTGGGTATCCTTCAATACAAAACCATAGCAGGAATGTTTTCATTGCTCCTTGCCCTGGAACTCAGTTTTCACTCAAGGCCCTGTGAATGGGAAATGTATAAAATGATGCAGGATGATTCCTGCGCAAACATTTCCTCCTGTGATCCTGCTTTCTCAGGCCCCCATAGGTAAGTGGACATTAGTGCTCTGAACTTTACTATTGACAACACCCAATGGCCACTTTGCGGCAAAAGCCATCCCAGCTCAAGGCCGGAATGTGTTGGATAATAACAAGACAAATAGACAAGTGCAGGGCAAATGATTTATTGAAGCAAGATGTTGAAACCTTTACATTTTCCAGAAGATCAGGTAATCACTGCAAGACAGAGGTACTACGATGTAAGATTTAAATTACACACGATGCCGTGACTTTCCCCTGAAATAGATAAAGAAAGAGAGAGAAGGTTAGTCACACTGCCCCTGGGGATGACACATGAGCATAGACTGTCAGTCACAAGAAGTTGTCAGTAAAGTTTGAACTGACAAAAGGCAAGTAGAATGGGCACAAGACAGGAAACCGGGGAGGCTGGTCAACTAAATATACCTGAGGTGACTACAATAAACCGTGCAAGTCGTGAGAAAACCGTTCCCACAGTCTGGCAGATAAACCCAGAGGTGACTGAGAGTGAGGGTGAGGTTTCTAGTGGAAGGAGGAGCCTCCCTGAATCTTTCCTCTGATATGCCAGGGCAGAGGACTCTACTTTTTTACTGCAAAGGGGATACAGGGGCGAAAGACTGGAAAAGGGGTGGGAGGGGACTTTGGGGGTACTGGCTGGAGATTCCCAGGCTCATGGTGTGGCGATTCAACCCGATGACACATCTCCTGGGTACTGAAAATTCGGTCCCTGCGGGCATTTGTGATGGAAACTCGTGACCTCAATCCAGCAGTCGACGTGCTGAGAGTCCCCTTTAAGTATCTTATTTTTTGACAAAGAGGTAATTTAGGTGTGTCACCTTCACACGGGGACACAGGAGGCACAGCGAGCAAGGCATGTGGTTGTGGGCTCCATAAGGGATGGAATGGGAGGTGGGGAGTGGCGGAGGGGCCGAGTTGTGGTGGGGAGACGCCTTGGCTCTGCAGGAGCTGGCTCGGTGTCCCCCTTCTGCCCGCACCAGCTGTCCTCCATGCTGTCAGGAACCGAGCTGATTCCCTCCCTCCAGCTGTCTCCCTATTCAACATCCCAACAGCCGACATGAGATTCCCCAGTGACTGTGTCCACTGGGTGAGGGGAGCTCGCCCTCAGAAAAGCTCCCAGGCAGGGGGGCAGGCACACTTTGACCCTTTAACACCACTGCGTGGGGTCCCAGTTGTCCTCCTCCTCAGGGCACTATGGGGCACCTGGCGCCCAGGGAAGTGACCTGAGCAGGAATGTGCCCAGACTTAGTGTAGCTCCCACATGTAACGCCATCCACCCTGTGGCCACCTGTCACCCTCTCAGGAGCAAGCTGTGAGGCTCCGCCTCCTGTGCCCCTGACAGAGCAGCACCCTGAGTGCCTTCCTGGCCACTCAGCTGAGCAGAAGCCCCTGTGCACAAAGAAGAAAGAAGTTACCAATATTTGTGTAAGTGCCTTTCTTCTGGACTTGGAGATGTTATCTGTGCAACTCTTCACATCCAAAACGGCCTGAACGTTTTCTGGAGGTGCTTCATATTTTGCAAGTGATAGCTTGAAGACACTTGTAGGTGTCAGGAGAAAGCCTGAGATATCTGCAACAAAGGCTGGACAGGGCAACGCATTGGCTAGGGAAGAAAAAGAAATACAATCGATATAAGGAAAATCACACATTTCCTGTGGTTCCCTGAGGTTAGAACTAGACAGGAATCCCAGGGGTTTTATGATCTCATCCCACAGCAGTCCCGACATGGCAGCTGGGGCTTCCTCAGATCTCAGAGGAAGCACAGAAGAGCCAGGACTAGAATACTGGCTTACTAATCCCTAGTTCAGTTTTTATCCTTTTTAAAGCACATCCCTTTGTCTCCAGGACTCTCCTGGTTTGCTGACATTCACTTTCTTTAGAATTCAAACAATTAAGTTTTGCCTATACAGGATGACACCTTGTTTTTGTCTTGAATATCAGAGAAGAGGTCTCTGCCCCTCCCCCGTTCATGCTCTGTCTCTCTTTGTCCCAAAAATAAATAAAAACGTTGAAAAAAAAAAGTATTTTAAGAATATCAGCGAAGAGGAGGTTTGAGTATCAATTTTTTATTTTTTAAAAATGTTTTAATGTTCATTTGTTTTTGAAAGGGAGAGAGCACAAGAAGCGGGGTGTGGTGTGGAGAGGGGGTTACAGAGAGAGAGAGAGAGGGAGACATAGATTCCAAAGCAGGCTCCAGGCTCTGAGCTGTGAGCACAGAGCCGGGCGTGGGGCTTGAACCACACGGACAGTGAGATCATGACCTGAGCCTAGGTCCCACACTTCAACAACTACACCACCCAAGTGCCCCTGAGTATCAAGTTTGTAAATGAATAGCAGAGTGAGACCTTACCAGAGAGCGGAGAAGTGTGGGTAATCTGGAGAAGAGTAGATCAAATTATATATATGTTGGAGGATGCTACTTTGAGACTAAATCAAAGAATAAGATTGTTATTGGATGCAGGCATGGTAAAAAGTTAAACACACGCATACAAAACAACCCTCAGGTCACCAGTCTGAACATCTTTAAATCTTATACACAAAGTTATGGTTGTTTTATTTTCCCTGCAGTGATGTACAGAATTCCTTAGAGAGGGTGAGTGACAGGAACTGAGGCTCTTTCCTGAACCCAGTGGGATGGTGCGTAAGCCTGAAGTGACCAGTGTTCCTGGTGTGGGCTCTTTATCCCCCACCCCCTGTCTTTGTAAGCATGCTGCAGCTGGGAAGTGCCCTACTAGGCTCTGATCTGAGCCCTGATCATAGAAGTTGAGGGGTTCAATCAGAGGCCACGTGGGGAAAGAGGAGGGTATTTAAAAAGTCAGATGAAACAGAATGACTCAAGAAGATGTGGTCCGTATCACGGGTAAGAAGACATACAAAAATATTGTTGAATGGATGGCTAAAATTAATCTAGATGAACAGAAATCCCACGACTGCACTAACTGGTAGTACTCGTGGAAAAGCAGAGGACTGGCAGATACAGTGAGATCTACTCACTCGTAGATATAGTGAGTGCTGCTGCTTCCCACAGCCCCCTTGAAGACTTATTATTTAGAGACTCAGAGAACACTAGCTCTTCTGCCCCTTCTTCTTCCTTTTTTAAAGAAAGCCACTTAAGTTGACCTAGTTCAGAGAAGGGTACTCACCAGGGCTGGTGCTGGTCTGATTAGAAATGATACTCACCCTCATAGCAGCAAAAAGCCAGAGTGACCAGCAGGACACTCAGGAACAGCCTCATGGTTTATTTTGCTTTGAGTTTTCAGCTTTAGTGAAGGGTGAGCAGTTAGTGGCTGAACTCAGGAGCCTGAGGAGCCCAGGACTATTTATAGCTAGAGGGCCTCCCTCCTGCTGCCCAAATAAACATGTGGTCACGTCACGGGCCTGGCTTTCAGCCCTCCCTTCCTTAGTCAGGGCTCGTGCGATCTATCGGTGTCACAGACCTCAATGCCTGGGTCAATGTTTCTGTATACAGGCATTGTTGGCACCAGGCATGTCTCCTTTGTAGTAATAACTGAGGTTGTAGTTTTACAAGTGTATAGTCAGTTAGTTGATGCACACCGCCCTTGACATTAACTCCTTGACTGAAGATGCAGCCTCTGGTTCTGTTCAACTTTACTTAAGCATAGTGCCTGGCACACCGGGGAAGAAAATCAAATATTCTTTGAATAAGTGAAGGACCTGAATCAAGAAACCGCTACTCTTGGTTAGGGTATATCTTCAGTGTGAAATGGTGCTTGCTAGGCCGGGTTTGCCTCCGGGCAGGTGAGAGGCAGAAAGGTCAGTAGCATCAGAATCAGAGTAACAAATGAGTGGTTTTCGGTATCCCAAGATGCCACCGGGAAGACTCCCTCCCCAACTAATTTCCTATTCTAAGCTCAGATGTTTAAAAGTATCAGAAGATATTTCTTTTTTTTTCAATATATGAAATTTATTGCCAGATTGGTTTCCATACAACACCCAGTGCTCATCCCAAAAGGTGCCCTCCTCAATACCCATCACCCACCCTCCCCTCCCTTCCTCCCCCCCATCAACCCTCAGTTTGTTCTCAGTTTTTAAGAGTCTCTTATGCTTTGGCTCTCTCCCACTCTAACCTCTTTTTTTTTTCCTTCCCCTCCCCCGTGGGTTTCTGTTAAGTTTCTCAGGATCCACAAAAGAGTGAAAACATATGGTATCTGTCTTTCTCTGTGTGACTTATTCAAAAGATATTTCAAATCAAGTCAGGCTCTCCATTGACCAAAAGAAGCTCCTTGTTAGCTTTCTTGTCCACTGGAAGGGTCAGATCTTCTGAGTCATCAGGGTCCAGGCAATAGAGATATCCAAGGGGCTCATCCTTGGCCTCTCCCCATCTATGAGCAGCGTGCTCTCTGGCAGCACAGGGGAGGCATGTAAACTTCTTCCCGAAGGTATTAGGACATCAGTCTTGTTATACAGAGGGAGCCCCTGTGAGAGCCATTGCAGGGTATCTAGAATTCTGACATAAAGGAATAGCTGGAGGGGGGCTCCCGAGGGAAGGGCATGAAACAAGACAACATGGCATAAACCACGTGTCTTGGGAATGTCAGGTACCTAGGTTACCCCAAAACATGTAATACATGCAAGAGTACCGGTGGGAGAGGGAAGACTTTGTGACTGGAGAGGCAGGATGGGCCAAGTCAAGGGGAGTTTCCATTTGACTCTGTGTGATGTGGGAGCAGAATGGGTGGGTGAGGTGAGACACTTGTGGGTTCATTTGCACCAGCGCACACAGGCTGGGTCTCAGATCTCAAGTCAAAATCACACGGGCTTTTCATATCCATTATTGTGGTTATCATTTAAAAAAAGGTAATAATAAGAGTGTGCCAGGGTGTGGAGCAAAAGGAAGCATTGTGAATTTTGGGGGGAATGTAAAATGATGCGGCTTCTGAGGCTAAGAGCCGGACGTCCCTCAAAAAATTAAAAGTAGAGTCAGTCAGTCAAGTTCACTTCTGAGGACATATGCAAAAGAATTGAAAGCAGAGTCTCAAAGACATATTTGCATACCCATGTTTATACTAGCGTTATTCAATAGCCAAGAGGTGCAAACCACCCAGTGGTCATGGGTAGATGAATCAATCAATGAAATATGGTACATGCATGTAATATTCTTCACATTCACCCTTCTAAAGCAAGGAAACCCTGTCACGTGCTACAACATGAGTGAACCTTGAGGACAGTACATTAAGGGAAAATAGCCATTAGAAAAGACAAATACTGCAAGATCCCACTAATATGAGGTACTTCGAGTAGTCCGATTCATAGAAATAGAGACCAGAATGGTGCTTGGCAGGGGCTGAGGGATGGAAAATATGTTCCATAAAAGTCCAGTCCTCGAAGTCATAGTGAGCTGATTCTGCCTGAAATGTAGGTGCAAAACCTAGGTTTTGTAGGTGCAAATGGGTTGCAAAACCTCCTGTGGCCAATAACAGTGGCAATGCAAAGGGCAGCACGACTTTTTGCCTGCTAGCTATGGCCGGACAATGCGCAAACATAATTGATCATCTCCGATGATCGCTACAAATTTCCATGCGATTACATTTCCTCTTTTAAGTTGAGTCAACTAACTTGCAGAAGGCAAGGACCTTGCTCAAGCTCATTCAGTTCAGAAGACAGTAGGTCTCGCGCAGGCACGGTGGCTTGTGAATGATAAAGTAACAAAGTGGTACCTTCCGTTGGGGTGGGTGGGGGTGGTGACACGTCAGATGTAACGGAGGTGGATGGCATTGAAATGCTCTGCTTGCATCTCAGTTTCTGACTCAGTTGACTTCTTCTGGGTGATGATCCTCAAGCTAGTTTCTTCCTCTCTCTCTGTCTCCACTCTCTTCTTCTACTACTCTTTAAAAAGGATAATTTACTGACAACACCAAATGCTGGTTGGGATGTGGAGCAACAGGAACCCTCATTCATTGCGGGTGGGAATGCAAAATGGTACAGCCACTTTGGGAAACAGTTTGGGAGTTTCCTATGAAAGTGAACATACTCTTGTGTTTCTTCGTATTTACACAAAGGAGCTGAAGACACGTCTGCACAAAACCTGCACATGATGCTTTTGGCACTTGTATTCATCGTTGCCAAAATTCGGAAGCAATTAAGGTGTCCTTCAGTAGGTCAATGGCTAAAGAAACAGTGATCCCTTCGGACTTGGAATATAGTTCTAAAACTATGTGGCATTGAGCTCTTCAAGCTGGTTTGTGAGCCATGAAAAGGCATGGAAGACCCTTAAATACATATTACCGAAGAAAAGAAGCCAACCTGAAGAGCTGTGTACTATATGATTACAGCTATATGACATCCTGGAAAGGCAGAATTATTGAGATGGTAACCAACAGCAGGGTCTGTTGGTTGGGATGGAAAGAAGGATGAGTATACACACTGCAGAGGATTTGCAGGCTGGTGACGCTGCTCTGTATGAGACTATGATGGTGGCTACATGTCATTATGGATCTGTCAAAAGCCATCAAACATGTAAAACCTGAGTGAAATCTACTGCAAACTACTGACTGTGAGTGTTTATGATGTGTCTGTATGGGTTCACCGATGGTAACAATCATACCATCAGGTGTGGCAAGTTGATGGTGGGGGAGGCTGTGCATGTGTGGGGGTGAGGAGCACATTGGAACTCCGCGGGTTCTGCTCGAGTTTTCTGTGAACCTAAAACTTCTCTAAAACAATAAATGCTATTTGAAAAAGGGAAACATCTCGTTGAAAAAATTCCCTTCAAGCAAGAAAACAATCAGAAAAAAAAAAAATGAATCAATGGAACTGTCACCACATACAGATCATTGATCACCTGTCAGGAAAAATCTAAGTTGATCAACAGAAAAAAATACTGGAACTGATAAAAGTTCTTAATGTAGCTGAATATAAGATTAGCATGTAAACATCAATCACTTTCTGATCAGTCTGCTCTCCTCATGACATGACATCATGAAAAACAAGGATGCCATTGGGAACAGAACAATAGCAGCAACAAAAATATGTTGAAATGTATGTAAGTGGGAATATGCAAAACTGTAAGGATACAATCAAGAAATTTTACTTACAGAGATATAAAAGGAATCACAACATCAGAGGCATACACTTTTCTCCTTAAGGGAATAGTAGAACACTTAAGGAAGCCCATTATTCTCAAATTATTTTATAAATACATTCCAGCCCCACATTGGGCAGTTTTACCCTTTATTTTGAATTCACAGGAGCTGTTTGGATCTTTCAGAGCAGAATGTGTTCATCTTTTGAGCGGTGTGAGCAGTGTAGAAGGGCCCAACTTTAGGGACAGACCACTGGTTCAGCTCAGCTCTGGCACTTTCTACCTGCGGGGACATCAGCAAGTTACTAACCCTCTTGGCCTGGTGCCTCATCTGTCAAATAAGGCGAGAATAATAGTGCCTACCTCATCGGATTGATGTTAGGGTGAACGAAGTATTAAAGGAAAATGCTCAGCACAGGGTCTGGCAGTAAATGGCAGCTACTTCAGTATGTAACAGAAAGGAAAATGTGGAACTAGAATATCAAGCCAAATAAACCAGCTCACTCCCAAGTAGATCTCGAACTCACTCGAACTGACTCTTCCAACGAGGAATGTTTATTTATCCTAAAGGCTAGCAAAGTGTGCTTCAGAGTTTGGCTTCGGTTCCGTTGGGATGTCTCTCCGGTAACGTGGGATTTCTCTCAGTTAAGATTTCCCCCCATTCCTTTTTGGTCACTTGATGTATTGTTATATGACCACATTGAAATTGCCGTTGTGATTTTCAATTCCTAAACACCGAATACTGGAACTAAAGGCATAGGAGAGTGGTGGGTGGCGATAGATATCAGGTATCTCCAAGGCACACAGGGTCTCGGGGCCCCTCTTCACAGAAGGATGTGCTGGGCACACGTGTCCTTTGGTTGAGGTTGAGATCCCAGGGATTCTCTAGAGTTTGTCCATAAGTCGTTAACATATACGTGTGGCACGGAAAGATTTAAGACATCGCTTCTGGATCATAAGGGCTACAGATCCTGTTACGATGGGTGTGTGATGTGGTCACACTGGTTCTCATGTCCCATGTTCCCCCGAGACGTATTCTGGCTCCAATGTATGAAGACAGAGGTGTGTATGTCATCCATCAGATCTTACACGGCATCGACTCTGTGTGTACAGATCTCTAGACTCCAGAAAAGTCATTTGAAGTAATATTTTGCGGAACACAAACTTTTTTCTATGGGAAGTGTTTCTGATTCCTTGCTTTGGATGAAATCAGAGGACTTATTTTCACTGGATGATAAGTCATTAGAAATAATTTTGAGTGATAGGTCACAATGTCATCTTTAGCTGGTACCCAGGGGGATTCAAAGAATCGAGCGGCATGGCTTCCACAGACTCACTCTGTTCACATCTGTACATCCATGTGACGAGCATTTTCAGGATTTACATCTGTGAAGATGAAAAACATGAACCAAACTGTCTCATTTTGGCAATAAATGCTCTTCATGGACATACAAAACTAAAAAAGGCTTCACTCAGATCTTCAAGAGATGTAGTTAGGGGTGCCTGGATGGCTCGGTTGCTTAAGAGTGTGAGTCTTGATTTCAGCTCAGGTCACGATGTCACAGTTCATGAGTTCGAGCCCCATATCGGGCTCTGCACTGACAGTGTGGAGCCTGCTTGGGAATGTCTCTCTTCCCCTCTCTCTGCCCTTCTCCTGGTCTCTCTCTCAAAAAGAAATAAATTACCTTAAAAGAGATGTTTTTCCCGATACATTTTACATCATAGATTCAAGAAGTATCCAAAACTGAGATACGTATGTCTTTATGCAAAGCTTCAGGCATCTTTGATAGCACCCAAATCACCAATGTACCGGATCTCACAAACTCCACAAAGCCATTTTATTACTTTCTCCCTTGGCATTGTGCACTGTTGAGCCCATGAGATTTTTGCCTGAGTTTCCTCAGGGCAATATGTGAGCTGACCAAGCCATTCCTTTCTACTCTCACAGACTGCCTGCCAGCAACCCTCATACCCCGAAAGCGTGCTCAGACTTCTTGCTACCAGCTGTGAGCTGCAGAAAGGAAGCCCATGACATGGAGAAGGCCACTGGGCATCAGAGACGGTTTCCTTCACCCGTTTGCCAACTGTTGCCAGAACTCAATGGTCCTGTGGTGTCCGAATCTCTTTTCTGAGTCACACACAGGGGGAAAGAATGAAGGAAAACATCACAAATATTCAGTTTGGTACAGAATTTTCCATAAAAGTTTCTCATCGTGTGCACTGCTTTACTTGAGCAGTTCATGCTGGGAATCCAGTCCAGGTACCATGTCTTTCTTTGTTTCTTTTTTTCACTTTATTATTTATTTATCTTTGAGAGGGGGCAGAGGGCCAGAGAGGGAGAGACTGAGAATCCCAAGCAGACTTTCCACTGTCAGTGCAGAGCCCAATGCGGAGCTTGAATTCATGAGCCATGAGATCATGCCTGAGCCAAATCAGATGCTTAAGCGATTGAGCCACCCAGGTGCCCCCAGGCGCCCCTTCAGATACGATCTGGAGTTTGAGGACCCTTCCTCCAACTTCACATTGACTTCATACATTACCACCTGTTACTGGGGTCCTCCTCTTACCCAGCTGTGTCATGCACTCTCCCTGGATGGCATGACCCTTCCTTCCTTCCTTCCTTCCTTCCTTCCTTCCTTCCTGGGGAGGCAGAGGTTTGTTCATCCCATTCTGCTTCAGCAATAAAGTGTTAACTTTGTATTTGAAAATAGCCACCAACTCATAGATGATGATGCTTTGCTATGTACCCAAGAAGAACAGATACACATTTACCTAGCTCCATGGGTTGTGGATGAGTTAGTCCCTTTGCTCCATATGCACCTTCTCTGTGGCAATACTGTTCAAAATAAGACTAAGACGAACAGTGTTAACTCATGAGACAAAATTTTCCGCAGATTTGCAAAGTCTTGAACATCAACTCACTACCTTATATCATACCCCATTCTCAGACTCAGGCAAATTCATACACAAATCCACTGGCAAATTACACACTAAACTGATTACATGTAACAAGCGTACAATGGTCCCATGCCCCCCCCCAGGACACAAGAAACATACAGGCTGCAATTAAATGAGCTGTGAAGCACTTCACACATGAAATTGTCATAGGCCCATGAGATTTCCAGGGAGAAAGCCAGCATTTTTCTTCCGCCAACAGAAGACTCTTGAATGTCAAGGACTCGCCCTTCATCCCGATCTCCTTTTAAGTTAGAGTCAAGGCTACCAGACCAAGGTGAGACTCTGTTAGAATATATGTGTTCTATATGAGCGACTGGTGTCAGGGCAATCCCAGAGGGGAGTTCTTGCAGCATTCAAGGACAAGTGCTCCCCACTCTTCATGACCATCCCCACAGTCAGTCAGGTGTGCTGGTCCATCCCTGACGCACATGCTCTTCATTGTAAGTCGGGCCCCACATGTGAATGAGAAACTTGAAGACAGCAGGTCACAACCTCATCAAATGTACCGTTGAATAAGGGGGAACTTGAGTCTTCTGCCAACACTTAAGTAAATGGCACTCAGATGCCACTTAGGATGATGAAAATAAACAGATAGTCTCCACCTTTAGCCTAGGGACTATAGCAGCTTCCCTGTGGCGTGACTAACAGGTTGAGTGAAGTTGGTTATAAATTTTGGAAGAGCTGCATGAAGAAGGGGGCCAAATCACCTCAGGACTTGTGAGGTGTGCCAGGAAACCAATGAATTAATACTCACTGTACACATCTCAAGACTATCCTTTGCTTACGTTTATGCTTTGCTTATCAGAAAGACCTTTCTTCTTGAGTAGTCTTTTGTAGTGAAGTGGACAGTAAAGGTAACTGGCTCCTTGTGAGTATTGATCTTCACAATATTATTAATAATTTTGTCATAATTATTATCATTATTTTAGACAGAAAGAAAGAGAGAGCACGAGCAGGGCAGAGGTGCGGGGGGGGCAGAGAGAGGGGAAGAGAGAGAGAGAGAGACAGAGACAGAGAGAGACAGAGACAAAGAGGGGGGGAGAGAGAGAGAATCGTAACCAGGCTCCATGCGGGGCATGGGTCTCGATCCTATGACCCCGGGATCATGACTTGAACCGCAGTCAAGAGTCAGATACTCAATGGGCTGCACCCCAGTATTGATCCTCTTTAATCTCCATTATACTCTAATATTTATGTACACATAGCTTGAGCAACTTCCCCAATCTCTCATTGTAGATCTGCCACCCTGGGTTTAAGACATCAGACCTCAAGGAAGTTTTCTTATGCCAGCATTAGCCAGTACACAGATATTGACCAATAAAGCTTCTGTGTTGATTAATTAATGTATTTATTATGATAATAAGTCATGTTTTCATGTTGTAGGCAACAAACATACCAGTGATTCACTTTCCTACAGGTCAGGCAAGTGGTCTCCAGCAGGCTGAAAGCTAAAACCAAGTCTCTGTAGATTACATCACGGTGTGTCAGATAGGCTCTATATTTTCTTAGCTCTAGAGTTGCTTTGTCTACTCATCTCTCTGTCGCTAGAACTGAAGGCCTGTGAGTTACATATCCCAGACTCTCTTGCCAGTGCTGCCTTGTTAGGTTCTCCAGTGGAAGGCACTGCTGGGACTTTGAAGGTGGGAAGAGAGCAAACGTCACGTTTTCTCAGCTTTGGACGTCACCTCTTGCAGTGGTTGCAGAAGCAGGGTCTACCTTACCCACAGAGGCCCAGCAAAGACCGTGCTTTACAAATTATGGGATCATGGAAAATGACTCCCTGACCAGATGATATTCAGGGAGGCTTCTTGGCGGGTATGACAAGAAGATAAAGAAAGTGTCTATGTTAGAGTAACAGCCAACCTTCATCAACTGTGCACAGAGTCAAAACAGAAAGGCCTGGACTCACTGCATGCTTGGACCTGAACAACATGGACTTTTGGGGAAGCGGGCAAAACTGCAAACAGGTGAAACTCAGGTTGGCTGTAGCTATTTGCCGGTGCTCTGAATCAGTTCCTTCCACCCCAATTCCTGGGTTGCTTGGACCCACAAGCAGGAATCCTCTCTGGAAGTGAGCTCAAATTATCTTTGGGGGTTTTTTATACTCCTCTGTGCCCATAGCCCTAAAACTAGGGAAAACACTTGTCTGTCTGTGTTCCCCTGAGTATGCTCACTTCTGCGCAAACCGATGAACAGGACTCAGACACATCTGTTTCATCCCTTTAACACCCCGCACGTCTATCGCTTCTCCACCCATGTTCACTTTTAAGTGAAATTCCAGAATTCCTTCCTGTATCAGAAGCCACTTAGGATCTCCATCCCCAGTGGGATACAAGTTCTTGGAGTGATATTGCTTTGCACTTCTGGCTCAGTGGGATTGTTAGGTCCCCTCACAGGGAAGGCTTTGCTGCCCCATTGAAGAGAATCATTTACAGGCTTCCGGCCCCCAGTGTTTCTGGTTTCCATCCCCCCACCCCCACATCTTGCAATAATCTCCAGTAGCCCAGAGAGTAAACACATGATGCAATGCAAGTCAGACCATGCCGGGGCTCCCATATCTTTGCTGATGATTCTTGGGTTTTGTACCGTAGTCTGGAATTATCTTTTCTTCAATTCCATTGTCACTTCCTCACCATCAAGTCTCTGCCCAGGAAACCTTTTCTCTCATTGATAGTCCCTCCACCGGGTCCTCCCACTGACCAAGTTCTTACACTCATCTTCATAAATTTTTTAATGAACATGCATTTTGTAGGGCCCTAGGGTAGTTTGCACCCAAATTTGCCACTTTGGCGTATTGATTATCTGAAATAAATTGAACTGAGAGACAATCGGTTCAAGAAGGACACTCAGACTGTCCTCTGTTGCCCTGAAAGCAGGAAATAAATCTCCCCATATAAGTTGTTTTCCCTGTATTGGGAAGTCAAGAGACATCCTTATCGCCAGAGATAGAAAATTGAGAGCCCAGAAGACTCTCCTTGTTACTTTTTACTGACTTGTCACTGCAGCCCAAATTCTGTTTGGAACTTCCTAGTAATTATAGGTCTCAAAATTAAGTTTTCTTTCTCCTATCAATTCCGCACAGTTTTATGGTCTCTTTGTCTAAAATGTATAAAAACTTCCTGCCTAGGCAAGGGAAATACAAGCAAAAATGAACTATTGGGACATCATCAAGATAAAAACTTCTGCACAGGAAAGGGAACAATGAAGAAAACTAAAAGGCAACCTACGGAATGAGAGAAGATATTTGCAAATGACATATGTGATAAAGGATTAGTATCCAAAATATAGAAACAACTTACTAAAGTCAACAGCAAAAACCAAATAATCCAGTGAAGAAATGTGCAGCAGACATGAATAGACACTTTTCCAAAGAAGACATACAGATAGCCAACAGACACATGAAAACATGCTCAACATCGCTCATCATCAGGGAAATCCAAATCAAAACCACACCCAGATACCACCTGACACCGATCAGAGTGGCTAAAATGAACAACTCAGGAAAGAACAGATGCTGGTGAGGAGTGGAGAAAAGGGATCCCTCTTGCACTGTTGGTGGAATGCAAACTGGTGCAGCCACTCTGAAAACAGTGTGGGGGTTCCTCAAAAACTTAAAAATAGAATTACCCTACCACCCTGCCATAGCACTACTAGGAATTTATCCAAAGGATCCAGAAGTGCTGATTCATAAGGGCATGTACCCCAATGTTTATAGCAGTGCTGTCAACAATAGGCAAATTATGGAAAGACCCTAAAGGTCCATCAACTGATGAATGGATACAACAGATGTGGTTTATATATACAATGGAATAATACCTGGCAATGAGAAAGAATGAAATCTTGCCATTTGCAACAACATGAACGGAACGGGAGGGTATTATGCTAAGTGAAATAAGTCATTCAGAGAAAGACAGATATCATATGTTTTCACTCAAATGTGGAATTTGAGAAACTTAACAGAAGAACACGGGGGAAGGGAAGGGAGGAAAATAGTATCAAACAGAGAGGGAGGCAAACCATAAGAGTCTCTTCAATACAGAGAACAAACTGAGGGTTGATAGGGGGAACAGGGCAGAAGGGAAATGGGTGATGGTCATTGAGGAGGTCACTTGTTGGGATGAGCACTGGTTGTTGTATGTAAGCGATGAATCATGGGAATCTACTCCTGAAACCAAGAGCACATAGTATACAATGCATGTTAGCTAACTTTTAAAAAATAATTTTTTTAATGTTTTTTAAATTTATTTTTGACAGAGAGAGAGAGACACACACAGCTCATGAGCGGGGAAGGGCAGAGAGAGAGGGAGACAGAATCCGAAGCAGTCTCCAGGCTCTGAGCTGTCAGCACAGAGCCCATTGCGGGGCTCGAATTCACAGACCGTGAGATCATGAGCTGAGCCGAAGTCGGACGCTCAATCGACTGAGCCACCCAGGCACCCTTGCATGTTAGCTAACTTGACAATAAATTATATTTAGGCAAAAAAAAAAAAAAAACACAAAAACTTTCTACCTTGGTCATTTCTTTAGGTCCCAATTTTATTCTTGGGCGTTCTTTATTTTGCATATATAATAAAACTCCATGGGTTTTTTTCCTCCTATTAATCCGTCTTATGGAAATGTATTAGCCCCGCCTAAAGTCCTTGAAGGTAGAGAAAATGTTTTCCTTCCCTTCATTTCATGTCAAGCACTGTTCTTGACACTGAGGAGACATCAGTAAAGAAAACAGGCAAAAGTCTGTGCCCTCATGAAGCTTATATTTTATCGAAGGGAGAGAACCTTAAACCAAACCAGGAGGTAAATAGATGGTATGTGAGGAGGCAGTAAGTGCCATGGAGAAAAATGAAAGTAAAGGTAGGAATCATTATTTTAATTTGGGTGGACAGGAAAGGACTCCCTGAAGAGACGACCTTTGAGCTCAGGTGAAGGAGGTGAGGGAGAGAGTGTGAGGTGTCTGGCGGATGAGCATTCCTTGTGGAACACCTCCCCAAGGTCTGGCCAGACAGCTCTCTTAGTCCTTGTGTAAACACATATTGCCCTTAATTAACCTAGGGAGCAGTATTCCAGGAGACAACACACCTGTTCCGTTCACCAACTTAAGGACTAATAATGACAAGATGCTCAAGAGTGTTCATTTTTTCACTTTGGATTCACTCCTTATCCAGAAGCCATGTGGCTTCCACCCTAACAATTTACCTAAAGCTCCTAATGTCTTATATTTTAATCTTAAAGGCAGGCTCAATTTTTTATAGCATAAGGGGTAGAGGTCATGTTTTCTTTCTTCCAGACGGTTATTAGCAATGTCTGTCCTAAAGAGAGTTTGTAAAAAAAATTTTTTAACATTTATTCATTTTTGAGAGACAGAGCATGAGTGGGGGAGGGACCAAGAGAGAAGGAGGACACAGAATCCGAAGCAGGCTCCCAGGGTCCCAGGGTCTGAGCTGCCAGCACAGAGACCGATGTGGGGCTTGACCTCACGGACCACGAGATCATGAGCTAAAGTCAGATGCCTAACCAACTGAGCTACCCAGGCACCCCTATATGGATCCATTTTTGAACGCTCTATTATGTTCTACATATGGTTGTCTATTTCTGTGCCAACACTAGTGTGGATCAAGGCAAATTGTGTTTGTTTCTTTTTCAGTAAGTTTCAGTATCTTATACAGCAAGTCACCAGTCATGTTCATCCTAATCTTCTGGCCATCGTCAGACATGTATTCTTCCATATGAATTTTAAAATAATTTTATCTAGTTCCTTGCTAAAGCTCCAATGGGATTCAGATCCAAAGTATATTACATTTACATATCCATTTTGGAACGATTGGCACTTTTATAATTAACATCCAAAGACATGGTGTGTATCTTACTTCTGATTTGTTCTTAGGTATTGTATGATTTTGTTCCTTTGGCAAATGGGATGCCTTTGGCCGTGTATGATTCTCACCAGCTATCTCATACCGCACAGAAACTTTTGTATTTTTATATGTTGAGCACATATACACCCACTTACAAAGGATCTCATCTTAACATTTTAATACTTCCAGGATAGTTTGTGACATGTCTCATGTCTCTTGGTGTAAGAATAGAACTGCCTGCAAAAGAAAGTATTTTATCTCATTTGGAAATATTTATGCTGATTTCCTCTTCTTATTTTAACATGACGTTTAGAACTTACAAATCAACATTGACTAACAATGAATCTAACAGACATTCTGTTTCCCTGATTTTCATGGAAGTATTTTTGACACTCACTCTTTTGGAGTGAGGTTTGCTGTTGACTTTGAAAATGGATTTTTTTTTCTTGGTTCTAAATAGTTTTCTTCTGTTTTTTCTTCACTTAGAAATTCTACTAAGAATGATAACAAGATTTGATCAAATTAACTTTACTCATCTAATTATGAGGTTTTCTCTATTCATTTGCTGAGGTAAGAATAATAATGCTAATTATGAATTTTGATGTACTTTCTGGAATCCCATACATGTGTTTAACCTTTCAAGTTAAGAGCCCTCTCTGGTTTTTGTCTTTTTGGTACACAGAGGAGAAATGTTACTATATGTACACACACATTTACACACTTTAGTGGTTTCAGGGACTGCTGAGGGGAGCCCAAGACTCAGTGGGACTGAGAGGAATGTTATTTTAATAATAATATTAAGTTCCATTTTCCTGGTTACTCTCATTCTCTCATAAATGGACAGTGGAATTTTTCAGAGGCTATGTGACATGTGATGTTGCAACATTTAAGACTGAAGCAAATAGGAGCGGCTGGGTGGCTCAGTCAGTTGAGCGTCCAACTTTGGCTCAGGTCATGATCTCGCGGTCTGTGAGTTCGAGCCCTGCATCGGGCTATGTGATGACAGTTCAGAGCCTGGAGCCTGCTTTGGATTCTGTGTCTCCTCCCTCGCTCCCTGCCCCTCCCTCGCTCATGCTCTGTCTCTCACTCTCTCTGTCAAAAATAAATAAACATTAATATATTAAAAAAAAAAGACTGAAGCAAATATATAAAATCAGCTGTCTTCTACTGAGCCCGACATGGAGACTTGGAAAAATCTAAAACTGCTACTCTTCTCACTGAGCAAGAGACATTTGAGTAACGACCCAAGAGGTGACAGAAACTGATTAAGAGTGAAACAGGATGTAAGAACTATTTCACACTGAATATTCCTATGTATTAAAAATACAGTTACAAGTACTGTAGTTGTTTAGAAACCATTTTTCAGTGGTTGGATTGTGTATTTTTGGAAAAGACACTGCTCAGAGATAGGGCCAAGTGGCAATCTATTCTATTTGGTTGCAGAAGTCATTTCTGAGTCTCTGATATTCCTTTATCTCCAAAAAGGCTACATATCTTTAATTTTCTACTTATTTTTTTTATTATATCACTGGATTAAAATGATGGTTTCTTATTAGCACATCTCAGTGCAATGTACTTGGCCTGGACAGGGAAGATGCTCCGTGACGTGCTGGAGGTCCAAGAGTGGTGAGGGGGAAGGGTCCCCACAGGGTGTGGGCAAGGAATGGGCACACAATGTGTGGAGAACTTCAACATGACATTGAAATCGGGGCGCCTGGGTGGCTCGGTTGGTTAAGTGTCTAACTTCAGCTCAGGTCGTGATCTCATGGCTCCTGAGTTCAAGCCCTGTATCAGACTCTGTGCAGACAGCTGAGCCTGGAGCCTGCTTCGGATTCTGTGTCTGCTCTCTCTCTCTGCCCCTGCCCTGCTTGCACTGTCTCTCTCTGTCTCTGTCTCTCAAGAAGAAATAAACATCAAAAAATTTAAAAAGAATGACCATGAAACGGAATAAAAGTCAACTGCTTTTAATGATCACCATGAGCTAGTGTTTCTAGACAATATCATAGGTAACTTGCTCTACCTTGCTGGATGTTCTAAATAATTGTTACCTTGACCTAGAGCAGGGTGCTCCGAGTAGCTTGTCCATGACGCATCCTGATCACATCCAGTCATTCAGGAGCCCAGACTTCTCCCATTGAGTGGCTCCAGCTTCTCCAAGGGACTTGGGGCCTTACTGGATCTCTGCATTCAGTGGAAGACATTCTGGAAGTGTCAAAACTATGGGGACATTGAGAAGAGCAGTGGTTCTCAGCGGTTGGGGAGAGGAAGGAGCGAATAGGCAGCGCTCAGATGGTTTTACGGGCAGTGAAATTCTTCTGTACTATAATGGGGGGGTGGTGCACATCACGTACATTTCACAAAAGGCATAGAGTGTACAACACCAAGAATGAACCCCAATGTACACTATGGACTTTGGGTGATAAGGATGTGTCCATAGAGACCCATCAGTTGTAACCAATGTACCATCTGGTGGGGATGTTGATGCTGGTGGAGGCTGTGTATATGCGTGAGTAGAAGATCTATGGGAACTCTCTGTACTTTCTGCTCAATTTTGCTGTGAAGCTAAAACTCTTCTCAAAATAAGCTCTAGTAACGACAAATAGGAGGAAAACACGTTGTGGAGACTATTGTCCTCAAACAAGGTAAAACATCCATATAAGAAAAACAAATGAAAGGATAGGTCACTATTTATAGACAGCTGATCAACTGTCAGTGTAGAGTCTGCTTTTAGGCAATAGGCTTGAGCAATGGCAACTTGGCCACTGAACTGGATAAAAACAGGCTCATTAAGTGTCTCACCTTGAAATAGCCAGAGGCCCTAACCAACCAATGGGCTACTTACAACGAAGCACAGGTACCAAAAGCTGGACAATTCCAGATGTTCCCATACTCCCTCACTTTGCCCTTTAACTACAGCTGCCCCCGCCCCCCCCAACCCTTGCCTTGTGGCAGACAGTCTCTCCTTGGCTGTCCTGCCCACCCTCCCTTGCAGTGCACTTAACACACTTGTATGTCTTTTGCTCTGCCTTGGGTGAATTCTTTCACTGCCCACACCAGTGGCTGCCACCCAATTGGGACACTGCACATGTGGTGGCCTCCATCTGATCGGGAGAGACACCACATTGCATAGCCCACATGGGGAGCCTTCACACCCACCCCCCCGCAGTGAAGGAAATCTCAGAGAATCTACTGAGTAAAACTTTTAGAACTGGTGAGAATTCATAAAGTTAACTGAACATAGAGTCAGCGATAAAAACCTACTCCTTTCCTACAAAACAGCTATTAGGATTACAAGACATTATGGAAAAAATGATGCCATTGGCAACAGGAACCGTGATGTCAACATGGACATGTAATGTACCTGTTGGAAATATGCAAACTCTGAAGGATAAAATCAGACTTGACTCACAGGTATAAAAGGGAGTCCTTAAATAAGCAGAAGCACATGGTATTTGAAAGGAAATATTTAAAAAATGTAGACATGTTGACCGCTTTCAAATTATTTTTAAAAATTCAGTGCTGTCCCAACCAGAATCATAACATGATAGCTTTATGATCTGCTTTGAATCTGAAATACTGTTTCAATCTTTCAGAATTTGCATATTTTCATTTATTGTGTAGTGGGAAGGAGTTCCACTTTGGGCCCAGACTACCTGGATTCAAGCTCAGATCTGGCACTTTCTACCTGTGGGGATATCAGAAAAGTTATCCGTGTTAGGATAAACAGATGAATGCAGGAAAAATGCCCAGCACAGTGTCTGGAAGTAAATGTCAGCTATTGTGATTGTGTAACAGAAAGGGGAAAATATAAGCAGCATGGCAAACAAACTAAACCACCTGATTCCCCAAATCAAATATGAAAGTGAAT